>NC_045603.1:74691014-75014650 GCF_009762305.2 Zalophus californianus
AAGAGGTGGTTTTAGCATGATGCTTCTATTCAATAAATATTTATTGAACACTAGGTGAAAGCCACTGTGCCAGGCATTAAAATATACTCATACCATTAATTAAACACTGTGCATAGTTCAAGTTATTATAAATGTAGAATAGATAATCACAGATTATAAATTATTTACTCAATTACAAACATGTAAAGAATTTTTTATGCATTTGGATACTTTTATACTATATGTAGTACCATATTTGATTGAAACTAAGATGCTATTGATAAGATACACCAGTATTTTGTGATACCAAAAAGGAAAAAGAAATATTGTTAAATTGTGGCTTAATGCCTTCTTATCACATAGAATTTTTATTTCATACTTAAGTAAAGACTTCTTTTAAAACTGACATAAATTTTTAAAATCATATCACTCTTGTACAAACATAAAAAGGAAAACATAAAAGACATAAATGGGTTAAATAATTTTAAATTAAAATTGAGTATGGTTCTTCTGAATGGCTTTTTGATTCAGAATTGGTGATACCTTTGTTTTGCACTCGTTATTGGGCTCCAATGCCATCAAGAATGCCTTAAAAGAATTCATAAAAGATATAAAGACCACTGGTATTGTGCTCTAAGCTACCTGTACAATTATGTGCAATGTTAGCAATGTTGGCAAACTCACTTGACTCACTGCCTTCTCCACCTATCCCCAATAAAAGTTTGGCTTGTAAGGTTTAGGGCTGACCTTCACTATTTTCTCCACTGTTTTCTTTCAAGCCACTTAGACTTGACTTTCTATGACTTTCAATGTTGATGCTTTTGCTTTAGCACATACTCAGAATAAATTATGACACACTTACTTCCTGGCTATTAGTGATTGTAACAAGCCATTGATACTAAAATATATTCTGATTTCAGAAAATGAAAATGTTTTAACATACGCATTTTTTTTAAAGATTTTATTTATTTATTTGACAGAGAGAGACAGCGAGAGCAGGAACACAAGCAGGGGGAGTGGGAGAGGGAGAAGCAGGCTTCCCGCTGAGCAGGGAGCCCGATGTGGGACTCGATCCCAGGACCCTGGGATCATGACCTGAGCCGAAGGCAGACGCTTAACGACTGAGCCACCCAGGCGCCCAACATATGCATTTTACAATCAAGTATATTATTAACATAAAGTTGTTTATCATTTACTGAAATGCAAGAAAAAGGCAAAAGTCAATACAGTTAAGTGGAAATTAAAGAAGCATTGTTGCAAGGATGATATGTTGATTGATTATGTATTGGATTGATAGATGAAGAAGAGACTGCTAGTTGTTTCCTAGTATTCATTTCCCCCCTTTCATTTCACAGTATCAGAATCCTTGATTTTTAGTTACATATGTGGCAGCATTAAAATAAATTTAAATAAAAATGACAACTTTTCTGAGCTTTCTTTTTGGTTTGGTGCGGCCACGTGACTAACCATCAAGGGGTGCCTGGGTGGCTCAGTTGGTTAAGCGTCTGTGTTTGATTCAGGTCATGATCCCAGGGTCCTGGGATCAAGCCCTGTGTCGGGCTCCTTGCTCAGCAGGGAGCCTGCTTCTCCCTCTGCTTGCTGCTCCCCATGCTTGCTCTCTCTCTCTCTCTCACAAATAAGTAAAATCTTTAAAAATCAATCAATCAGGGCGCCTGGGTGGCTCAGATGGTTAAGCGTCTGCCTTCGGCTCAGGTCATGATCCCAGGGTCCTGGGATCAAGTCCCGCATCGGGCTCCCTGCTCCTTGGGAGCCTGCTTCTCCCTCTGCTTCTCTCTCTCTCCCTCTCTCTCTCTCCCTCTCTCTCTCTCCCTCTGTCTCTCATGAATAAATAAATAAAATCTTTAAGAAAATAAAAAAAATAAAAATCAATCAATCAATCTGACCAGTAGCATGCTAGCAGCAGTGATGTGTACCACTTCCAGACTGTGCCCTTAAAATGAAAGGACATACTCTCACCTTCCTTTTCCCTTATTATTCTGCCACCCAACTGCCTAGAATGTGGACATGGTAACTTGCCATCTTGGACTTTAAGGAGAAGGTAAAAACCTTTGAATAGCAAAACAAAAGTATAGAAGAAACCAAGTTTCTAGACACCTTGAAGCTGATGTGTATGCTCTGGCCTGCTTATGCTAGGACATTTAATTACACAAGAGAGAAATAAACTTCTCCCTTGCGTAAGTCACTGTTAATTTGGCCCCTTGTTATAGAAATCAGAATTATGGCCTACTGTAATATTAGAGCTGATCCTTGAACAACACAGGATTCAACTGTGCAGATCCACTTATATGTGGATTTTTTATAGTACAGTTAAGTACTCTAACTGTATTTTCCTTTTTATGATTTATTTAATAACATTGTATTTTCTCTAGATTATTGTAAAAATATAGTATATAATACCTATAAAATATAAAATATGTGTTAATCAAGTATTAATGTTATTGGCAAGGCTTCTGGTCAGCAGTAGGCTATTAATAGTTAAGTTTTTGGGACACCTGGGTGGCTCAGTCAGTTAGGCGTCTGACTCTTGATCTCAGCTCAGATCTTGATCTCAGGGTCCTGAGTTTAGGCCCCATGTTGGGCTTCATGCTGGTCATGGAGCCTACTTAAAAAAAGAAAAACAAAAAACAGGGGCAACTGGGTGGCTCAGTTGGTTAAGCATCTGACTTTGGGTCAGATCATGATCTCAGGGTCTGGGGATTGAGCCCCATGTGGGGCTCCACACTCAGCAGGGAGTCTGCTTTTCCCTCTCTGTCTTCCCCTCTCCCCACTTGTGTTCCCTCTCTCTAATATAAATAAATAAAATCTTTTTAAAAAAATTAAAATAATAAATAAAGGTAAACTTTTAGGGAGTCAAAAGTTATATGGAGATTTTCAACTGGAGGGGTAGTGCCCCTAATCCCCTCCTTACTTAAGGGTCAACTGTAATACCATATGAATAGGATAAATAGGTTAACTTCAAAGATAATTCCAAATTTTTATCCTAGACACAGTTTTCCTCAGCTTTCTTTGAATAAGAGTTGCTGATTTGAGTTTTATTCCCCCTTTTTCTCTATGGAATGATGACATAAATATGGTCTATGCTCTGGCAATAATGGGAAGCAACCAAAGTCACAGAGGTGGAGTTGACATTTGAACCCAGATCTATAGCTATATTATAAGCTAAATTATAAGCTATATTATACTATCTTTCTAGTACAAGAATTTCTGCATATCAAATTACTCATTTTTTTTTCATCCAGCCACCTTGAAATCCACAGACATTTGAGTTCCTTGTCAGATAACTCCCAAAATATGTATTCAGTAGCTCCATAAACGTTTTTGACCATGTAATAAATACCAGACACTAAAATCGGTGAATACATTTGGTTTCTGCTCTGAAGGATCAAGGAATGAGAATATTTGTAGGCTGGGAACATTTGGAAAAGCAAAATAAGTACAGATCCACAATCTCTTATCCAGAATTATGAAACCTCAAAACGCTGAAAACTGCAAAGTATTTTGTAAAGTGTAGCACTTTTGGCATCAACACCTTACCTGAATTGGCATTAAGCTATTTAAAATCTTCAGTGATCCCACTCAGTGTGACTAATTCATACATTTCATCATAGACATATTGATGTGTTTGGTTACTGGATGTTGTCCAGATGTGTATCATGTTGCCTTTCTAATATCCAAAAGAAAATAATAATTTTTGAAACACATCATCATGTCTCAGAGTTTGAGGTAAAGGATTAGAAGCCAATCAGTTATTGTAATAGTAGTTTTACAGCAGTGGAGGTGCTCTCAAAGCCCTTAGGAATAGAAGAGGCAGAGAGTGTCAAGAAAGAGTTACTATTGGATCTGATTGTTGAATACAAATTTGCCCAGCAGCCAAAGAGGAGAAGAAAAATGCACTGGAGCTACATAAAACAGCCTGAACAAAATCGCAAGACAGTAATGTGTGGTCAGGGGAAGGATTTTAGGTGGGAAAGTGGCAGAAGAATAAAACTGATCAATACTGAGCGGTCAAATCACGAAGATGCTGTGGAACGCTTTACAAAGTTTGGATTTGTCTCAGATGGTTAAGAGGTGACCTGGAAGGACGTTAGGCAAAGAGAGGTAAGGTGACCATATGACTCAGTTGCCAGGACAGGACTCAGTTTCTTCCAGCTACCCTCATTACTGATAGCACAACTTTTCACTTTCACAAGTAATTTAGTGTGGATGAAATATTTTATGGTCCCCTAAATGGTAGAACCAGATACTGATTTTAGAAAGAAAATTGTCAGCAGTAGGGAAAATGGAATTAAAGTCAGAGATTTCCACAGGACTTTTTCCTAAGATGAGAACAACCTTGTGACTGCCAAAGCCCATCACTTAGGAACAGTGGCGTAAACGAATGTCATCAAATTTCTGTGGGTAGAGTATAAGTTCTCTAATGTCCATAAGTAAGAAGGGAGGCATTTTCAGTTGTGGGCTGAAAACTACTTCTATCCTTGCCCCTACCCCACATTGTCCTGCAGTTTCCTTATTTCTTGGCTTTTGGCTCCAGCTGGGTAGAAATTAGCAGACTGAAGAAATTAATTGAGTTAAAATATCCATAAAATATAATGTAAATGGAGCCAAATATACATAAAGATTATGAATCCATAATTGTAGTATTTATTCCTCCATTTAAAACCAAAGTTAATAACCAGGAAGCACATTTTATGTATTTTTTCTTTTTTTCCTCAAGTTATGGGGCTAATGAACAATTAAAAAGTAAAAATAAACTACAAAATATAAAGTATGATCACATTCCTCATCAATGGATTATAAATGGGAAATATATTCAATGGATGCTTTAATAAGCAACTGGAAAATGAGATAAAATATTAATATCTATGTATAACAGCGTGTCAAATTAATTTTTATTCTTATAACTAAGAAGCATTAAAAACTTGGAATTATTTCAGTTTCTGACTAGGTTTCCATTAGCTACAAATTAGGAGTTTAAACAGAACCATTTTATCTTACTAATCAGGAAAATGTAAATTAAAGCAAGGTATCATTTCCCAATCGTATCAGTGAAAAGTAAAGTCCATCAGCATTTCTCTGAGACTGTAGGAAGTGGTAAACTCATATAATGTTTTTGTTATAGTCACTCTGGGGTTCTTCTGGAAATATCTAGTAACATTAAATATGTGCATAACCTATGACTTTGCACTTCTATTTACCTTAGAGAAACACTCCCAAATATGCACAAGAGGGGTGCAAGGACACTCGTAGCTATGTTGTAACAGCAAAACACTGGTCATAGTCTAATATCCGTCCTGAGGAAGTATTATGAAATACTATGTGAGATGAAGTTAGACCTCAAGGATCATTGAATAGAAAAATAAAGCAAATTGAAGAAATATCCAATAAGCTATTTATGTTTTTTAAAAAGTATATTAAACAATTCTATGTTTTTGTGGTTTTTTAAAGAAATATCTTTGTTTATTAGTGCTTGGGCTGGCCAGATACACACCAAACTGTGATCACAGGTTGCTTCTAAGGAGGGGTGGGAAATCCTGGATGTACAATAGTGGTTAAAGGAAATTAGATTTGTTCTTTATTAGATTGCTCGGCCTTTCATAACAAAGTACCACAGACTGGTGGCTTAAACCACAGAAACTTATTTCTTCACAGTTGTGGAAACCAAAAGTCTGAGATCAAGGAGTCAGGAGGTTTGATTTATTTTTCTGAGGCCTCTGCGCTTTGGCTTGTAGGTGACCTTCTCCCTGTGTCTTCACATGGTCTTTCTGAGTATCTTTGTCCTAATCTCCTCTTCGTATAAGGACGCCAGTCCCTGGAATGGTACCTATTCAGACAACCTCATTTTGCCTTAATTACTACTTTAAAGGCCCTGTCTCCAAATACAGTCACATTCTGAGGCTCTAGGGCATTAGGACTTCAACATAAGAAAGTGGAAGGGATGAAGGGACAGACATAATTCAGCCTCTAACATATTCCTAACATTTTTATTTTAAACAAATAAAAGATATTGGATTCATATTTTATACTGAGGCTAAGCAAAGTTGTAAAAGAAAATTACAAGGTTATTTACAACTAGAAAAATCTCCCTTTACAGGAACTCTATTTGGTTTTGAATAGAGTTCAGATCCAGAATCAATCTGGATTACACCAGATTGCTAATATTGGTCGTCTTAGGAGGCTGAAAATGGACGTGGGTAGTGGGATGTCATTAACCTTTTTAAAAACAGACTTTACTGTTTACAGCAGTTTTAGATTTACATAAAAATTGGGGAAAATAGTCCAGAGGTCCCATATACCCCATACCCAGTTTCTCCTATTATTAACATTTTACATTAATATGGGACGTTTGTTATAATTAATGAACCAGTATTGATACGTTGTTAATTTAAGTCCATACTTTATTTACATTTCCTTAGTTTTTATCTAATATCCTTTTTCTATTCCAGGACTCTGTTTAGGATGCCACATTATATTTAGTTGTCATGCCTCTAAAATCTCCTCTTGGCTGTGATAGTTTCTCAGACTCTCTTTTTATTTGAGAACCTTGGCAGTTTTGGAAGAGTACTGGTCATATATTTTATAGAGTGCCCTCCTACTGGAATCTGTCTTATATATTTCTAATGTTTAGACTCAGGTTATGGGTTTGGGGAAGAAGACCACAGAGGTAGAGTGCCATATTCATCACTTATCAGGGGTGCATACTATCAACATGATTCATTATTGTCGATATTCACCTTGATCACCCGGGTGAGGTTTCTCCAATGTAGAGTTACCCTTTATTTATTCGTTTGTTTGTTTATTTTTACCTTTTTCCATACTCTCCTTTTTGAAAGGAAGTCACTATGTACAGCCACACTTAAGGAGTGGGGAGCTGTGCCCCACCTCCTTGAGAGCAGAGTATCTATGTAAATTGTTTGGAATTCTTCTGCACAGGAGGTTTGTTTCTTCTCCCCCATTCATTTATTTACTCAATCTTACTAACTTTTTTTTACTATATTTCTTTAAGTTATTTTGCATAATGAGCATGTATTAAGTTTATGAAATATTTTGAAGTAAGGATATTTTAGAGATACTTAAGTAACACATCACTAATTTGGGACTTTAGAAAGTAGGAACGTGCAAGGTTATCAGAAAGGACCTGGGGAGTTTAAAAATACAGCTACTAGTATACCCATTCTCTGTTAGTAACATGTTATCCTTATGTGGACTATAGAAAGTGGTTTATGCAAATATTTAACATTACTCCCTGCTTCAAGAGTGAGAAGTTAGTTAAAGTTGCATCTTTAGATAAAAGATGAAGTTAAAGTTGCATCTTTAGATAAAAGATGAAGCCAACAGAAGTCTTTCCTGTTGTGTGCATTTCCCGAGTTTCTTAAGATTCATAACTTCAAGGCAGGTTGCAAGTTGCCACCCTTCGGTTTGCAAACTCTTGGACCCTTTGTAGTGTTCTTGGAAGTGATATGCTTTTTCTGTGTACAATTCAAAATTTTCATATATCTCCTTTGAGAATATCCAGGCGCAATTATTAATCTTTCCTCCCTACAAAGATAACTTAAAAGTAAATTTTGAAACTCTTAGTCAGAAAGCTATTAATAATAATCATAATGTAAATTATCTCACCATTGCTGCTCTTTTATCTACACTACCAACGAGTTAATATTTCTTTACATTGTAATTTTTTTCCAGATATTTCGGTCAGCTTGTTGGCGGTGGTTGTCAGCTTTTGTGGCCTGGCCTTGTTGGTTGTTTCACTTTTTGTTTTCTGGAAGTTGTGCTGGCCTTGCTGGAAAAGCAAACCGGTGACTTCCAACATCAGTACCCTTCCACAGAGCATTTCAAGTGCTCCTACTGAAGTTTTTGAGACTGAAGAGAAAAAAGAAGTTAAAGAAAATGAAAAGCAAGCTCTAAAAGTTATTGAACCTGCTATAAAAATCAGCCACACTTCCCCTGATATCCCAGCAGAAGTCCAAACTGCTTTAAAAGAGCATTTAATTAAACATGCACGTGTACAAAGACAAACTACTGAGCCTACGTCTTCATCCCGGTAAGGAAAGACCAAATACATAAAACTGGGTATGCGCGTGCACACATGCGTGTGCGTGTGCATGTGTGTGTGTGTGTGTGTGTATGTGATTTTGTAAGAGAAAAAAACAGGTGGGAAAGGAGAAAAGAAAAGACAAACGGGAGAAATGAGAAGGACATAGGAAACAGATAACTGAATAAAGAGGAAAAGGGTAGAGTAAGTAAGGATGAGAGAAACTGAGGACAAAGGATCCAAACAGGGAGCAGTACCAAGAAAGGAGTTTAGTAGATTTTGAGGTCTCAGTAAAATCATGTAACTACAGACTATTATTTATTAACTCTTTCCCTTGAAATATCATGGCGTGATAGTTGCTACTTGCAGTCTTTCAATTTAGTTTAAGTCAACCAATAAATATTGAGAAAACAGCCATTTGCAGTGTCTGTCATGAAATCATCTAGAACTTCACAATCAAAATTGAGTAACAGAGACCAACGTTTAGTCTTCAGTTGTTTACCAACTACACCGTCAACATGGAACCACTGGAAACTGTTATTTGAACCCACATAGACTAAACTCTTTAACACTGGGCAGAGTGTGATAAGCTCCACCAGAGTTTTGGTGAATATCATGAGCATACTAAAGATGGTACACAAAAGGAGGGAAAAGGAAGCCCTCTTTGTGGAGATACATTTTAACTCTGCTTGGAAAAATCAGCAAAAGATTGCTTGAATGAAAATAATTTGCTATAGTGTATTTCCGATTGTGTTAACTATAAAAGAAAAATAGATTTTTTGTGAAGATTAAAGCCTTAAAGAGACTCAGAAATTTTAGGGTGAAAACGTTCAATTAATTTATAAAACTTTTTAAATATTAGCAGCAGCTATGTACATCAATGAGCTTAGCATTCAGAATTATTCAGCTCTTTTAACTGATAAGTGCACCCTACATAAGGACATTTTTTCTCTCAATCTTAAAAAAACATGAAGATTGAATTATACATATCTCATATCTTCTAAGAGAAAAATTGGAATACAAATTCAGAGTTTTGCTAGAACTTTGATATCATTTCATCTGCCTCTTTGAATTTCCTTGTTTATATGAGTGGCTAGGAAAGGAAGAAAGAAAGAATTATTTTTGAGCTCTTACAATTTAGCCACTATGCGAGGCACCCTTCCTGATAATCCTCTGCCAGTCTGCATGAAGTAAGTATTATTAATTATTCCCATTACTTGTGAGTTAACTCAAGCCCAGAGAGATTTAAAAATTTGCCTAAAGTCATGCAGCTGGCGAAAGTTAGAATTCAAATTTATCCAGATTGATGGTTTCACATTTTAAGCATTAAAGCCAAGGGGGGTATAGTTTTCTGAAATCAAAGATGTTGGTTACAAAGTCTGCTGAGGACAGATAGTTTGGAGATTGAAAAATAAGGGTGTCTTCCTGCTCATTCTACTCAGAAATCTAAAATTGTAAGTGGTTATTATGAATGACCAGAGTCATGATTTTTTTTTTCAGAGTTTAGATTTATTTTGGAAATAGAATTGACAGGTCTGGCTGACAAATTAGATACAGGGAGTGAGGGAAAAAGATGAATCCAGCATAGATCGTAGAGCTCGACAGATCCAGATTCAAGTCCCAATTCAGCTATGTGACTCTGGAGATATAATTAACATTCTCAGCAATTTAATGTCATCATGTGTGAAGACAGAACTGGAAAGACATATAGTGTTGTGGGGATCAAATAATGTAACACATATAAAAAGTTAGCCCACTAGCTCTTACTTGTACATTTGCTCTCAGTAGATGTTATTAGTATTTCTTTTTTAACAGAGAATAAGCTGCTTCAAAGCTGGGAGTTCTCCATTACTGAAGACGTCCAAGTATATGTTGAGCGGTTACTTGACTAACGTGTGAATAAAATGATGAAAGCACATCATGAAAGCTTGAGCTAAAAGCTTTCCCCCATCCTTAGATTTGATCCAGTTGTATCATGGTGGAAACCTGGCTCAACTCCTAAGGGGAAGGGTGGCAAAGAATGGCAGTACTCATAGCCAGGCTGGTCATAACGATCATGTTGGTGGGGAATCCAACACAAAGAAGAGTGGGAAGGTCCATTAATTGTAGAAATGAAGAACACCAGAACAAGGAAATCCTTCCCTGGCTAAAGCCGGATTAGCCATAAGATACGGAAGGTCTTTCCACCTCAGACTTCTGTGATTCTAGAGACAGCAAAGACTCACCAGGAAAGCAAAGGCCAGATCGCTTTCTGTCAGTGCCAATTTAGCGTGTCTGAGGGAAGAGTGAGCTTCTCTTTCTCTCTCTCTTTCTTTCTCTCCCTCTCTCTTTCTTTCTTTTTTTCTCCCTCTCTTTTTTTTAATTTTTATTGTTATGTTAATCACCATATATTACATCATTAGTTTTTGATGTAGTGTTCCATGATTCATTGTTTGTGCATAACACCCAGTGCTCCACGCAGAATGTGCCCTCTTTAATACCCATCACCAGGCTAACCCATCCCCCTACCCTCCTCCCCTCTAGAACCCTCCGTTTGTTTTTCAGAGTCCATCGTCTCTCATGGTTCGTCTCCCCCTCTGACATACTCCCCTTCATTCTTCCCCTCCTGCTATCTTCTTCTTTTTCTTTTTTCTTAACATATGTTGCATTATTTGTTTCAGAAGTACAGATCTGTGATTCAACAATCTTGCAAAATTCACAGCGCTCACCATAGCACATACCCTACCCAATGTCTATCACCCAGCCACCCCATCCCTCCCACCCCCCACCACTCTAGCAACCCTCAGTTTGTTTCCTGAGATTAAGAATTCCTCATATCAGTGAGGTCATATGATATATGTCTTTCTCTGATTGACTTATTTCCAGAGTCATGATTTTAATCTCTTTGGTGTTGGGATGAATTCCTTTTAAAAAATTTGATTATACTTAGTTCTCAAAACTCCTCATCTACATTAATTACTTCATCATACCAGAAATTACCTTATGTAAAAGGAGAAGGAAATTGCTGAGTTCATTATGCAGCCCACTTGGACAGAGATCAAAGGTACATTATCATAAATTAGATTATTCTGCTCAAATCATAACTTTTCACTGAAATTTAGCAAAATCAAACCACAAATATACACGCACACATGCATACACACACATAATTAATTTAACTTTAATGCTTGATTTCATCACCTTATTAGGTTATGTCAGCTCCAGTCTGCTGTTGGGACTCCCTTTGACTTGGCTTAGACAGTAGATGACAAACATCTTACCCTTTCAAGCTTTATTTGTCTCTATAATTAACATTTTGATTGGTCCAGAACTTAACAGCATTGCTGAAAACTGGCACATTTTCCAAGTTCTCATCTTCCTTTACAAGTGCCTGGCCATTTGGCCCCATCAACCTGCCAGAGGCCAAACAGCCAGGAGGCATCCATGTAGTTTTCATTACTAACATTCTTCTAGCCTGTATCTTGATTGGTTGTTCATTCATCCAGTAGTCTTATTCAAGTAGATATTTACTAATGGGTATCATCAGGTATTATGTACACTCCATCCACTCTGCAAATCCAAGGGAGCTGGAAAAAAATTTATAACATAATGCAAAGATAAGACATATAAGACCAACTTCAGTATAAGGAATTACAAGTGCAAACTGTGGTGGAGAATGTGGAATTCTGAGAACAGAAAAATTATTTCCAGCATGAGGCTGAGAGAAGGGCGATTAAGCGGAGGCTAAAGGAAACCAAGAATTCACATGAATGGCAATTGGGAGAAGGTGTACATCCCACATGGAAACATTTTATGCAAAAAGACATAGAATAGGAAATGTTGCCATGAAAACAGCAGGTAAAATACCTTGATCAGAAAACAGAGTTTAGTGGAGGAGTAAAGGAAGAAGAGAAAGTTGGCTGGAATCAAAGTATAAGAGGCCTTGAAATCATGGCCAGGATGTTCAAGTTCTGTCCTATCAAAAAATATTTGCCACAGAAGAGTCCCTTGTTAAAGCCCTTGATAAAGAGCTATGCTTTAGAAAAATTAATTTGGCAATAGCTTATAGGACAGACTAAAGAAAAAGACATATTTTTGGAAACTAATATAATAGTTAAGGCATGATAAAAATCAGGAAAGAGCAAACAACAACCAAAAGACAAAAGCCTGGGGGAAGTTGTAAGGGAAGAATCTAAGATCCCTTATAAAAAGCACTGTGACACTTCAAATCATTACAAGTGTAGCCTAAACCTTTGCAAAGCCTGCCATTTGAACTATTACAATCTGATCATACCACGCTGCCATTCAAGCATTTTAATTCCATATTCCCCCACACATATAGCTCTGTGTTGCTTTCTTAGGCAGAAAACCTGCCCAAGATTGCTCTTGGTATTGCTCTTGACACCTAGACAAAGCACTGTAGGAACTCGGGCTATATTTGTTGGTTTAAAAAAAAATGAATTTGATGACCCCATCTATCTATCCAAATAGGTATTTTATGGTTGCCACGAGAGGAATGCTTGGTCTTTTTACTATCCTCCTATAGACCTTACCTCTCTGTCTCTGTGCTATTGCTTATATTGCTTCCCACATCTAGAATGGTGACCTCTTTTTTATCTACTATAAGCTGTTTAAGGAAAATGTATCTGAGAGTCTACTTTCTCTGCCCAATTATAAGCTATTATCCTTTATTATTTAAAGCCAGAGTTACAATCTAGCAATTATTTATTGTCCTAATATTGAGCTGTAGCTACTTGCCAAACTCAATGCTAAGTTCTCAGAGAACAAGACTGTGTAGCCTACTTTTATGCGTTCCTAATTTCTGTCACTGTGTAGGTACATAATAAGCATCAAGTGACACTTTTGATTGATCGGTCATCTCTCCACTTCACTTTGTTCCTTTAAATAACAGCATCAGATGGTGAGATAAACTGCCCATATTAGAAAGAGGTTAATGATGGTACACTCCCAGGATGAGTATGAGGACCAATTTTCTGTGCATTCATTAATGGTGCCCAGAAGAGGTGAATAATAAGTGGCAAAATAATTTGTTGAGGATGAGGAATTATGTAGGTTAGCCACTGTTAGGATTCTAAGTACCTACTGAAAAATAATTAGGAAACCTAATGGCAGAGCCAATTGAACATGAACAAAAGCAAGAAAATGTTCATGGGAAGAAATCATTGACTTACATGTGCTCAAGGATTTACAATAAGCTATGGTTGCTTAGAAAAGTAATTTTTAAAATCATCACATAAGAGAAATGAAAGCATTATGTAAAAATACATAAAACTGGATTGTATAGTTTAAGAGATTTTTTTAATTAAATTCCTCAAAAGATAGCAAAAATTGCAAATTCTTCATCCAGGGCACTGTAAGGAATGGAAAGCAAGATGTTACACAAAAGGAAAGTTTAAAAAGATATATACCTAGCTAGGATAGCAAGAAGCAACACTTACCCAAAACTGTGAGGACCTGAGATCTATCTCTTTGAATTAAACTTCATGAAACATGCTGTACAGATGCTTGAGATGGTTAAATAAGCCTTTTCATGAAACATATATTCAATAAATACAACTTCTTTTCTGAAATGGGATGGCTGTTTGTACCAAGGTCAGAGACAAAACCTTATAAAATAAAATCAGACTCGGAGAGTTTGTTTTCTGGCACTGATAAATATCATCTCCTCTTTACAAACACTAATTATAAATTGATTGGGCCCTCTTTTATAATACAAATCATTCTTGGGGTATTTGATTTCATTAGTCACAGGAGTATTAGGGTAAATGATTTTTTTAAAAGATTTTATTTATTTGAAAGAGAGAGAGCTCCAGAGAGAGAGCACAACCACAGGGGAAGGGCAGAGGGAGAGGGAAAAGCAGACTCCCTGCTGAGCAAGGAGCCCCACAGGGGACTCAATCCCAGGGCCCTGGGATCATGACCTAAGCCAAAGGCAAACGCTTAACTGACTGAGCCACCCAGGTGCCCGGTAAATGATTTTTTTAAAAGATTTATTTATTTATTTGAGAGAGAGAGAGCACGAGTGGGAGGGGCAGAGGGAGAGGGAGAGAGAATCTCAAGCAGGCTCCACACTCAGTGCTGAGCCCTGATGAGGGGCTTGATTTCAGGACCCTAAGCTCATGCCCTGAACCAAATCCTAAAGTCCGACACTTAACGGACAGCGCCACCCAGGTGCCCCTGGGGTAAATTATTTTAATACAAACTCCAACAAACATTTCCTGAATCCCAGTATATGTTAGTATGAAATTCATGAAAAGATGAATAATACATAGTCTCTGCCATTATAAAGACCACCATCTAGCAAAAGTGTTGAAGAATGGAAGACCAATGTGAAAACAAGTAATTTCAAAACGCTGTTTGCAGATATCAGGAACAGCATAGCAGACAGAGAAAGTAGAGACTAGTAAAGTAGGAGAAAAGCCAGGATGGTATAACTTGGGAGCCAAGTGAAGAGTGTATGTAAACAACCGGGAGAGATTAACTGTTAATTGGCTCCAGTAAGGCTGGCTGGGATAAAGACTGTGAATTGCCCTGTGAGTTTAGCAATGTGGGGAAGACATTGTTCACATTTTCAAGAGTGGTTATGGTGGAGTTGAGCATGTGTAAAGCTAATTAGAGTATGTTTAAATGGAATAGAAAGAAACAAATTGGACAGTGAACAGACTGTCTCAACTCTTTCAAGGAGTTTTGCTACAAATGTGTCAGAGAAACAGAGTAGTACAGAGAGGCAGTGGTATGAGGTTTTCTTTAAGCTAGGAGAAACAACAGTGTGGTTTTATGCTGATAGTAGTGATCCAACAGAGAGGGAGGATTAATAATGCAGGAATCAGAGGGAATATTCTTGAAGGTGACATGAGAGAAAATGGGATTATCTTTAAGGCAAAATATATGGGTTACAGATGCTGCTAAGAGGGTTGATGAGATGGTGCCTGTGGAAGCTTTCTGCTCTTTGCTTCAATTTTTCTGAGTGAAGTGGAAAACTAGGTCATTAATTGAGCCTTAGCATGAGGAAGAAGGGTGATGGAGGTTTGTAGAAAGCTGAGAAGGTGTGAAATGGTCTTCTTGCAAATCTAGGAGATTGAGAGGGAGAAGGAATTGCTGTGCTACATTTGGGTTTACATAAGTGTCATGAATTTAAAGTGGAGCAGTGAAAGTTATTTTATGTTTTTCTCCAATTGCATTCACTTGCACGTGGGCAGGTATAGAGATGATGGAGGCTTGAATTCAACCAGAGCTGCAGTTACTTTTTTTTTTTTGTCCCACAACTAAGAAGGTAGAGAGCAATAGGGAATTGGGGATGTGTCCCTGAGAGTGACTGTAATGATTAGCCATGGAATTAAAACTGGATAATAAGAGGGAAATGATATCAGAGACATAGGGATTATGAAATGGTGGTACAGTCACAGACTGGAGGTTCTGGTCATTTGGAAAGGTTGTCTGAGGGGTATAAGAGGTCTGAGCTAGAAAGATAAGAGGTGTTGATCAGAGAGAGGTATGCATGACATTGGGGTTGTGGAGAGTTTGTAGCTAATGATGACAAAATCTATGTACATGGTAGTAATTTCAGTAAGTAAAGGGCATCATTGCAGGAGGGGAGTTCAAAGAACATAGAGGCCACAAGGTAGAAAGAAACATGTGCATTGCTAGAAATTAGAACAAAAACACTGTCAAAAAGAGTGTTAGTGAACCATGAAATGAAAATAAGGAAGACTTTAAAGGGAGTGATTTATTAATCAATAGATGGTTCACAATAAGTAGTAATGGGGATGTGACTTGCTGACTTGAGCTTCAGGGCTGGTAGAGGTTGATGAAGGGAGAATGGTGTCAAAGTGACAATGGGGAAGAAGAGGAATGCAGGACTGCCCCACCTCCAGGCTAGTGGAACAAGGACTGTGGGGAACGTTGTCAGCCACCACATGAGAGGGGCACAGAGGAAACCATGTCCTAAAGAAAAGCCATGTTTCTACTGAGCAGTAAGGTGAGAAGAACATTCAAAGAAGAGATTAAGGATATAGAGGATTTTGCTGATGTCAAATTTGTATTTTTAAAAATTCATTGTGACATACAACTTAGTCTGCCTTCATATATGTAGTGCCTTGCCTTTGTTAGGCTTGGCACTACATATATTTGTTTGTGTGGGGGGGGTTGCTGAGATTTTTGTGTATTGAGTGAATCATCCTGTTCTTGTTTCAAAATGAATAGAAGAAAACAGGAAACAAAGATGAAAACTTAGTTTACCACACACTTGATTTAGTCTTAACTATTCAAGCCTTCTTAACTGTGAAATGGGGCTATAGCTTTTAATATATGCTCATAGTTTCTTATAAAAAGTTCAGTACTAACAAAAACAAGGAGAGATGAATTCCTTACAAACATATTGAATAAATCAATACAATGCTGCTAAATATATTTCTGCTTTTCCTCTCTAAATTCTCAAGCAATACCTAAGGTAGACGCTACAGATGATAAAGACACTGACTGCAGTTAAGGGCTCCTGGGTGGCTCAGTCGGTTAAGCATTTGCCTTCGGCTCAGGTCATGATCCCAGGGTCCTGGGATGGAGCCCCGCGTCAGGCTCTCTGCTCAGCCGGACACCTGCTTCTCCTTCTCCCTCTGCTGGCCTCTCTGCCTACTTGTGAGCTCTCTCTCGCTCTCTCTCAATCTCTCTGTCAAATAAATAAATAAATAAATAAAATCTTAAAAAAAAAAGACACTGCAGCTAAGAATAGGAGGATAAAATTTTCCCGTTTAAGGAAAAGAGAACTGCTAGGTCCTAAGAAGAGAGTGAATTAGAGAGCCGTGTTATCCAGGACTGTGGCCCAGGATGTGCTCACACAGGAATGACTTTGTTCCACCTCTGCAGCCCCAAACAGTAACCCTAGGCTTGCGATCATCAGAACCAGAGGATTCATTATGGTATTTGCACTTCAGCTCCTATGTCCTCAATTCTAATGATAATAACTGTTATCAAGTACAAGAAGTTATAGTTTTCAAAGTCGTCTTATCTAATATCTCATTCAGTCTTCACACTGTGAAAGGACTGTTTTATAGATCAGGAGAGTAAAGCTCAAACAAGTGACTTGCCCAAAGTTTCTCTCACTTCATAGGGAAGCTGGGAGCACACTGTCTGATTCCAGGCCAGCACTTTTCCCATCTCCTCTCAGTGTTATGATCTTCAAGCACCTTCTTCTGGGTAGTAGGGAAAAGCTGGCTTGGTTTCCAGTGAGATTCCAGGACTCTACCCACACAATAACCAGAGCAGCTGTCTTTACATATTCAACTTCTGGCTTCTGATTTTGTTTGAAGGAAAGGATCTGTTGGTAATAAGTATTTAAAAATCACCATGTTAATGCATGTTATTCCTATGGCATCAAGTAATTTTGACTCCAGCTACTGTCAGATATTCTAGGTAGGGTAGGGAAAGTTTTTCCTTCCCTACCTGGAGAAGTACTTGGGTGGTGCCATTCTAGGTTTGAAGGGTAAGAATGAGATCAGTAACAGTCAAGTGGCCTATACTTTGATTGGTTGTATATTTGTGTGAGACTAGCCACTTATCATGTCATTCCAAAAGAGAAAAAGAAAAGGGGCCGGTGGGATGGGGAGAGAGCAAGAAAAAAAGATCTGTTTTGTCACGGCAATAGTTTAGCATTGTAATAATTAAAGCTTCTCTTAACTGACTAGCTAAACTATGACTTAGAATATGCACTATTTGCCCTAATTATAGGGCATTACTACTCTTTGATTCCTGCTGGAGGGGCTTTACAGCTGTACAATTATATTCAGAGACATAAGAAAGAAATTACTGATTTTTAGGGAGAGGACAGAAGATTAAAATTTTATGATACTGAAAGTATAAGTGAGTGTGAATGGAATCAATCTATAAAAAATAAAGAATTTGGGGCGCCTGGGTGGCTCAGATGGTTAAGCGTCTGCCTTCGGCTCAGGTCATGATCTCAGGATCCTGGGATCAAGCCCCGCATCGGGCTCCCTGCTTGGCGGGGGAGCCTGCTTCTTCTTCTCCCTCTACTGTTCCCCCTGGTTGTGCTCTCTCTCACTCTCTCTGTCAAATAAATAAATAAAATCTTAAAAAAAAAATAAAAATAAAGAATTTACCTTTGGGGGTATTTTGTTTACAAAATTTTTCTTTAAAAATCATTATTAAGTAAAAGTGATTTGGGCAGAAACATTAAATTATTTAACAAAATATCCTAATCTCTTAGGTACACTGAATATAGAACTAAGTTATACTAGACTCCTTTCATAATACAGAACATATACTACTTGTATTCCTTTATTATTTTTTATTTATATCATTATTTTTATTTTCATTAATAGCTAATATTTGTTGAGTATTTACTATGTGCCAGGCAAAGGGCTGAATGTATGACATTGCATCACTTCACATAACTTGCACCACACATTATGGCATGGATAATACCATTACACCCATTTTTCAGACTGAAGCCCTGAGAGGCCCTGCCCAGAGTCATGCAACTGGCAAGTGAAGGGAGTGAGATTTGTACTATTGTTGGTCTGAACTTGTATTCCTTTAAAATTCTTCTTACTTTCCTAAATACTCTCTAATGGTTGCCTGTCCCTAATTTAAGCCCCTAATCCTGTGTATCAAGGATAGATATACAGGCTTAAAGAAATAAATGGTATTTCATGATCAGATTAGTGCTAAAGAATATCAAGAATTAGAATGGGATTAGCTGTACCATTTCTATGGTATTTAAATAGTTGTTTAGTGTCCTAGCCTCAGCAATCAGACAACAAAAAGAAAAGGTATCCAAATCAGCAAGGAAGAAGTTAAACTTTGACTATTCACAGACAACATGATACTTTATGTAGAAAACCCAAAAGCTTCCACCAAAAAATTGCTAGGCCTGATACACGAATTCAGAAAAGTCACATGATACAAAATCAATGTACAAAAATCTGTTGCATTTCTATACACCAATAATGAAGCAGCAGAAAGAGAAATCAAGGAATCGATCCCATTTACAATTGCACCAAAAACCGTAAGACCCTAGAAATAAACCTAACCAAAGAGGTAAAGGATCTCTACTCTGAAAACTAGAACACTTATGAAAGAAATTGAAGAGGACACAAAGAAATGGAAAAATATTCCATGCTCATATTTAACAAATATTGTTAAAATGTCTATACTACCCAAAGGGATCTACACATTTAATGCAATCCCTAACAAAATACCACCAGCATTTTCCACAGCTCTAGAACAAACAATCCTGAAATTCATATGGAACCACAAAAGACCCTGAATAACCAAAACAATCTGGAAAAAGAAAAGCAAAGCTGGAGGCATCAAATTCCAGACTTCAAGCTCCATTACAAAGCTGTAGTGATCAAGGCAGCACTGACACAAAAACAGACACAGAGATCAGTAGAACAGAAAAGAAAGCCAGAAATGGACCCTCAACTCTCTGGTCAACTAATCTTTGACAAAGCAGAAAAGAATATCTGATTGAAAAAAGACAGTCTCTTCAACGAATGGCTTTGGGAAAACTGGACAATAACATGCAGAAGAATGAAATTGGACCACTTCCTTACACCACACACAAAAATAAATTCAAAACAGATGAAAGACCTAAATGTAAAAGGATATCATCAAAATCCTAGATTAAAACACAGGCAGCAACTTCTTTGACATCAGCCATAGCAAATTCTTGCTAGATACATCTCTGGAGGCAAGGGAAACAAAGGCAAAAATGAACTATTGGGACTTCATCAAGATAAAGATTCTGCACAGCAAAGGAAAAAACAAAACTAAAAGGCAACCTTCAGAGTGGGAGAAGCTATTTGCAAATGACATATCGAATAAAGGGTTAGTATCCAAAATCTATAAAGAACTTCTCAAACTCAACACCAAAAAAAAACAAATAATCCAGTTAAGAAATGGGCAAAAGATATGAATAGTCATTTTTCCAAAGAAGACATACAGATGGCTAACAGACACCTGAAAAGATGTTCAACATCACTCATCATCAGGGACATACAAATCAAAACTAGGATGAGATACCACCTCACACCTGTCAGAATGGCTAAAATGAACAACTCAGGAAACAACAGATATTGGTGAGGATGTGGAGAAAGGGGAGCCCTCTTACACTGTTGGTGGGAATGCAAACTGGTGCAGCCACTCTGGGGAACAGTTTGGAGGCTCCTCAGAAAGTTGAAAATAGAACTATCCTATGACCCAGGAATT
The DNA here is from genome assembly GCF_009762305.2 of Zalophus californianus. Taxonomy (NCBI): domain Eukaryota; kingdom Metazoa; phylum Chordata; class Mammalia; order Carnivora; family Otariidae; genus Zalophus; species Zalophus californianus. Next base: position 74,711,272 of record NC_045603.1, read on the forward strand.
ACACTACTAAATATTTATCCAAAGGATACAAAAATATTGATTCAAAGGGGCACATGCACCCCAAAGTTTATAGCAGCATTATCAACAATAGCCAAATTATGGAAAGAGCCAAATGACCATCAATTGATAAATGGGTAAAGAAGATGTGGTATATACACACTGGAATGTTACTCAGCCATGAAAAAGAATGAAATCTTGCCATTTGCAATGACGTGGACAGAGCTAGAGTGTATTATGCTAAGAGAAATAAGTCAGAGAAAGACAAATACCATATGATTTCACTCATGTGGAATTTAAGAAACAAAACAGATGAACATAGGGGAAGGAAGAAAAAAGAAAGAGAGGGAGGCAAACCATAAAATGGGCTCTTAATGATAGAGAACAAACTGAGGGTTGCTGGAGGGGAGGTGGGTGGGCAGATGGGCTAAATGTGTGATGGACATTAAGGTGGGCACTTGTGATGAGCACTAGGGGTTATATGTAAGTGATGAATAACTAAATTCTCCTGAAACCAATATTGCCCTTTATGTTAACTAACTAGAATATAAATAAATACTTCAAACAACACAAAAAGGAAATATGGAAAATGCCACACACAAAAAAGATAGTTGTTTAGTATTTCAGTCCCATTAATAGAAAATAAGCTAATTCATTGTAAGAGAATGAATTTGGAACACCTCAGATTATAATTCTGATTTTACATCATTTATAATTTGCATAATAAAATTCTATTTTATTAATACACATAATAATGATATCTTGAATAAAATTATTAAAGAGTCACAGAATGATAGAGAATCATAGAAATTAAGGGTTAGAAAACACTTAGAAGTCTAGCATCTCACCTGAGGCAGAAACCTTTTCCTTCAACATCTGACCTTTGTTTCTATACTTTGTGTTTGTGGAAATTCATTACTTCACCATTTTGGACAGCTCTAGATATTTTTTAAATGTTCCCTTATATCAAGCTGAAGTCTATCTTTACCTGTAACTTCCACTGATTCTTATTAATTCTGCCATGACAGTCCTTCGGATATTAGAAGCCAGATTCCTGTCCTTTCTAGGTTCAATATCCTCAGCTCCTCGAGCTATTTCTCAAATGGTATCTTGGCTAGGTATCTTACTTCTGATTATCACTACTTTTTTATCCCTCTTAAATCAGTCCTTATGTGTGCATCAATGAATCAAGTATTAGTTAAGCAATGACCTCAGTATTACTTAGCGCTTGCTGTAAAAAATAATGTAGACCTGATGTAATAAACAACAGAAGTGAGTACAGGATTTTGAAGTAAGTGCTAGATAGATACTAAGTATAAGAGTGCTGAAAGAAGGAAAATCAGCCAAAGGCTAGTATAGAAAGCCAAGTATAAGGTGATGAGGATCTGGACTGAGTAGCAATGGAAATGAAACAGAATGGACAAGTATATGGGATGTTTCAAAGCAAACATCAACAAGATTTAGAAAATTGAGTAAGTCTCATGAATAAAGGGAAGGTGATCCAAAGCATAATGCAGGCTCCCAAGCATACGTGGCTGATAATGTTAGAGCTATTTTCTAAGATTGTGGAAGGGAGCACCAGTTGGGGAGTAAAAGGCAGAAAATAATGAATTTGCTTGAGTTTGGGGCAAAATTAAGATAACCATTTAGAAATCTCCCTTAGAGATACAGAAATATGGAACTATAAGTTTATATATCTGGGATATATGCAAGGAACCGTCAGATTTAAGATGACAGTTTTAGTCTGAGAAATTATTAGACTGATGGAGAGACCAAGGAGAATAAAGAACAAAATACCTGGGACTAAGCATTGAGTAGTCACATAAGTTGATATGGTTCCTGCCAGAAATTACAGAGGAAGTAGAAGAGAAGCAGATCTTAGTGCAAGTCACATTTACAAGGCACTAGTTAGTTGATACAGCCAGTGCTCTGGAAATGTTGACTAGATGAATAGTAACAGTGATAATAGGAAAGTCAGTTGGAATTCTAAAACATTCTATTATGTTGGCCCCAAATTCTAAAATTCTACATTTTTTAATCCTCAGGATTTCTGAAGCCCACTCCATGTTGAAAAAAGAAAAATGTACTAATTTTGGCTGTCACCACTATATATTCTCTTTACAAGTAAATACTCATTTAATTATATTAAGTATTAGAAATAATTAACACAGTGTAAGAATAGGTGGACTTATGTTTTTTATTGTAATGGGCGTAGTCAGTAAAACATGGGATTCATGAGACACAAATATGTAGATATAAAGAAACCAGCCATCTGAATGATTTGTCTGCATAAGACTTACAGCTAGATATAACCAGATGATTGATGATTCATGGTATTTTGTGGAATACTAAACTTTGTTGGTAATCATGTTTTTTTTACAACTGTATGTAATTATATGCTTGTGATTGATAGTACAAAATTCCAAAAGCTCATAAAAAATGTACATTTGAGTGTTTCAGGTGCTTCTATCATTTTAGAAGCCTTTTCCTTTGAATATTGCATTTCTCCCATTTTTCAAAAGTAGCTCTTTGTGTGGTGTGTGTCTGTCTATCTGTCTATTGATACAAATGCAATGCTTTCATTATCCTGGGGATGGGGGAAAGTTTATATGCCACCATATAATGTTGTCATCAAATGATCTTCCTAAATTATTTTGTGTGTGTGTGTGTGTATGTACAGCCACAATTCCTTCAGGAGACACCTACCAAGGCAAATGCAGGTTTCCAGTGTTGATTTTAGCATGGGCACAGAACCCATTTTACAAAGAGGAGAAACAACAACCAGCATTGGGAGGATAAAACCAGAGCTCTACAAACAGAAATCAGTTGACTCTGAGGGCAACAGGCAAGAAGATATCAAAACCTGTGGGAAACTTAACTTCACACTCCAGTATGACTATGAAAATGAACTTCTAGTTGTTAAAATTATCAAAGCCTTAGATCTCCCTGCTAAAGACTTCACAGGCACTTCTGACCCTTATGTGAAGATGTATCTTCTTCCAGATAGGAAAAAGAAATTTCAGACCCGTGTGCACAGAAAGACTTTAAATCCTCTATTTGATGAAACTTTTCAATTTCCTGTAGCATATGATCAACTAAGCAACCGAAAACTACATTTCAGTGTATATGATTTTGACAGATTTTCTAGACATGACATGATTGGGGAAGTGATTCTTGATAATTTGTTTGAAGTCTCTGATCTCTCCAGGGAAGCCACAGTGTGGAAAGATATTCATTGTGCTACCACAGTAAGTAATAATTCCACCAACATATTGGTTTTTATTTGACCTGCAGTGGTATATAAAACTAATTATCACCAGCTTATTGTAGTAAGTTTACAAAGTTACAGAATTTATATGCTAAGAACCTGCAAAGGTAGGATTTGATTACATACATAATAATAATTCAGCCACCTAACACAATTATGTAAATAAAAAATAGCTCTTTAAGTTACCAAAAATAGTAGTTGTTTTCTCTTATAAAATGTTTATTTAACCTGTCTCTTCATAGTTAATGTTGACTTTCATTATTTAAGAAGATTTTGTTCCTCAGATCAAACCTAAAATGTACTTTGATGCTATTTTGAAAGGCCCTTGGGTGAGTTTAAAATAGCCCATTCCTACAGAGGCTTTCATGAAATAGACATGATTACAGAATTTGAAATGTTGAATGATCATAAGTGATCGTTTATATTAGAATTTTTCTTTTCCATTACAAAATGCTTTCTCTGAATATAAAATAACTTTAATAATGAAAATTTGGAAAACAGTAAGAAACAGTACAAAATTAAAATATTCTATAATGCTACCAATTATATGTAATATTACGGCATATTGCTTTCTAAATTTTTTCTATACATGTTTTAAAATTATTGAGATCAAACTACGTTTAAAAATTTCCACACTGATTTTCTTTCATGCTACATTTGTCTTAGTGCATGACGTTTAAATACATGATCTATTTACCTAACCATTCTTTTATTGTTGGATATTTGAGTTAGGCATAAATTTTGTTATACTAAAAAATGTTGTGTTCTTTGTTACATAAATCTGTTTTATCTGAGATTATATATCTCGGACAGAATTATGGAATTGGAACTAGAGAACTGGTCACTTAGGTTAGACTGCAGAATTGTTTTGATTTGGGGGTCTTTTTTGTTTTGTTTTAAGAGAGAGCCAGAGCTGGCTGGGGGTAGGGGGAGGGAGAGGGAGAAAGAGACTCTTAAACAGGCTCCACACTCAGCACAGAGCCCAACATGAGGCTTGATCTCATGACCGAGATCATGACCTGAGCAGAAATCAAGAGTGGGATGCTTAGCCAACTAAGCCACTCAGGTACTCCTGATTTGGGGGTTTTTCAATGGAGCCATTTAATTTTTTACCACCAGGTTAGGTTGTCTTTATGTATTTACCATCTTTTGTCCAAATTTTGCCAAAATTTATAAGCTTAAAATTTGGAGTTTTTAATAGAAATAAGGGATTATTTTAAAAGTAAGAAAATTATATTTTAATTCAGAGTAATTCCTTTTTTATTTTTCTCCCATCAATGTTTTACTAATTAAAATCAGTATTTGGGGTCATTATTTTTCACTATAATTATTATACGGCTAAGGTAACTTAAAATTTTATACTTCCACTTTGTTGCATTGCATCATCGTAACATTTTCAATTGTTAGGTTTTTATTCCATGGGAACAAAGAAGAAATTTTCAAACTGGATCATATTTCAAAGGTACATTGGGGCTCTTTTGATTTCATGGTGTTTTTCACTTTATTACCTATATTCCTACAGGGAAAAAAATGGTGAGCAATGATTTTTACTGTTTTAAAAAGTATGACACCTTCTAGAATTCTACAAATACAGATAATAATTGTTACGTTCTTTCTTTCTTGATTTCCCATTATTATATTATTCCTTCTTTTATTCATTCAACAAATATTTGCTAAGTGCCTACTAAGGGTTTGGCATGTTCTAAGTAATAGGGATGCAAAAAATTGTTCTGAAACATATTCTTGGGCCCATGTGGGTAATCTAGGATAACTTCCCAATCTTAAAGTTCATAATAATCTTAATCACACATCAGCAAAGTCCCTTTTGCCATGTAGGTAACATATTCACAGATTCTAGAAATTAGGATGTGGCCATCTTTGGGAGTGTGTTTATTCTGAGTACAACATCTATCAACATTTTCATTTCAATATTCTGGATACAAAAAGAAGTAGGTAGATAATAAAATATATTATTAAATTATTCTAGCCAAATGACATTTCTCTGTAACTGGAACACTGAGCCACTCATTGTTCTAGATACTGCTTATGGCTTTTCTGTTGGCAAGGCAGTAATGAAACCTAAATTTCTTGACTATGACACCAAAGCTCCCAATATACACTAGTATTATCTTTATGGTTAGTATAATGTTTAAGTAAAGCTTCTCTTCAGCTTTTGAAAAATCAGTAAACAATTTTATATTTCAGATAATAAAGTGAAAAAATGCGAGTTGAAGTTTGCTTAAGAAATCTTTTCTTACACATTTTAACTTTAAATAATTTCATAAGAAATATAGAGTTTTCTACAGAGAAGGAGAAAGAAAGGAAAGAAAAAGAAATGTAGTCATATACCTTCACTAATCCAAGTTTTGTAGAAACCTGCAAAGGTGATCCAATTATGTGAACACAGGTTTTATGTAACAGATAAATCTCTTTATATCAGGAGACACTAATGACAAATACACATAAATAACTAGTTAAAAATAGATCTTAAGCCATTCTTATAATTTAAGGTTCTTATTTGAAATAACCATGTATGAGTTTTTTAAAAGAGTAACTTTATCCTGCAAACCTCCAACTTAAAAATTCTAAAATTTAGTCAAAAAATTTTGTTACCAACTTGAAATAGTTGATATTTTTTTAAAGATTTTATTTATTTATTTGAGAGGGAGAATGAGAGAGAGAGAGAGCACATGAGAGAGGGGAGGGTCAGAGGGAGAAGCAGACTCCCTGCCAAGCAGGGAACCCGATACGGGACTCGATCCCGGGGCTCCAGGATCATGACCTGAGCCAAAGGCAGTCGCTTAACCAACTGAGCCACCCAGGCGTCCTACTTGATATATTTTTAATGTTTAATGAATCTCTTTAGTATCATTAAGTCATATTGATATAAATGCCATGGATCTCTTTTTACTTCTTCAGGCCAATGATATGATTATTAAAAGTAGAACTCTATGGAAATCAGAGTCGCTGCTTTTTTGCGATTGTTTTTAATTATTTTGTGTCTCATTCCAACAAATTTTTATCATAGAGTTTCTGTCAGTTTTTTCCTCCATGTATCCAAAGACCTGTCCAGGGGCACCTGGGTGGCTCAGCCATTTAAGCAGCTGCCTTCGGCTCAGGTCATGATCCCAGGGTCCTGGGATCAAGTCCCACATGGGGCTCCCTGCTCACGTGGGAGGAGCAGGAGCCTGCTTCTCCCTCTCCCTCTGCCTGCCGCTCTGCCTACTTGTGCTCTCTCTCTGTCATTCTGTCAAATAAATAAATAATAAATTAAAAAATCTTAAAAAAAAAAAAAAGACCTGTCCAAGGCCTTATTCAAAAAATCTTCCTAGGCCAGTTCACTAAATGAAGTTGATTTTTTTTCTACAGCATTGGAGTCAAATAACTTCAATTTGATTACATAAGTATTTACTGAGAACCTTCTGTGTACAAAGCTTATACTTTGTTCTAAAGTGGAAATAAAGACTAGTAAAATACAAGTTTTGGTCAAGAACTTTAGTCCAATAGAAGAAACAAGTAAACAAAGAAGTAAAGTATATGCTAATATATAAGTAATACTATATAATATCTTCCTGATAACCTCTACAAATGTGGTCTTGTTCACACACACACATTCACACGCGCTTTCTCTCTCTCATACAAATTATGTCTAATATGAATATAGTCTAAAAGATCACCATATGAAGATGACAGAATTCTGAAAAAAAAGGAAAGGGATGTTTCTTGAAGAGAAAACAGCATGAGGAAAAAGAAAGCAAGTTCTAGAACATTTTCGGGGGGGAAATAGTAGGCTTGTGAGTTTGGGAATATGATATGAAGAAGGGACTAAAGGGAACCAAAAGTAGAATGTTCTATTTAAACTGCACTCAATAGGCCCTTTATTGCTGTAGAGGTTTATATTTATTTTGTTTTTATCAGGAGAGTGAAACTATTAGAGCTGTTACCTTCTATGGCATCATGTGTACACTGGGTAGGAGTGGGGGCTTATGAAATGTAGGGGGCCAGGTAGGAGTCTAACATGGCAGTCTAGATTAGATGGAATAAAGACTGGCTGAGACTGGTAGTAATGGAAATGGAAAGAAGCTAACATCTGCCATGGAAGTGCCATCTGTGGCATATATTTAAACATTTTCCAAGTAGATGTCTTATGTCTTCCCCTTGCCTCTAAGAGGCTGGAAGACACAAATCATCTTGTACATCTCTTATATTCTTTACAGCATGTATGAGCACTTTGTAATTAATCAGTAAATACTTGTTGAATAAATTAATGTGGCAAATTCTCATAGTAGGTCAAGTTTAAGAATGTATATAAGTATAAATCTGCCACTACCAGAGGGCAAAAACAATGCAGTCTTGTACCCTGTTGTTTACAAATTAATAAATATACACTTAGTTCTATTTGTTAACATCAACTACTTTCTGTAACAAACACTTAAAAATTTATTCTGTGTGTGGCATAAATCCATATGCAAAATAAAGCAGGAATATTTTATTGTCAAAAATCCTTTCAGGTTGAAACAAAAGTCACATATTTTGTATTCATAATTTCATTACTAATTATTTCTATACAAGAAAGATTAATATTTTTATCAGGAATTAGCAAGGTTTTTAAAAATTTAAGATTGGGAATAAAAAGGAAGTTTGAGGAATAAGGAAATAAAAAGGTATGTCTTTATTCTTTGCAAAAAATTAATTTTCACTTGAAGGGTCATCCCACTATATACCAGAAATATGGCAAGCCAGTCATCGCTTGCACTAATATAGAAATATTTCCCAACATAGGGAAAAATCACATTGAAGAACAGTGTGTACCCTATGCCACTATTTTGGTAATGAGAAAGAAATATACATTCATATTTGGTTATATGTATTAGTAAAGCCTATTTAATGACACACAAGAATCTAATAGTAGTTATCTATTGGCAAAAATGGTAGAAACTAGATGAACATAGAAAAGGAATGATTTGCAACATATTGCTTCATATACATTAATTTTTAAGCTATGTAAGTATATTTTTCAAATTTTTAATTAACTTTTTTCAAGAAGTCACTCATTATAAAGACTAATTTAAATGTAGTGATCTCATGCACACTCAAGAAGCCATTGAAAGTATAGGTAGCTAAAGAAAAGCTTTTCTTTTTTTGAATAGAACTAACTATTTTACATATTTATTTACTCATCTAATCAATGAACATTTTTTCAGCACCAATGATGTTCAGACACTGAGGAATTCTCACAGGAAAAGAGAGTGTGTGCACATAACCACACTGACCTGGTTTACAGCTATAAAGTACTTTAATCTATTATCTTTTAACCAAGGATCTATCAAGTTTGAAAGGGTAGACTTTGACATGCCAAATACAAACTTTTGTGTCCGTTGTACCAACCAGAGTACTGAATGTACCAGCTGAGATTGAGTTTGAAGTTATGTATTTTAATATATAGTACCAAAATATCTTTAAATGTTTAAAAATTTTTTTGATTTGTTTTCTTGTTTCTAGTGACATATTTTTAATTTTTCCCGAGCATCCTGGATCTATTCCAGGATCAAAATAATACTGTTTTTTATTTTGCTTTGTTTTTTTGCATTTAGCTATCAATTCTCTTTTAAATTTTGTTAACTCTGGAATAATTTGTTATCCAGTAACATTTTAAAGAGTGGCAAAATTCCAACTTCATTCTGAAGGAAAAAGTGTGGTGGAAGGCAAGGCAGTAGAGAGTAAATTTTTTGGTTAGGGGCCATCTAGCTCAACCTTTGGGGTGCAGCAAGCAATATTACAGTCATAGGCCTGCAGATTGGGACAATGAACTCGCACCTGCTCTTCCTTAGGCATTCCTAATTTTCTCTTTCATCTCTGCTATAAACCCTGTCCTGGAGTGTCATAGATACCACATCTGCTAATGGGCCACCATTAATTGACTATTAACTCAAATGATGCAGATAAATTTTATGAACTTATCTATAACGTCTTTTAGTCATTTTGCAAGAATTTATAACAAGTACCTATGTTGTAATATAAAATCAAATTAAAATTAAGTTCAAAATAATAGAGTCTATCATAGACTATCAAAAGATTATGAAAGTTCCCAAAGGGTGGTTTTTCTTGGCTTTAACACCTGCTTACCTCAGGAAGACTGTTAAGGGACTGTCTCCACAAAACAAACAAACAAAGCAGGAACACACCCATAAAAACACCAGACAAACTAGTGGTTGCTGGAGGGGAAGCGAGTGGAGGGATGGGCAAATGGGGGAAAAGGAATAAAAATAAGGAACATTGTCTCATGAATATTTGGTATTCAGTAAATCACCATAGTTTTTTATATTATTTTGAAAGTTAAACCTTATCTATGTACATTTAGAGAACAAGGCTTCAGTGTTCTGTCTGTTTTGACTGCTTTTGCATTTCACATGAAAGACTGCAGGCAAATTAGCTTTAAAATAGCCCACAACAATTAAATTAGCCTTTATTATCAGTGTAAGCAGTAGATTCCTGTAATATTGGTTACAGCATTTTGTTTCACAAAACAAAAAAAAGTTAATGCATATCTAAAACTTAAATTGGTGCCACCAGTTTTAGTCTTTTTTTATTTTTAAGATTTTATTTATTTATTTGACAGAGAGACACAGCGAGAGAGGGAACACAAGCAGGGGAAGTGGGAGAGGGAGAAGCAGGCTTCCCGTGGAGCAGGGAGCACAATGCGGGGCGCGATGCGGGGCTCAGTGTGGGGCTGGATGTGTGGGGCTCGATTCCAGGACCCTGGGATCATGACCTGAACCGAAGGCAGACGCTTAACAACTAAGCCACCCAGGCACCGCACCAGTTTTAGTCTTAATTCAACACTGATGCCACACTTTTTAAATAAATAAAGAATTGTTGGGTAAGCACAGTAAGACATTTTGAATCACTGAAAAAACATCAGTCAAAAATTGGTAGCTAACTATATTTTAGTCATAATATTTGGGGTTCAAAAAGCAAGATGATTTTTTTTTTTTTTGCCTAAATTCATTGCATCCACATAGTTTCTAATTTAAATTCCTACCTTGCTCGACTTGTAAAGATTATAATGCCCTCTAGGTTCTCTATCACCCTTGGGTCTCTCCCTCTCCCCCCTTCCCCATTGCCTACCCTCATCCCTCTACCCTCTTCCTATCTGGCTACTGTCGGAAGCCCTGTAGCCTAATCACTGAAGAACATAGCCTTTGGGACAAACTAACAAGCTTTGCATCCCTGCTGTGTCACTTCTCTCTATGGTTTTGAGCAAGTTACAAAATCTCTCTAAACCTTAATTACCTTATCTGTAAAACAGGGATTATGGGAAGGCAAACTATAGTTTGTTGAATAGAATAAATAAGATAGATGCTTAGCAGAGCCAGGCATTTCTCAATGTTTACTGTATGTTAGCTGCCAAGAAGTTTTACAGATGCTATCATCAGGATATGGTTTTGGTGGTTGTTAATATAGCTTACATATTAAACAGGAATAAAGATCTTGGTGCTAAAAAATAGTTATGTCCTATTATTATAGTAGGAGGTAGTTTTAGGTGGTATGCTTATCTATGTAGGGTGGAAAGTTTTGTCTAAGAGTTTATTTAAATCTTTTTAGTGACTGTGTACTGTGATTCAGTGAGTATATAATTTTTTTATGAAGTATATACTCATAATGTCACATTGCATGCTCCTCATGTGCAACCCAACCTGACTCTTCCTTTTACACCGGGCACTTCTCCTCTTTCTTCCTTTACCAACCTGTACGTGTGCTTATTGAGCGCATCTTATAAAACTTCAGGAGCTAAAGTTGCTAGATGTACTCTGTGTGTTCCTTCAGGTTCACTCTCTATCATCCTCCACGCTGTTTGGTAGCTCAGGGGGCTGGCCTCTTAGGTCCACAGACACTGTTCTCTGAGTTTTGGCAAGAGATGTTAGGGCAGGAGGAGAATGTCATTTGGATATGTATTCTCTCATCTTGCTCTGAGAGATTGCCTCAGTCTGACTGTGTCCTTCACCTGAGGGCAGGTGAAGAAAAGCAGCCTTTTCTTTTCACCACTTTTTCCTTCTGAGTCCAGGTAGCTGTCCCCCTTCCCTTGTCCTTTCAGACCTAGGGGTCATCACGCCCCCCCCACCCGTTACCAGGGCCTGGTGCTGTACCCTCTTTTGTGGTTTTCCGACCCCTGCTCACATCTCTGTAGATAGTCCATTTGTTAAGCCCTCTGGAATTAGCCTAGTTTATGTGTGCCATCTATTTCCTCTTGGATCCCTGACTGATAGCCTAAAGGGGAAAAAAAGAACAACAACAAAGAATTCCTGACTACAGTCTAATTTCCTATAACCTTCTTGGACTTTGCCATGTGTCTGAGATATTCTGTGTGTTCATTTCCTTTAGTCCTTTAAAAGCTTGATTGTAAGACAAGGCCTTCAACCACAGAAAGTGAGAAAGAACCATGGCCATGCTAAAATCCTCTAATCTTTATACAGAGAGAATTTCAAAGGAACTCCTTAAAATGGAATTTCACATTTCATCACAATTGAAAAAGTCAGAATTTCTGCCTCTTAAAAATCAAAATTTCAGACAGGAATAATACATTTATTTAGAGTCATCTAGAAAAGTGTATGTTAATATTATAGGTTTCAAAACATGTTTATGTGCCCAATTTCTTACTTTAAAAATTTAAAATGGAAACACTTATAAAACACTATGCATGTCCCTGTTTTTTAAGTAAAATGTACTGAATAATTTGACCTTTTCTTAAGAGTGGTGATCTTTATGACATTAGTTATAATAAATTTAAAAAGCAGATTTTTATTTCTGTCCATTGCTCTTCTATTACACTATTTTGTCCCCATTATAAGTATATATGCTTCCTGCATTCCTTACCTCTCCAATTTGTTGCTTTTAAAATACCTAAGTTGGGAGAATTGTATACAAATAAAATCAACACATTTTAAATATTGACCAGTGATCTTTTACTCAGAGTAAAGTTCATGAGACTTGTAATAGGTCAGAAGTCTTTTCATATTAATTTTAAAATTCTAGAGTATTTTGGAGTAGGATTTTGAGAATATTCATGTCTAGATCATGTGGTCATATTATTTTAGAATTGCTAGAGATTTCAAGTATAATCCTTTAATTTTATGGTTTAGAAAATGAAGGCTTGGAATATTTTTAAAAAAATTACTTATGCTCACCCAGCTGATTAATAGAAGATCCAGAACTGGATTTTAAATCTTTTAACTCTTAGTTCAGTGTTCCTTGTCTTGAATTATCTTGGAGTGTTACCATGTTTGGAATATACTAAAAAGAAATTAAAAGAATTGAATTTTTTTAACATGGAAGTTCAACTTTTGGCTTACAGGGTTAAAATCTCAAAATACTTAACATAATTTGAATTAAATAAATTTTTAATATGATACTTATGATAAAAATATGTGTTTAAGGCCTTTAAAATGTCTAATCGTATCAAATCTATCTTGTTAACAACTTGTATCAAAATACATGGAGAACTAAATAATGACTCTCTTGGCCTTTTTAAAAGAACAGTTGGAATCAATGTTATTTCAGGAAATTTCTAGGCAATTTTTCCTCTCAGATGTAATTAGTGAAAAATCTGTATGTGGGGTATAATTGAATTTTATCATTTGTGTCCTGCTGTATTTTAATGTTTGGAAGTTGCAGGAGATAAGGAGAAGCTCTTCAGCCCCATGACATGCTAGCAACATGCCTGTATCTGTTGCAAGTTCTAGGAATTCAGTATAGTTCTAAAGGTACCATGAGTTAAAGTTGTTCCTTTCTTGCACTTACCTAGTTTAATTATTATTAACATGCTCTCATATAGTGAAGGGAATATGCAGTTGATTTTTAAATGTGAATGTTCAAAATATTCTCCTCCTTCTCTCTAATAGACTGCATTAAAGTTTCCTATAAATCAGGTAACTGATTTTCTAATTTCTAAAGAATTTTTTCAAAGAAATATAGTACTTCAACTGCTGGCTTTGAAATCTAAGGCCATGAAAACAATTTAAAGTTTGTTGTCCTGGCTAGTAAAATTTGAAGCACTGTTTCTTCTGGGGAAAGTCACAGAGGGAAGCAGAAATCTGCAGGAACTGAAGTGAGTGTAGTTTCATTGGAAAACTGGCTCTGCTCCCTTCTGCCTCCATTACTTTGGGTAAGTCGCTTCACATTTTTTAACTTGTTTCCTCATCCACAAAAAAAAAAAAAAGTTTTATAATAATATCAACCCCACAGGAATATTTTGAAAATCACACGAGATAATAAATGTGAACTTCCTGTAAAAGTTGCCCAGTGTCATTTATCACCAACGTGCTACACTCTTGCGCACAGCTATTTGTTATCTACTTGATTGCTAATATCCCAGTGTCTTCCATGTTTTAAATTTCTTACCCTAATAATTAAATTTCCTAAATGAATCACCTTCATGTTTTTTTAAAAAATGAATGAGATACTTTTTCTTGATCCTTTTCTTCAATCTTGAATAAAATATAACAATGTTATAAGAGACTATGCCATGGCTTATATCACGTTCAGTCTTTCTATAAATTTAATTCACTAAACCAGAGATCTTACTGACTGAATATCAATTTTATTCATGTCTTTGGAGTGCTTTTAAATTTTTAAATGCTCTATGCACAATCCCACACCCCATGGTAAGCAAAGGGATGCTTTACAAGTACAGGCACTTATCAAATGCCAGTCTACAAAAGAGCTGATAATCAGAAGCAGAAAATTATGCCCAATCAGGCTTTGGTCAAAGAAAATAGGCTGCAGGGGCGCCTGGGTGGCTCAGTCGTTAAGCATCTGCCTTCGGCTCAGGTCGGGATCCCAGGGTCCTGGAATGGAGCCCCGCATCAGGCTCCCTGCTCAGCGGGAAGCCTGCTTCTTCCTCTCCCACTCCCCCTGCTTGTGTTCTCTCTCTCGCTGTGTCTCTCTCAGTCAAATAAATAAATAAAATCTTTAAAAAAAAAAAAAGAAAAAATAGGCTGCAAATATGTAACTTACAGTTTACTTATGTATAGAGTAGCAAGTGTGACATATTGGCCATCCAGAGAAAATAATGGATAGAAGAACATTTTGTAGGGGCGCCTGGGTGGCTCAGTCGGTTGAGTGTCCAGCTCTCAGTTTAAGCTCAGGTCAAGATCTCATGGGTTGTGGGATCAAGCCCCCACAGGGCTCCACACTCAGCGGGGAGTCGGCTTGAAGGACTCTCTCTCTCTGACCCTCCCCCAACTTACACGCCTACATGCACTCTAAATAAATCTTTCAAAAAAAAAGAACATTTTGGGCGCCTGGGTGGCTCAGTTGGTTAAGCAACTGCCTTCAGCTCAGGTCATGATCCTAGAGTCCCAGGATCGAGTCCCACATCGGGCTCCCTGCTCGGCGGGGAGTCTGCTTCTCCCTCTGCCACTCTCGTGCTCTCTATCTCTCATTCTCTCTCGCTCAAATAAATAAATAAATCTTTAAAAAAAAAAAAAACATTTTGTAATGGAGGCTAGTTACCTGCTCTGCTCACTTACAGAACAGGGATCTTAAATCCATCAATTCAACCAACTCTATTTCTCCTACTTACCAGGCACTCTTCTGGGATGTTTTAGAGCATAATCTGTCCCAGTGTATAAGGCCTACTTTCTAGAAAAGGGAGGCAGGTAATAAGGAAGGAAATAGGTAGTGTGTCCAATGAATGAACTGCTATGTGAAACAGAGGCAGGGTAAAAGGACAGGAAGTGGCAGTGGAGTGGGGCCACTCTAGATAGAGTGGTCAGAAAGGGAGCTCTCTGATGACAGTTAGGAGATGAGATCAGAGACAGCTCAAGGTCAGATCTTTTGGAGCCCTCGAGCCATGGAAAGAGCTTTTGGTTTTACTCCGAGTGACTTGGTGGCTTTTGATCAGAAGTGAGCCATGGTGTCACTTAGCATCGATAAGATCTCTGACGACTATGTGGAGAATAGACACTGGGGAGCAGAGGTTGTTTGGTTCACAGCAAATCATGCTCAGAGACTAGATTCTCTTTGCCAGTAATTTGTTTAACATGGGTTCACCATAGGAATTATAATGTATAATAATATTTCACAAACCAATAGCATACGGGATAACGTGTCTTAGTATGCCAATAAAGAGATACCAAGCCAATAATAGAGTAATTACACTCTTGTTCCAGGCCAAGAGGAAATGAATGAAATAAAGTCCACATTTCATTGAGGTACTCCTTTTAACAAGTTGGTTCTCAGTAGAGTCGGTCTTTCCAACTGAAATGTGGGTATCAGCTGCTGGCCTAGCAGGAGCTAGGAGGGTGTAGCTAGCAGGCAGCTGCACCGCACTGCAGAGAAGATGGGCTGCCCGGAAGGTGACTACTCGAGGGACACAGCTTGCCTCACTCCCTGGCCTGAGTAGCCTGGCCAAGGCAGGAACACGTGTCCCTTCTCTTCCTGACACTGCTGCACAGTTTCCCAGCACTGCCAACCAATAGTAGCCTGGCCATGGCAGGTGCGGCTCTCAAAATCGACAGACAGCTATTCAGATTAGCAAAGAGGAGCCTTGCCCAGACCAAACACTCTCGAGTTACTGGTCAAATTTTGGTTTTTAAAGTTTTAAGGTCCATCACATGATGGACACCCCTGCCATTATTCTGGTATCAATGAGGTAATGATCCTCTCCTTTTCATGTGCAAGAATTTGGTAAGAAAATTTAAATATCTAACTGCAGAACAATTTCATTGAGACAAGGTATTCAAAACAAGTCCAAACCACAAACACTGTTGTCCAAAACAAGCTTTCAAAACATGGGTTTGAAATCATAATGAGTCAGTACACAACAGGGGTGAAACTATATAAACTAATTTAAGGTAGACCCTAAAATAGGGAAGCCACGTTCATCCAGTCCAAGTGTCTTTGTACAACCATACTGAGAGGGATGTCTCAAATGAGGAATTTTATGAAGGTATTTAAAAGCTTCAAATAGGGGTGCCTGGGTGGCTCAGTCGTTAAGCGTCTGCCTTTGGCTCTGGTAATGGTCCCAGGGTCCTGGGATCAAGCCCCGCATCAGGCTCCCTGCTATGCGGGAAGCCTGCTTCTCCCTCTCCCATGCCCCCTGCTTGTGTTCCCTCTCTTGCTGTGTCTTGCTCTGTCAAATAAAATCTTTTTAAAAAACAATAAATTAAAAAAATAAAACCTTCAAATACTCCAAGGAGAGCTGCATAGTGTACTGTGCAAGTTTCTATGCCACTATCTATAAGCAGTGATTAAGGTTTGAGAATAAGTCTCCAGTTCCTCTCACCAAGAAGTTTAAGGTATCTCTTAATCAGTATTATAAAGGGGAAAATTCTTATTAAAGTTGGATCTTCTTACGCCCCAAGTTGCTCTTGTCCGTGTCTACATTGGGCTATCCCCTCTGCTTCAGGCTGCTCATTACACCAGTAGTTATGAAATTTGATTTGTTAAGTCTGTGAAAGACCTCAGCTCTTCCAAGGCCTCAGCTCTACTCTACAGCCTCAGCATTTTGTCCCTTCTAGTGGCTAAGTCTGAGGCTGTGTTGGATAGGATAAAAGCTAAACCATTTGGCAGGCAGAATTATTTCCCGCTGGGATTGGGAGCAGAAAATGGTTCTCCCACTGAGCAGAAACACAGCACTATTAAATAGCATCGCTGACAATAGTAGCTCTGGGTTGTGAGTATTGATCACTTAATGCTCAGTGGAGTTTGTAATCATCCCATTTTCAACACTGCCATGTTCTCTGCCCCCTTTCTGCCCTGACTTCAGCAAAATTTCACCTGGACTTTGTGCCATGACCAAGCACAATACTTAATATTACACACTACTAAAAAGTGTGTTCTTTCCTTCCTGCAGAAATACAAGCAAGTCCTGCTAAAGGACACCTACTGAGCATTTTCTGTCTTCAAGTGGAGATGGTGGGGAAGAATCAATAATGCAAATGTATGTAAAAGTCCAGGAGTCTAAATAGGTGCTGTGACAGAACCTTCCTTTGTCTCCCCCATCCTCGTTGACCATGGTGAAATCTGGTTTAATCGCAATCACTAGGAGAAGGAGGAAGAGCAGGAAGGAAGTGTTGTGCAAAAATTGTGGTTCTTTGAAAGAAAAGGAAGGAAGTGGGCTAGAAACTGGAGAAGATGTTAATTACATTTTCTAATTGTATTCTTTTTTTTAAGATTTTATTTATTTATTTGACAGATATAGCGAGAGAGGGAACACAAGCAGGGGGAGTGGGAGAGGGAGAAACAAGCTTCCTGCTAAGCAGGGAGTCCGATGCAGAGCTCGATCCCAGGACCCTGGGATCATGACCTGAGCTGAAGGCAGACACGCTGAACTGACTGAGCCACCCAGGCGCCCCTTCTAATTGTATTCTATCAAACAGCTTCCTCCTCCTTCTTTGCCTCCCAGAGCCACAAGACTGCTTGTTTGGTGGAAATGCCCAAATGTGCAAGGAAAAAATGCAATTTATACACCTTAAGGATACATTTGATTCTGAAATTCCAATGCACTATAGAAATACAGCAAACAATTCCAGATCACACTAGAGTAGAGGGATCTATGAAAAATAAAGTTGAGTAAAAACCAATAGATAAGTATCCTCTAACTTAAGCTCCCCAAACCTTTAGCATATCTTTACATGGCTCAAAACTATTAGGACTATTATACTCCCAGGTCTACCATACACACACATGCCCTTACACAGTTCCAGGGGGCTCCACTCAGAGCCTGCCCACAACATCCATAAACAGTGTCTTTGCTAACTTGTTCTCTGGTTACTGAGTAGCCTTCAGTCCTTCAAACAGTAGATGTCCCTGCTGCCACTGAAGTCATGAACTGGCCTGATGCTTTTATGATTTATTCATTCAATATGTTTTTTTTTTATTGAGCATCAACTTTATGCCAGTCACTGATCCTAGAAAAATTGTTGTAAACAAGGAAAGATATATTATTTTTGTTCAACATCTACTGTGTGTCAGACTGGGCCCATAACATATATTAGCTTTGTATATCATTCCTTTATACTTTAAATGCAACCCAGACTTCTGGGTAATTGTCATAACCATGAAAATGGATCTCATCCTGACTACAATAAAAATCAGGGTTGAGCTACATATTCCTGAGGAGGGGTCATTTATTTTTATTTTTTTTTAATTAGAGAGAGAGCACAAGCAGGGTGGAGGGTCAGAGGGAGAGGGAGAAGCAGACTCCCCATCGCAGGGAGCCCAATGTGGGGCTCAATCCCAGGACCCTGGGATCATGACCTGAGCTGAAGGCAGACACGCTGAACTGACTGAGCCACGCAGACACCACAAGGAGGGGTCATTTAGAATAAGGCCAGTGTGTTGCCATTTAAATATCCTATGTCATTGCCAGAGCCAGTGGTCTCTGTTTACCTTCTAGTCATGGTTGGACCCCCCACTCTGCATCTCAAGCCTCTTTATATGCTGCTCCCTCTGTTTTTAATTCTCTTTACCTTTAGTCATTCTTCAAAATTCAGATTAAAAGTCACCTACCTCTGAAGTCCTCCTAGATTTCATGAAAAGAATCAGGTATGTTCATTATCCAGTATGGTCTTTCCCCATGTATCCCCAAGCAGATCAACCCTGACCCTGTTCTTGAACTTGAAATTGAGCTATAAGCACTAGTTGAGCCTTTGTGGTTTTTCTAATGAAGCTCTGCTGGGTCTATAGCAAACAAGGGCTAAAGGGGCCTATTCATACATTCCTGAACATGCTTAAACTATATATACTATTTAGTACTCATTTTACCAGTGCTTAAAGTTACAAAATTTTAGAGCTGGAAAATAAAATCAGTTCATCTCTTTGAACACCCTATGTTATACCAAAGAAACTGAGGTCAAGTGAGGCTAAATGGATTGCCCAAGGTTAAATTCCATGATTTTCTCAGGTGGGTGGATGATGTGAGTCAGAGAGAAATAAATATTTTATAGTAGTGTGAATGCAGTAGACCCACTCTGGGTCTGCATTGCACAGTAGCTTCATTTTGTGAGCAGACGAATGAAAAACTAGTAATTTAATGAAGATGCTCATTTGATCTAACACATTGTTTAACAGTGTGAGGAAAACCATCCATTTTCTTACCATCCAGGAAATGTGGAAGGCAGGCAGCATTTAGGCTGCTAAGTGGATGTGATGACTATTGTCACCATGGCAACCAATTGTTTGTTTAAAGTTTTTTTTCAATAAGTCTTAATGATTCTTACTTTCTAATATAGCTCTGAATTCAAACCCAGCCAACCTTCACATACCTGTTTATTTTAATGGCCCCTCTCCCTTTTTTTAAAAAAATATTTATTTGTTTGAGAGAGAGAAAGAGTTGGGGTGGGTAGAAGGAGAGCGAGTCTTAAGCAGACTCCACGCTGAGTGTAGAGCCCAGTTGGGGCTCAATCCAATGACACTGAGATCACGACCTGAGCTGAAACCAAGAGTCTGACACTCAACCAACTGTCACCTAGGCACGCCACCCCTCTCTTTTTTTCATCCTAATCTAGCCTCCTCAAAACAAAGAAATTTTTTCCAAATATTATTTTCATTACCAACTAGTACATGGGAGAGGTAGGATTTTAACTCTGGCTTTTCTGATCTGGGAACCTATATGCCCTTTTCATTCTGCCAAGCTCCCACTCTTTCATATTACCAACACCTTTGGATCCCTTTATCCCTATTATCCATAGGAGTCACAGAATGAACTACATAGAGCCTTAAACCTTCTCCGACATGTCACCAAACTCCTTATTTCTCAACATAAACTGCCCGTTCTTATTTGTAAATATTAATCATCGTACTCACATACAATATTATTCCTCTTCTTCTCTGCCAGTCCCATGTCTTTAGGCTCTCAAACCCTAATGTGCTGTTTACTTCCCTCCAGGGGTGATTCCCTTGGTTAGAACATGCTGTAGTTATCAAGCCTTGAATCTGCTTCCCCTCCATCTCTGTACTCAGTTGCTATAGTTTAATCTTACTGTTAGCTCAGTCCTGAAATAAGATGTGCAGTGCAACTATTTGCATATCAACTTATCTTTCCAATGACTTTTATTTCTATCCTGGAGAGATGGTACATGGAAAAATCTTTATAACTGTGACTATGTTTATGAGGTTAACTTTGGCCAATTATTAGAAAATGATCTTTATCGACCCAGCTCTATGTCTGTGGAACCAGGATGAAGAAATCAAATGTAAGTCCCTGACCTAGCCTCAGTGTTAGCCTTCTTCACAATACAGTCAGAAGATTGTCACTGTGAACGTTCCAACAAATACATTAGTGTGTATGAGAATGGTCTTCGTACTTGAAAGAAATTTTATGGAACACTATATGCTAGACTTAAAGCAGGGTTTCAAATGATTATTTGCCCAAAGATACAATGGTTTTTCCAAGGTTAATATGGGAAGTTCGTGTTTATGTAGAATTGAAATAAATGAGGTTATCCATAATTAAACTTTTCAGAAACCCAAAGCCTTTCTCATTTTAAGAAACTAAAACCCAAAATTACCAGTTCAAATATTTTAAGGATTTTGGATAAAAAATAACTCCATCCAAAAAACAGTATATGCTTCTCTACTTTCTTAAACAGAACATAAAGAATATTTTTTCTAAGCTTAGTGACTCAAAAACCATCATTTTGAATATTAATCACTCTTGAAATCGATAATAAAATGATGTTTTTAAGTTACTGAGGCATTATTAGTGTCAGTTCTCCTTGATACAAAATGATTCCAGGTTGTTATCCTTTTTCAAATGTTTGCTTCTTTCTTGTATGAGTAGTGTCTTTCCATCTATCATTTATTGCTGCCTTCACCGGACTGACAGCTGTTAATTTCCCCATCTCCACATTCCACGTGTGAGTTTTGACCTGCTATAGATTAATATACAAAAGTAAACATTCTTGTTTAGAATTTTGTCAAAAATAATAGTAAATGGGTAAATGTATAAGTAAATAGTAAATGAATAAGAAATGAGGTAGTCTCCTATTTAAAAGAATTTCACCATATAACTTTGTTCTATTTGTGCTATATGTTCAGAGAACTTTCAACTTATTTTCTGGTTCTTTGTGGTGCAGGAGGAGGTTCAGACTGTTGGGACTGAGTATGGCCTTATAAATTGCAGTGATCTTGGGCAGAGAAGAAGTGGCAATTAAAACTCAACCCGCTCTCTGGAGCTGGGCCATCGACACAGGGACAGACTTAGTGGGGTTACCAAGAATTAGTGCACACTAGCTCATAGGACTGTAGCCAAAATCTGGAGTTCTGCTGTTAGATTTGTTACAGGACCTTTTTAAAGGTTATAAGCCATTTACCTTCATTAAGTTCATTTATCATAATTATCTCTTAGATTGCTTCCAGATTTAAAAAGTTGTAGAATATTGGTATTTACCTTAGAGAGTGTTCTGCCCTTTTCAGTGTGTATGCAATTTCAGTTCTTTCACATTCATACTTCCTGAAGGAAATATCTAGTCTAATGAAAAATCTAACTTTTGTGCGGTTATTATGCATGCATACTATACATTAATCTTTACCACCAGTTCATTCCAGTTTCATTAAAACTCCTGACCTCATGAAGTTTAAATATTTAAGGAGACTTCTTACTACTACAGTAGGCAAAAAGCCAGCTAGCCTGCATACAGAGCTGCCTGGGAGTGTTCTTTAATCATGCTCTTTGCTTTCAATTTATTTAGGCTAGTGCTTTGGTCAGCTCCTCAGTTTAACTTCTTTATGCTTACCAATACCTGTTAATAACAGACAGTCAAAATCATGTTGCAGCTGGATAGAAAGGACCTTTGAGAGATGGGACCAAATACAGTAAACTTTCTTTGTTCCAACCAGTAAGTATGTGATATATCTAGAGAAGTAGAAAAATTACTTCCACAGATTGTTTCATGTGTAAAAGTTAAACCGTATCAATCATATACATAAAAATATGTTTTATTTACTGATCCCTTTAGATGTCTCTCTGTACTTTTGTCTGTTTGTATGTGGTACATTCCCTCTTGGACTGTAATCACTTCATCTCTGAGATCATGTCCCCTATTTCTTCCCTAGCGTCTCCATTGCCATCCCCACCATGTTTCTTGGTAGAACTTAATACTTGCTCTCTACATTCATAAAGGGATCCCTTAAATTTTTTACCAGCTGGTGACAAAATATGCCTACTTTTATAGATAGTTCCTGGAAGGAGAAATACACAGTGAGAGAAAGGGAGGGGTGGTGGCTGCCAGACAGAAAACTTCAGAGAAAACTCTATTGACTCAGCCTAAAGAAACACTGGAAAAGACATAGGAAGATAATCATCAGATAAAATAAGATCCAGACTTATTTTCTTAGCCTTTTAGAGCCTACTCTTTTCCTTCTCAACTGAGATTTTCAAGGACAGACTCCTGCCAAATCTATCTTGGTATGTATGGCACCTACCAGCACACCTATCAAATAATACTCAGTAATTGCCTGGTGGTGAAAAGAATGAATCCTTCCTAGGAGGTTGTACTCTTTCTGTTTTTTTCTCAGGCCTCTCCTGTTGGATCTGGCTCACTATTTTGGGTTTGCAGCATTCCAACAGCCCAAAAGAGACCAAGTTGGATATATCTTTTCTTTAAAATATTTTTTACTAAAGTTCTTAAAAAGTAATAACTGCTTTCCTTAATTAATTTTTTCTCATTATCCAGTACTTACTGAGCACCTGATCTGTGTAAGGTACTGCTCCATGTGATGGCAATACAGCCATGAATAAAACAGCATCCTTTATTGTATGTCAGACACTGTGTTAAATGCCTTAGACTTTACTTACATAACTTATATGTAATGTCAGTACTTTACTTACATTATCTCATTATCTCATTTAATGATTAAAACCACGGTTGAGTGGATATTTTCCTCAATTTGAAAATGAAGTTTCAGAGATTCAAAGCTTAAATTTCCTAGGATCTCACAGAAGTCAAACACAAGTTTAAATGACTCTAAGGTTTATGCTCTTAATTAGCAGGCCCTACTACTTCTAGACCGTGAATAAAGAAATGGGAATTACATAAATCAGAACCTAAGCTGTAAGAGTAAGTCCAACAAAGGTTAATAGTTTGTCATGAAGAATTTTTAAGAACCGGGGCACCTGGGTGGCTCAGTCGTCGAGCGTCTGCCTTTGGCTCAGGTCATGGTCCCGGGGTCCTGGGATCGAGCCCTGCATCAGGCTCCCTGCTCCATGGGAGGCTTGCTTCTCCCTCTCCTTCTGCCCCTGCTTGTGTTCCCTCTCTCTGTCAAATAAATAAATAAAATCTTTAAAAAAAAAAAAAAGAATTTTTAGGAACCTAGCTCTATGGGGTTGGGTGCATAGCAACTTACTTCCTGCCAAATTAAATCTCCCACATATTGTCTTACCATGAATGATCTGATTAAACCCTGTAAACAGCTCTTTGACAAGCATCCTAAATATGCATTGTTCACACTCATTTTCGTTTGTCCACCATCTGTGCAGCTATGGAGAGGAAATATATATCTGGGTACTGTGGACAGTTCAAATTCATATTTGATACAAAGCAGGTCAGTTTTTGTCCATCTGAACTATAATCTTTTCATTCCTTCAGAAAGATGCACTGACAGCCAACTATGTACCAGGCACTTCAGGGGGATGTAGCAATAAAAAGACAAGAACTCTGCTGTCCTAGACCTTATATATGGGAATTGGGGAAACAAAAGATGCATTTAAAAGATAATTTCTGATGAGTACAAGTGCTATGAAAAAAAAATGTGAAGGATCTTTGAGTAGGTGAGCATAGGATAGGAAGGGGTAAGGTCTTACCGAGGAGATGCCGTTTGAGCTGAGTCCTTTATAGTGAGAAGGAGTCATCCCTGGAAAGATACATGAGAAAAAAACAAAATGCACCAGATAAAAGCAGGAACAAACTGCATTTGTTTGAATAACAGAAAAAAAAAAAAGGTTTTTGAGTCTGTATCAGAATAAGCTGAGGAGAGAGGCAAGAAATAAAGTTAGAAAGACAGGTAGGGGGTACCTGAGTGGCTCAGTCATTAAGCATCTGCCTTCAGCTCAGGTCATGGTCCCAGGGTCCTGGGATCGAGTCCCACATCGGGCTCCCCGCTCGGCGGGAAGCCTGCTTCTCCCTCTCCCACTCCCCCTGCTTGTGTTTCCTCTCTCACTGTGTGTCTGTCTCTCAAATAAATAAATAAAATCTTTTTTAAAAAAAAGAAAAGAAAGACAGGATCCCAATCACACGGAGCCTTATATGTGTGACCATGTGATGCACTGTCCAAACCAAAGACATATTCAAGAATTGAAGGGGATGTCCCTACTAATTATACCAGGACAATGGGTATAAACCCAGAATTTCTCATATATACCAAGATTTATAGTTACCCTGCTAATATGCCAGGAGTTTGAATTTTATTCCAGAATAATTGCGAGCCCTTAGATGGTTTTAAGCAGGAGAGTGAAATAACTTGATTTGCATTTCATAAGTAATCATTTTGGCTGCTTCTGAGATGGATCAACTTTAGAGACTCATAATGTGATCCTGAGAAGTGATATTAGCTTGAATGGTATGAATAGAGCTGAAAAGGCAGTCACTAATTTGGGATCTATTTTGTAGACAGTGTAGACAAGACATGGGTTGGATATGTAGGGGTGAGGGAAAGAGAAGAATAAAAGCACCTGCTGGGCTCTGGCTCCTGCCTCTGGTGAATGAAGACATCCTTTCCTGGGTTTTGGAAGGACTGACAGAGGAATTGGTTTCAGAAGATGGGAGTGAGTGGAATGAGAAGTCTGGTTTTGACCATATTAAGTTTGAGATTTCTGTTAAAAATACAAGTGGAGCTGGAATATACTTTCTTTTCTTACTCTGTTTAGAACAGCTTTCTGGCAATATTATCTGTATCCTTAATAAAACAATGTGGAATGACATTCAAATATTCTACTGAAGTGATTTTTCACTTAGCCTCTTCAATTATATCTTGTTTTCACTATCTGGTGTTTGAAATTGCTAACATTACCAATTGCCTTTCTAGGAAAGTATAGATCTGGGTGAAATCATGTTCTCCCTTTGTTATTTGCCAACTGCTGGACGTATGACATTGACGGTCATCAAGTGCAGAAATCTGAAGGCTATGGACATCACTGGCTCATCAGGTATGTACACAGTTGGCTAGTGGGTCAAGGGTACATTCCAAATAAAACATTTCCTGTATCCAAAATTATATATGGCTATTGAATTTGAGTTCATTTGTTTATAGTGGCGTATTAATATCAAAATAGAAAAAGAAATTACCAAAGTACTCCAAATCACCTCTTGTGTTTACATTATCATTACAAAATTTTTAAAAGATGTTATCAAATAGATTGACTATGAACTTGGATTTTTATTTCTTTCTCTACCAATTTTGTTCTCAAAAATTCATAATTTACCAATCACTGCCCTACTTCTAACTAGTCAGTTGCTTATAAAAAAAATCCTTGACTTCAAGCTTGCATTACCCTACAAGTATGGAAACACACGTAGACTGAATTTATCTCCCTCACCTGATCTGCAGAGAAATAACAAGTTTCCAAGGCCATCATTTGCATTTGCATTCTTACCACCTTTCAAAATAAAAATTTGGGCAAGTGTAGAGACTGAAAGAAATAATAAAGTAAAGGAATGCTTCTTGAAGTTTCTTAAAGACGTTCTTGGAGGAAATTTCTCTTTCTGTGCTAATTTTGATGAAAAGGTAAAGCCACATCATGCTCCTTTATCCCTTCGTTTATATCACTACAGTCTGGAGGGGTGTGTATTAACTTAACATGTGAACTCTGGCACAGCCCTACAGCAGAAAAAATGATCAGGACAGAGGAGGGAGGTCAGTAAGCATTTGTCAGATTAAACAAATAAAAATGGTAGTGGAGATACAGGAAAGGATGACATGGGGAAAGGAATCTATACCTTTGTGGTTCTTCAGAACAAAGAAATAAATTAAATTTGTATTACAAAAAGCATGAGAGAACTCTAAGTTCTAGTGTAGAAAGGGCTCCAAGATATACTAAGTGAATAAAAAAAAGTGAGGTGCAAAAATAAATATGGATATCATGCCCCTTTCTGTGTAAGAATGGGGAGTGTTACAATATATATTTATCTTGTTACTCTTTGCAAAAAGAAATAGAATGACACAGGAAAACTAGGGGTGGAGAGAGACATGTGGGAACAGATGGGTGGGAGCCT
This sequence comes from Zalophus californianus, assembly GCF_009762305.2. Taxonomy (NCBI): domain Eukaryota; kingdom Metazoa; phylum Chordata; class Mammalia; order Carnivora; family Otariidae; genus Zalophus; species Zalophus californianus. The sequence continues at coordinate 74,737,750 of NC_045603.1, forward strand.
CCTCATTGTAGGTCGTTCTCTATCATCTTCACTTTTGAACTGTTTTGTGAATAATTTTTTCATTTTTCAAAATTTGCAACACATCATTGATATATAGGTAGAAAGAAAGTAAATTCCACATTTATTTTGGTGAAAAAGTCTTGGGTCAGTAAATGTTGAAGATTTTAAGCAGTGTACTTAAATTTAAGCATTTAAGCAAATTATTGTTTATCCTACTCTTTCCACCATATATCAAAAGAGATCAAATTTTGAGACAAGCAGACAGCATCAAAGTTGTAATTAAGTGCAAGATTACTTTTTGTTTATATGAAGTTTTCATGGGAGGAGTGCCTGCTCTGAGAACACCACCTCATTAATTCTCACAAGAGGTTTGTGAATCAACTAAGGAACCAGTAAATTATCCTTGTCACTGGTGGAAAAATGTTGTCAGAGATATGATGGGGGTGGCAGGGAATAAATATGCCTTGTTCCCATCGTTAATGAGAGGTCTAGGCCTGGGGCCTCATACACAAAAGAGTATCACAGAAGTGAGTTTCTTCCTTAGAACATACTGCCTATTATTAAAAAATTGAGAAGTAAATGGGAAACAACCATTGAACATTGCCATTTTACTTTGTTTTCCTTTACTTACCCTATTTCTAGCCAGAAAATATATTTTTGCTCCTTGATGGAAATGCTAATGAAATATACAGATACATTTTTCTATTAAAAGGCATAAATTCAAGTAAATTTATACTGCCATGATTTTGGCTTATTCTAAGGAAATGAGACTTATTACTACATTGGTGGAAAGAGGGAGAAAGATGCGGTGGTGCTACTGTTGGAGGGCCACCAGAATGAATGGGGAAAAATAAATGAACGTAGAGCAGGCACTGACTGTTTTAACCAGCTAGCGTTCTCGCCCCAGTGCCAACACCCCCTCCCAAAGCCATGCCTCCTTCTTGTAAAAAGGGACAAAAGTAAGGCTTTTATAGAAACTTTCGTATAATACTGCATAATTTTCTGTAATACTGTAACAGTTTTCCTACTTAAGGTGGGAGAAGTAAAAATAGAGATCAGTCAACTGGGGCAGAACTTGTTAAACATTTATTTGACCCTTTGGCCCATAAAAATATACGCCCACTAATTTTTTCCCTTTCAAGTCGGCATCATATAGACAATGTCATATCAAGAACCTTCCTTGAGAACATCTTTAAACCAAATATTACCTTTTTTACTGTATATTAGTGTTTATAATTAAACACAATGTATTTAATATATTTGTAGTGATCATTTCTTCAGCCTGAGCCCCTTATCAAGCACCAACACTATGACTGTAAAATGTAACTTCTTATTTTAGTACCTTTCCAACAACTGAGGAAAATTCTAACTTCTACTCATTGTGGTTACACACACACACACACACGCACACACACACACACACACACACATATGCACTAGATACAATGTTACTCTTTCACAAATTTTAGTCTTCTTATCCTAAATCATTTTGAAGGAAATTAACTTTAAGGCAATTATACTTACTTGTTAGGATTACATTCCCTAGAAATCACTTTTAACAAAACGTGTCTTCAAATAGCTGTGACTAGAAGACGTTATTATAGTTCTGCACTGGCTCTTGATAGACTAGTAGGTTTTCTCTGTTGTATTAAAAACAGATAAAGTTAGTGCTTTTTTGGTTCATTCAAGATAAATTCTTACATTTAAAAGAAAGTGTTAGTCTATTGCCTCTAAATAAGTCATTTGAATTTAAAACTGATAACACTAAAAGGCTTAATATACTACTTTTTTTATTTAGTAGCAATTAACTACAGTTTTATTTATACTTTGTACTAGTACTTTCATTTTAATGAAATTACCTTACCATTTCTAGATCCTTATGTCAAAGTGTCTCTGATGTGTGAGGGCCGAAGATTAAAAAAGAGGAAAACAACTACAAAGAAAAATACTCTAAACCCTGTGTACAATGAGGCCATTATTTTCGATATCCCTCCAGAGAACGTGGACCAGGTCAGCCTCTCCATTGCGGTCATGGATTACGATAGGTATGTACATGTATTTCTCATTCACTGAAGAACAGCCATGTTTAGTCATATGCAGAGCAAATTCAACTTTCCAGGTTATTTACTGCTCCAACAGTTTTAATTTAAAATGGAAGAGGAAAAAATTATTCATTCACAATTCATTTTTCCCATATTATAATATTTATTTTTTCGTTTCCAAAAGAAGTCATTCTTAAGTGAAGAACAGGACACCGGAGGCTGGTGAAAGAGTAGTGCAGAAGTAATATGGAACCCATTACAGAAAGCACTATAGTGACGTCTTTTTACAGTAACAACAAAGTACAATCAATGGAGTTTGTTTTCCCAGCTGGGCTGGAATATGAATATCATAATTCTTACCCAAGGGCAAGTTATATAATCTCTTTGGGATTCACTTTTCCCATTTGTAAGACATTAGCATAATACAGAACCATTAACAGTGAGTATTAAGGGTGGAAGGTGAATAATGGCCATAGGGACACAGCCTTGATGCCTTCACATCAATCTTAAAATGTGCTTTGTAGGTAATTCTTTCAGCTCACACCTTTTGAGTCCAGTCTTTCATAAAATAAATTGCAAACTCCCAGTTGCAGCTCTGACGTTTCTTCCTGCTTCAGCTCCAGCTTCACTCTCCCACTCTTGCCTTGTTGAAACGTCACCCTGCTCTGTGATCTCATCCCACCCAGGCTTCACAACCCTGCTCAAGTCACCCCTTCTGTGTCTTTCTCAGCTAACCAACCTCTTCTTCCTCTGAACTCTTGTCCCACTAAAGGTTCACATCTCTTATTTGGCCCTTGTTATATACTTTGTATTGTTTTACCTTTTACATTTATAAACCTTTTGGAAAGGTATACTGTTATGTTTAACCTACAAAATTATCAGCATAGAGACATTGTTCTACTATGTTTATTTGTTCTAATGTATTCAAAAGGAGTGCTTCATTTTATGGTATCATGAAAATAGTAGTAACCAGGACCCTATAACCTAGAGAAATTAATATGCTATTCTCTGGCTCAGAGCTAGAAAACGAAGCACTAAGAAGTGAAATGATTTATACCATCTATTTGCAATTAGTTTATATCACAGTTTGGAAAAAAAAGTCACTATTTAGAGAGAGAAAAGTCTTGAATTAGTTAAAATTTCAAATTCTAAAAATGTTGCAGGGTTTTCATCAGAAGCCCTTGTTCTGCTTTCCAAAAAAGTATTCCTATTGATTTTTCACAGTGATTGCAGATAAATACAACAGAGCATTTGTCATGCAGACAATTTCAGGGAAATGGATCTTGACAATATACAGAACAGAAAGATTTTAAAAATTATTCCCAAAAATATGCTTGTTTGGGGGCGCCTGGGTGGCTCAGTCAGTTAAGCATCTGCCTTCGGCTCAGGTCATGATCCCAGGGTCCTGGGAGGGAGCCCCACATCGGGCTCCCTGCTCCACAGGAAGCCTGCTTCTCCTTCTCCTCCCTGCTCCTGCTCTCTCTCACTATCTCTGTCTCTCTCTCAAATAAATAATAAATAAAATCTTTTTAAAAATATGCTTGTTTGGGAAACTTCATATGGAAGAAACAACTTACTAAACATTCATATCTATATCAGTGACAGGAAAAAAGTAATGAAAGGTCCTAAAATCATCTCAAAAGTGTCCTTAGAGAAGTCTGTCAAAAGCACGCTGCAGAAATGCCTTTAAATTATATTCCATTCTTGAGAAGAAACTTAGCACATGCACACTTGAGTCAACTGTCTTGATTCAGATCCTGCCTCTGCCTCTTACTGTGTAGAGGTGGGTCCCTTAACTTCTGGGTGTTTAGTTTCTTTAGCCGTAAAATGAGGTGATGATAATGATACTGATGGTCATGGTGTGAGAATTAAGTGATTCAGTACATTTACATTACTTATGACAGTGTCTGGCACATAATAAGCTCTCAAAATTATTAAGTATCATTGTTATTTTGATTTGTTGCTGTGAAAACAGGACAGGAATAAAAAATAGCAATGTTGTGCAGTATGCTCTGGTGCTGTGCAGTAATAAATCAAATCCATAGTACTGAAGATAGCCCTACCCTGTTTAACTGTAGTACAAGTAGTGACATATGCTGATATGTCACATAGAGTCAATTGAATACGGTCATTTATACAAGAAGTGGGTATTGAGCTCTTGGTAAGAAACCTAAGCATCATTATAAAACACTAAGCCTTGTGGAAAAAAACAAGATGTGATTTATATCACTTAAAGTTAATAGTAGTGCTGCTAAAAAGGAAACTCAACAATATAGGTAAGGAGCAGCCGGCATTTCTCATTCAGTTTTTTTGTAAAATGTGCTCAAGTTACAGAGAACTAAAATGGTTTGTGTGTGCTCCTTTTACAAATTCATATTTGAATTGAGATCCTGTGTAGGAAATTTTGTTTACTTAAGATTTTTAATTTGACCTACAGTAGTTTAACCTGCAGGATCATTTGGAACCTATCATAAAATCTAGTGTTTAAATCACGTTTAAAATTCTGCTAAGCTGTGTGAAACTCCATTTATCTTTGAATGTTGGAATGAAAGTGTAATATTCTCCAAATCGTAGGGTAGGACACAATGAGGTCATAGGAGTGTGTAGAACAGGCCTGGACGCTGAAGGTCTTGGGCGAGACCATTGGAATGAGATGCTGGCCTATCACCGAAAACCAATAACACATTGGCACCCCTTGCTGGAGGTATGCTGTGGTTCCCGGGCATCTACTCTCTTTTTTTTTTTATCTCTTATGCCTTGTATATTATTTATCTGCTAACATTCATCTGTCATTTTATATATTCACCTATTTTTTTTAAACATTGCTCTTACTTCCATCCCACATACTCTTTCATCCCAGTATTCAAAGTTCTGTGTGCCTTGTAGGATTTTAGAAACCACTAAATTTTCTGGGTTTGATATTCCTTTGGACAGTAAGCTCATAAAAATTGCAAGTCTGTCATTTTCTTTGTATAGCCTGAAAACTTGTATCGATGAGTGATAGAGCAGTCAAGTAAATTCATTACTAACTGGAAACTGAATTTTGCTGCTTCTCTTTTGTGAAAACAGCCACCTCACCTAAACTTTCCTAGAATCCCTAAATAGAAGTACTATCTTCTAATACAACTCCTCTATGTAAAGGGACAGGTATATCTCCCAATACTCTGGGCAGTAAGTAAAAGTGCTCACAGATTTTTAAAATATCGAGACATCAGCTTGCCCAGGTTCAAAGCCTGGCTCTGCTGTGTGACTACATTTGGAGATCTTTGGGCAAGTTCCTGTAACCTCTGTACACTTCTGCTGTTAGTTTGTAATAGTAGCAAACTCAAAGAGTAAAACTAAATAAAATGCCAAATTTTAAGTGCTTAGCATGGAGTTTGACATAATGTTAGCTCTGATTATAACTACTATTAATAGTTATATTAACCAGAGGTATCAACACCAGTTTCTGTCAGGATTTTTAACCTTTAAGTTAGTGGTCAGTCTACCTGATACACCGAATGTTGCTAGATGGAATGACTTTCTTTCCCAAAGATGATTGCTGGAGACTCTTGAAGAGTCACAAAGTCTTTTATGTGACCTGATTGAGAAGTAATGCAGGTTGACAAAAGGACGTGGGGTAGATGATGGAATTTCTGCAATTCGATTAAAAGAATAGTTATGATGGGGCGCCTGGGTGGCTCAGTTGGTTAAGCGACTGCCTTCGGCTCAGGTCATGATCCCGGAGTCCCGGGATCGAGTCCCACATCGGGCTCCCTGCTCAGCGGGGGGTCTGCTTCTCCCTCTGACCCTCTTCCCTCTCATGCTCTCTGTCTCTCAAATAAATAAATAAAATCTTTAAAAAAAATTAGCTTAAAAAAAAAAAAGAATAGTTATGATGGCCACATAGTAAGTGAAGAAGGCACTGCCATCTGTTCATGTTCTCCTTCTTGTTCTGGCTTTAAGCACTGGCTTAAATGAAAGAGGCAGCACAGTTTAATTAACTAAATGTCAGTGGACCCAGGTTCTTTTCAGCTTAGTCACAAAAATGTGACCTTGGCTGTGTTACCCAGTACATTATAGGGAAAATTGGATGAACACTGTATGAACACTGCATGGTCAGTCAACAGAGGTGAGATATTCTCATGGATAAGATATCTGTTTATATATATTAATGTTCTGACTCTTTATCTCACTTCGTTTAATGTAAATCATAAAAGACACACATACACAAACATGAATGCCCATTCACACAGCACTTTCCCCTAGAGTGCTTCAGAAGTACAAATAGATGTATTCAGCAAGTCTTGGGAAAGTTGGGTTTCATGTCAGCGGTGTGTGTTGTCTAAAGTATAAAGTATACTCTACTTATTATACAATCACTATCCTTTTCCTGCTTCTCATCTTGCTTTCAATTAAAGTTTGAAAAGCGACTATTAATTCTAAGACTCTAGACATGAGAGTAAAGTTTGCCGGGCACAGAATCACACTGAAAAGTGATGTGGGATCTAATCCTTGCTCCTCTGGCTGTCTAATCCTGAGCAGATCACTTGTTCCGTCTACAGCTGGATTTCTCCATATTTAATGAACATAGAAATGCATGTCCCTACAGACTTCACAGGAATTATGTAAGGAGAAAAGAGATAATGTGAACAAGAACTTTTCACTAATGAAAAGACAGGGGTGGTATATTATATTATAATTACTTATGACTGTTACAGAAGCAGCTATACATTTATCTGGTGAAGAGGAGCTCTGGAATAGGCATATGTTTGTGTCTCAAGACATGTCAACACTTTTCAGTCATTGTAGGACATACAGGAAGAACAAGCTACATATGGGCCTCAGAAGAAGATCCCAGATATTTTTCTAGCAGCTGAGTATCAGAGGACAAACGGGACTAAAAGACTATGTAAATGTACTTTGTCTAGCAAGTAGCTCCTTTTTTCCAACTCCTGCACCTACATTCATTGGTCAAACAGAATATATGGACTAGAGACCTAAGAACTGGCTGGATTTTGCATTTTGGGAAAGTGGTGAGTGTATAATCATATGTTTTATTGCCAAAGAAAGGATTAAAATGAGAAGGGAACAATTATTTGAAAACCAGGTAAGTTGGTGGGACAGAGACTAAAGCATCATTTAGAAAATCTGGTGACTTGTACCTTGTCAAAAGTTTATCCCATTGTAACTGAACTTTTTAAATACGCATAATATTTAGGGACCATGAGAAATTTTTCATCAACACTCATAGCTCCCATTAGCCAAAGTCAGTCCCTCTTGTCTCATCATTTGCCCCTGTAAAAATCACCTCCTGCCTTAGAGCAAGTGCAGTGCGGTCTCTTGTGCCTTGAGCCTTCTTGCTCTTACCTAGCAGTCACCCCCCCACTACCACAAACCATTAATTATTTGACAGTAAGAATTAAAAGCCTATCATCAAATGTGAAAGGAGTCTGCAGTCATGAATAGTTGTGTGTGCAGTGCTGTGGTGCTTGCCAGTTGCATCATGCTCTGCCTACATCTCCATGAGACGCCTGTGCCCCATCACGCTGCCTGAGAAGGTGAGTTCTAGAGGGTAGGGGGAATTATGTCCATCTTCTCTTCAGAGACATGCATAGCATGGGTGAATATGCACTATTAAAAGGTAGCGGCAAGTACCCACTTTATTATTTTTTTGCACTAGATCATGCCTTATGAAATTATTGTCTTTCAGTTACCTGGCCGAGCAACCAGTTTTGATAGTCAAGGATCCTGTCCATCACCCAAACCACCTTCCACACCATAATGCCTCCAAAATAAAGACCATTATAATAAGGAACCAGGACTCTGTGCTCATCAGATCAGAAAAAGAGTGGAAGGTTTGATTTCCTCATTTAAAATATATCTTGATAATGAACAAACTTGACATATAATTTTTCATTTACTTTTTTTGTCTGTTCATTAACTTTGGACATCTTGATATATTTTACTTGAATACAAATATACCTTACTTGCATAAGGCATTTTATTCTTCATGTCATATGCCTGTTAGCACAAAGAGTGTTTTCATTAAGTTGCAATTCTTTGCATAAGTAAAGAAATGCGTTCCTTTAAAAGAATCTGTATTTATCTAAAATTAAATATAGTTTATGCTGCTGTTGTATAAAGTAGCACATGTCACGTATGTATGGTTTTGATCTTGTTACAACAATGTTAATCTCTAGTTGTGTAGATGGTTCCATATAAACTTTAATGGAAATTTTGAACTTAACTTACACAGCATTAAATCCTTGGGCAAATTAGTGTTACTTATCTGATAATATATTCTTTCATTCTCAGCAAATTACATCCTCAGTGAGGTTTGGCTCTGCTAAACTCAGAACTTGTTTCTCAAGCTCATTCTTTAAAACATACAGATAATGTTATAATTTAAAGAACAATTTTGAGTTAAATTTAAGAAGTAATACTTAGCATCTGGAAAATGGAGGTTGAACCATTTGGGCTACCATTTTATACTGTCTTAATGTTATTACATTAGTTCAAACATCTGTTGAACTGTTAACTGATACTTTAAAAATTCTAATACTCTTTATCTCAAATGTAGCATTAGTATCCCTAATGAATAGAATCAGAAATTGTTTATTTTTTAAGTGTTTGTAAGGTTCTCAAGTACTCTGACATGTATATTTTGTGACATGAAACTATCATGTAGATCCCTATTTCTGACAGAACATACTAACAGACACCAAAGGGACAATAAATGTCTGTGCTCATTGTCAATTAGATTGTACATAGTAATGGTGACTTTTAAACCCAATCAGAAACTAATCACTAGAATTGGTTATTTTCCTAAAGAAGGGATGACTTATTTTTCAGAAAATTACATAAATATACCATAAATAACATAACTTCCACATTTAATAAAAATAAAAATAATTCTAAAGGCCAAGACACATAGTCCTTTCATGAAAGGATCAAGGATCAGGCCAGGAGTTGTAAAAACTATGCAAGTGTTTTTACATGACAGGACTTTCTTTTAAATCAGGTCAACTTTTTATTGTCTCCTTCATTTCTGGGCCCTATCAGAAGGTATCCATATTGAATGACCCCAATCTTATTTTTGAGATATATATACTATGGATAGTGCATATTTCAAGATTATCCTAAGATAGAAGGTTAAAAGAACAACAACCAAAAAAAGAGCAGGAAAATCTGTACTTAGAATATAAAAACATATTCATCAGAATGAGAAAATTTTATCAGCAGTTATAAAATTTTGATTTTAGTAAAATTTCTTATTTCTAAATATTAAAAATTTAAAAGCTGTGAAATTTTGTTTGTGGCATCTCTCGTATGATGGCATTACTGTTAATTAAGATGTAAATATTTTACACTTTAACACCTTAAAGGCAAACACAGTTCCCTAAAATTTTTCAAGAATGCCTGTATCATCCTAGTAAAAGCAAGTATTTCTAGATAGCATTAGCTGACAGAAAATAATAGAAGGAAACTGTTTGAAAATACCTATCTACCTTATGAAGCCTAAAAGAACCATTTGCTATAGACAGTCTGACTGAAGATGACATTTCCATTTTGGAATTCTTTGTTTTACTAGGAAATAAAAATTGTCAAATGGGAAGACAAGTTATACTCTTAATAAAATGACATTTTTGCAGACAGATGTTTTATTAGTAGATATAGCTGCAGCTTACAATTAGGTAGCAACTATATTTCCTGAGCATAATAATTATTTTCATCTGAAAACATATTTTAAGGACTTTGTATGCATTCTTAGAAACTCTTGCTTTTCTTTGCCTCCTATGGAGAAAAAGCCAATGCTTCTGATGAAAAATACAAACAACCAGCCAAACAGGAGACTTTACTATGGGGATTATGGATTAAAATATGAATATGTTTTTAAGGTAATTTTTAAAAACTGTTTCATAGGGACTAGAATAAGCTCATCATGCCCAATATTTGTTGATCCTGTGAGGGAGATGAAGGAGAAACAACCACAACTTTTTCATGCAATGCATGAGGGAGGTGTACCCTCCTATCCATAAAGTGTGATCATTTCAGAGGATATTTTATGTTATAAAGACATAATCTTACCACTTTCAATACAACACACCCTCATTCTCTACACAGACACATCCATGCAAACCTATATTATCCTCCTCCTGTGTGTGATTGAAGAAGGAATGTTTTTAATTTCAGTATTTAAAATAAATTTTGATGTTATAGATATCCACCACTAATTTGTGTGGGACGACACATTTTGATGAGAGCACTGACCCATTCTAAAGTCGAAGTTTAGGTATATAATGAACACCTAATTTCAGGGACTATTCAGGGACTTGTCAAACCTAAGTCTAGGGAAAAGGAGCAAGTCTTGATTCATTATGTAACAATACTAATGTTCTTTTTGGTTTTTTAATTTTATTTATTTATTTATTTGTGTATTTTACCCGATTCACTAAGTAATCAGGGGAATGAGGAAATTTAATATGAAAAGTATGCTAATGTTTGAGGAGTGTACAATCTTCTCAGAAAAATCTGAATGGATGCTTTTTTTTTTTTTACAGTGGTTTCTTAATAATATGTTTCTTGACAGTTTTAATTTTGTTAGGCTAGCCGTTCTGGAATTTTGTTTCACATGTAAAAACTCATGATATTAATATAGTCACAATTCAGTAAAAAATATCATTATGACTATGCCAGGGAACTAGAGACGGGAATGCAGAGCCAAGCATCCACTTTCTTATGCAGTTTTGGGGAGTGTGTGCATGTTCTAGTTACTGCAGGGAGATCACAACTGATCAATACTGACTCAGGTTTTAGATAAAAGCAAATATTTGAACCTATTTGATTGTGATAATTAACTGGCATTTCCACCTGTGTTTATTTTTATATAATGTTTATTATTTTAAAATTTTGCAGACTCAATAAGGAACTATCAATCTCATAAGACTTTAACTTAATAATTGCTTTAAAAATGAAAAAGCCAAACTTTCACTCCCTTCTCAGCTTTTGCTATCCATAAAACAGAATATAACTTATTTCAGAATGAGTTCTCAAAAGAGCCAAAGGCTATTAATAATAAAGGGACACAAAATCTTAACTTTGAACACATGGTCATTTCTTTACCTCTTTAAAAAGAGTACTTGATGTTAACTAAGTAGATATATTTTCATGGAATGCAGTTCCATCTGATTATTTCTTGCCACCTTTGTTGTGATTATTACCAGATAATTTAATTACCTGATAATTGAAACAAAACAAAACAAAGAAAGAGTTGATAAGGAGTTAAGAAAGTCATTCAACCTCTACTAAATCTAAAGAAAATGTGGAGATCTCTTTTCTTCACAACTTTTCTTGAAGCAGCTCTGGTTGTTCTGATGTACTTTAATTGATCTAAACTTCTATAGTTTTTAGGCTAAGAATGTATTGCTGCCAGTAAGAGATGATGCAAAAGCACAGAAAGTAAATAATTTAAAGTGAAAGTCTACATAACTAGATGGTAGTTAAACACAGATTTTAAAGCACATAGAAATAAAGATTTTGAATGCAAAATCGAAATCTCCTTTGTACCACCTTTAACTTCTAGTGTAAGGTAAATCCTCTAATACTGCTTAAAAAAACCCATGACACAGAATTTTAATAGTTCCTCAGTGACATGGCTCAGGATATGATTCATCTGAACCTACTAAGACTCATTCTTTAAAAGAAAATAGTGAGTTTATATTTTACATAGGAAACAAGCTGATTAAACGAAATTCTGTTTCCAATGTATTACTTAGCGATGCTCTTTAAGGTAAGAATTTTCTATTTCATTAAAAGACTTTTCCTATATTTCCTCAGTTTTATGTTAATCAGCGTGAATGGTAATTTAATAAAAGTTGCATTGGCGGGGTGCCTGGGTGGCTCACTTGTTAAGCGTCTGCCTTCTGCTCAGGTCATTACCCCAGGGTCCTGGGATCGAGCCCCGCGTTGGGCTCTCTGCTCAGCGGGAAGCCTGCTTCTTCCTCTCCCTCTGCCCCTGCTTCTGTTCCCTCTCCTGCTGTCTCTCTCTCTGTGTCAAATAAATAAATATTTTTTTATAAAAGATGCATTGGTAATACTTGTCATCTTCCATTAACAGTTAACCAAAAAGATGTCTATTTGAACGGTGGCAGTAAATTAATATTCAGTTCAAGTGTTTTCTTATCAAAGTAAAAAGGCATTTTCGTTTCACCCTGTTCATCAGGAAGGTGGGTAACCAGGGTTGGATTTGATGGCATGACAATATCATGCTATAGAAACTTAAGAAAGTGCTAAATTAAGGGCTGAGGTGAGGTTTAAGGATTTATTGAATGCAAACATTTTGAATACTAGAAATGGTGACTGAAAAAATAAGTAGGTGTTTAAGAGACAAGATAGGCTTCTTTATGCTTGAAATGATTTAAATACACTCCTACAAGGAGGAATTGATTAGAATAATTTTATTTTTATCTACACTGAAACACTGGAAATGACTTGCTATCGATAGATCTAGAGGTACAGATAGTATTTATATGGAAATGTTTTCATCTCCAACTGACAATAATAACCCTCTCCATAAGTCATAAGAACCCTCTCCAAAGAGGTCATAAGAACCCTCTCCAAAGAGCAAACTATGTCTGATCTTATGAAAGGGTAAAAATAGGTCATTTTTTTCAGAAATTTTGTTGCGATTTACATCTGCTGTGCATAGAATCCCTATTTACTGTACAGGGTGGTGGATTTCAATTATTCAATTTCATATTTTTGTTCCCTCAAAAACAATTTAATGCATACAAAGCATATTATAGAAATGAATGAAAAATTATTAAGAGAAGTAAGTCTCAATGTTGGATGGTTAATGCATTGGATTTTTGTTTTTGTTATCTATTTCAAAACTTTTTTTTCCCCCAGTCTGACCATCAATACAGAGAATTATGTTTGGCAATAATTTTGCTGTAGAATAAAGTTTGTGAACCAAAACAACAACAACAAAAACAGTATAATCCTTAAGGCTGTGGACAAGCTAGCCACAGAATTGGTCTCTATAAATATTGCATGATTTACTCTCTTTGCACTATCTGTATCTACTCTATATAGATCATTTTGTGGGTTCTATTGTTTTTCCTTAAAAAGACCCTTTAAGCTTTCCATTTAAAAGACAGTAATCCCCAGTATGAATAGCTTCATAAATTCTATCACTGTATAAGAATGAAGTAGGTGAACCAACTTTAATATACAAAACATTTGCATTTATAGTTTTTTATAGAGTCCAACCCAAGTTCATGTCATTTGCATTGACTTTCTATTGACCCTTCCAACTGAGAGAAGTGATGGGGTTCATTGGCAGTATATGGGTAAGTTATGGAACACAGTGAAGTGAGACCTTCTTCCAGAATGAAGAATCAAGAGGTCAAAATAGAAAAGAGCTGCCTCACATTGTAAATGTGATGATTCAACCAACAAATAGTCCATGATATTTGCCAATTATTTAAACTGCCAGAAAACACAAACATTTTTCATTCACAAATGATATTGAATAATTTAGATCCATCATATTTGATCTTTTTTGGTATCCTTCAGTCATTGTTCATAAGGTGACTTTTTAACTGGTTTGTGATGTAATACGTAGCCATTGTTCAAATCAATATCCTTGACTTCCGCATTATAGAGCAGAAATTTTAAAATCTTTTGAAATTCGTGTTTCGGGTTTTTGTACATGGTAACCAGCCATTTGTGAAACTTGACCACATATAATTGTATTACTTAGAACAAATGTTTTGCAACCACCTTTAAAAGATGTTATACATTTCAGTATTTTTACAATGTCTTCTTTAGAATGTGTGGGAACATATTTGTCAGGTTCAGATGAATTATGTAACAATGAAACCTCAAAGCTGTTATGAAGTCTACAGTTTATGATTACTTTTGTAAAAGAAAATTGAAAAGCACTTGAAATATAATTTTACGGTTTCATATGTATTTTGAAAAATAAATAGAGTGATTATAAATTATTTTTGTCTTTGAAGAAAATACCTTTTTAAGATTTAATTTTGAGACCTTTGCATTGCTAAGTTTTACTTTAGTAGTCATTGTTTTTGCCGCTCATTAGAGAGCCGTGTGATGCATCTATCAATAATTCATTAACACGAGCAACTGAATGTATCTTAAAAATCTCATTTAATACACACCATTTTTTTGCAAAACTTAATTTAACGTCCTGGATTATTTCCATCAAGGAGTAATGAAACAATCATTAATCAAATGTTAATACTACCTACACATGTTAGCTACGTTTTTTTCATCTGCAAAAAGTCCCTATAAATAGCAAATGATCCAGTAGCTGGAATATACCAGTTATTTTGTTCATTTGCTTCTGTTTTTCTTCAGATTTTCAAAATGATTTTCTTAAGGAACATTGGTGTCACAACTAGTCTTGGGCGGTCAACACAACACGTGAATCAAAGGAAATCATGATCATTGATAAACCAGATGTGCTATACTAGAATCATCACTTTAAAAAAAAAAAAAACAGCTTATAAGAAGAAGCAAGTAAATAAATCTGGATAGAATGCAAGATAGTTAGTGATCTGACCTGTCTGGCCTTACTTAAGTTTCTACACCCAAAAAGTGTGCAGCACCTAAATGAAATCCAAATTGCTTCTGAAAAAAGCAATTAAATGTCTACTTTTAAAGATTGTTTTTGTTAGTATTTCCAAATATCTCCTCAACAAATGTTTATATTTCTATCCACACTGATTTAAAATTTACACTTCCACTAACAATATAGGATAGTTTCTAAGTACCCTAGTCAGTACTTGGTAGTGTTATTATTCAAATCTTTGCCAATTTGAACATGACAAAGATGATATCTCTTCAGTGTTTTAATTTGTATTTCTTTTTTTCTAGTGTTATTGATCACTTTTCATATGTATTGATTAGAAATTTGGATTTCATTGTTTAAGACTTTTCCCATTCTTCTATTAAATTTCTTCCTTACTGATTTTTAGAGGTTGTTATCCCATTTTTTAATGCATACAAATTCTTCATATGATCACATCTTAAACATAGCTCCATTCTGCTAACCAGAAGGCATGATAATTAGGTTATGATCATATAGGCAACTTATACAATATATATGATGAAAAATATACATTAAAAAATATATATGAGAAATATAAAGCAAACTGCAATCAAAAGTTAGCATCTCTTGAAAAGCATGAGTTGTTATCTTGACAATTTGGGCTGTCACCACCAATGTATCTGACAAATTGAAAGCATCCAATTCATGGGTAAGCTATTTAAAATTCCTTTGTGTGCAAGATTTGAACAGTTTTGATTCTCTCCACTCTTATAAAATAATACAATAGGAATATATATCCATTAATTTCTACAGAGAATAAAACCAAAAATCTGAATAGTAACCACAAATAGGACACTTGACAGTTTCTGGTTTTTTAACCCACTTTTCCTCCAAATGGAAAAAATCATCCAAAGTTCCAAATATGACTATGAATTATGTGAACAGAATCAATTCCCACTTTGAATGCACTTAGTGAGTTTAATTGTTAGCTTGTATGCATTTTCATGAGCAATTTTTTGAGTGTGAATTTTCAGAACGAATAAGACTGAACATTTTATCTTAAATGGGAAGCTACACCTTAGTCAGAGATGGGAAATCAAATCAGAACATAAAGGAACTAACATGTAAGAATCATACTGAGAACACAAAACACAAACTGGCCACCAAATTGCACAATTCCTGAGGGTATTGATCACACTGTAGTGTATGTAAATGGTGCCTCCTGAAGCACACGAATCTAACCAACTTAAATTAGTGAACAACGGAGAAGCAGTACTTAAAAGCCATAGAGTTACCTCAACCAGAAGCTATAACTGAAAGCGAGGGTGAAGAATTAAAGGAGAGATTTTTGTTGTGTTTTGTTTCAAATTGGGCATATTGCCTAAAACACACAGCTCATGTACTATGCACCAAGCACTGTGCTCACTGCATACCTTATCCCTAATTTATACAAAATCCCTATGAAGTATTATTATGACCTTTTTCAAATGGAGAAATTGAGGTTCAGATCAATTAAGTGGATATACATAATATTTAATGGTAGAGCACAGCTTTGAACAAATGGTTAAGCCCCAAGTCTGGGCTTTTATTCTCTACATGTCATGAAATATAAAAGCTCATATTTATGCAATTTAAAAATTTTTTCATGGATGCTGTTTCTTTTTTTTCTTTTTTCACACATGCTGTTTCTTGGTCCTTACCACAAAGCGTGTGAGTTTTATCACTCCCATTTCCCAAAGATGGTGTTTGTGATTGAGAGAGGTTAAATGAAAGCTCGAAGTCATGAAGTAGATGGTGGGGCCAGGCCTCAAATCTAGGTCTCTGGCCCTCAAACTGCATGCACAATTTATTAGCTGATGCTTTCTCAGTAGAACACAACACTAAACATGCTATGAAACAAAGGAGAATTTACTGGCTTTTTTTTGCCTCTGTAGGTAAATCACAAAGATGAAAGATATAGAAACTTCATTGACTCTTACTTTACTCATCTATAAATTGAGATCAGTTTTGTCTGCTTGATCTACTGATTAGTTAATGTATATGTCATTTTTATAATGTGTAAACCATTATGCAAATAGTAGGTACTGGTTTTTGTCACCAATACCATTCCTATCATTAATGCCTAATGTCTATGGATGGAATAGATATTTGTAAGAGCCATAAGCTGGGTGTACATGCAGATCAAGTTGCTAAATAGAAGGGAGGAGATACCAAATTGACCTTGACCTTACAGAAAAGGGCAAAGAAGGGAAGAGAAAGAGCATGGTAAAAAGCTTAGGTCCTATAAGATCCTGCTAATCATATCTCATTTTTAAATTATTTTTCCATTGCCACTATTCTAGTTCAAGCCATGAAACCTCTTTTCTGAGTTTTATAAATCTTGCTAATTGTTTTAAAAACCTCCAGACTCTCATAGAAGTCACTCTCTACTGCCTAGTGCCACCTCTAGGAAATATATCTTTGTACATCCCATATCCTTACACAAAAACCCTAAATGAATCTTAAAGGAGAAAAGAATGGTATTGGAACATCTGGAAATTCAGTTTAAAAATAATAATTTGAAAACCTACTTCATATCATACATAAAAGTTAATTTCAGACATATTGGACCTAATTGTAAGTCTTAAGCCTATAAATCTTCTGAAAGACCAAGCAGTATATCTTCATGACCTTGGGGTAGGCACACTTGGCTAAAACTTTCTAGTTTCTTAGAAATAGCCCAAGACAATTATGAAATGTCTTAAAAATGGAAAGATATAAATTCCCTCCAAATTGATAAGCAACTCAAAGTTTCAAAGCCACTCTAATCAGAACCCAAATGAGGTTTTTTTTATTTTAATAGAACTTGATGTAAATGTGTTTAGAAAAGTAAAGGTCTATGAACAGTCATATTGCTGAAATAGAAGGAGGAAGAGCTGAGACTTACTCTAAAAATATCATGGCTTATTCTGAAGGTAATAGTGATTAAAACAGTGTGACAATAGTGCAAGGTTAGACAAATTGGCAAAACAAATTGAGCAAAAACATGTCAAGTAGATGTGGAAATTAGATATGTGACAGAGGACATACTAGATTGTGGGAAGAATGGAGCTATTTTTTAATAATTACACTTGTAAGAATGGTTATTCATAGGGAAAAATGAGTCCACATACTAAATTCAACTTCAAATGACATTAAATGTCAAAAACTTTCAAAATTTTATTGTAGAGTATAAATATTTTAGAGACAGAAATGGTTTCTTAAGCTAAAAAATATGCTTGACATTTTTTAAAAAGACCAATAAATCATATTACATTTAATTTGATACCAAAAGCAAAGGCAACAAAAGCAAAAATAAATGGGACTACACTAACTAAAAATTTCTGCACAGCCAAGAAAAGCATCAACAAAATGAAAAGGCAACCTACTGAATGAGAGAAAATATTTGCAAGTCAGAAATCTGATAAGGGGTCAATATCCAAAATATATAAAGAACTCTTCTGACTCAATAACTGTAGAACAATCTAATTAAAAATTGGGCAGAGGAACTGAACAGACATTTTTCCAAAAAGGACATTAAAATAACCAACAGACACATGAAAAGATACTCAACATCACTACTCATCAGGGAAATGCAAATCAAAACCACAATGAGCTGTCACCTTACACTATTAGAATGGCTATTATCAAAAAGATAAGAAATAACAAGTGTTGGCAAGGATGTGGAGAAAAGGGAACTCTCCAGCACCACTGGTGGGAATGTAAATTGGGACAGCTACTATGGAAAACAGTCTGGAGGTTCCTCAAATATCAAAAATAGAACTACCAGCGGCTCCTGGGTGGCTCGGTCAATTGAGCATCTGACCTGGTTTTGGCTCAGGTTGTGATCATATGGGTCATGGGATCGAGCCCCGCATCAGGCTCTCTGCTCAAGGGGGAGTCTGCTTGAGATTCTCTGCCCTGCTTCACTGCCGCATTCGTGTGAGCTATCTCTCAAATAAATGAATCTTAAAAAAAAAAAATAGAACTACCATATGATGCGGCATTTCCACTTCTGGGAACATATGCAAAGAAAATGAAAACACTAACTTGCAAAGGTATCTGCACTCACCCCCCTCCATGTTCATTTCAGCATTATTTACAATAGCCAAGATATGGAAACAACCTAAGTGCCCATCAATAGATGAATGGATAAAGAAAATGTGAACTATATATGCAATGGAATATTAGTCATTAAAAAGAATGAAATCTTGCCACTTACTGTAACAACATGGATGGACCTCGAGGGCATTATGTGAAGTGAAATAAGTCAGACCAAGAAAGACAAACACTATTATGATCTCATTATGTGTGGAATCTTAAAAAAAAAAAAAAAAAAACTACTCAGCTCATAGATACGAAGAACAGATTGGCGGCTGCCAGAGGTGGCGGGGCGGCGGGGGGGGGGAGAAGGAGTTGGGGGAGGGGGTTGTGGTGTGAAATTGGTGAAGAGAGGCAAAAGATACAAACTTCCACTTATAAAATAAATAAGTTATGGGTTTGTAATGTACATCATGGCAACTATAGTTAATAATACTGTATTGAATATTTGAAAGTTCTCAAGAGTACAGATTTTAAAAGTTCTCATAACAAGAACAAAAAATGCTGTAACAATGTATGGTGAAAGATGTTAATTAGACTTACTGTTGTGATCATTTCACAAATATCAAGTCATTATGTTGTACACCTGAAACTAATAAAATGTCAATTATACCTCAATTTTAAAAAAACTTAATTTGTCATTATCAAAAAACACCTTTAAAAAGTGAGAAGGAAGCTCAAATTGGGAATAAGATATTTACAACACTTATGATTAACAAAGGGTTAGTAGCAAGTTATATGAAAAAATCTTACAAATCAATAAGAGCTTAAATAACCTAATTTAAAATTTAAAACATGAAAACCATGAAAGGTATTTTAAGGAGGAGGAGAAAATGCATATGGGCAATAAACATACAAAGAGATGTTCCATCTTATTAGTCAAGGAAATACAAATCAATATTTTTAACTGACAAACTCACAAAGTCTAACAATACCAACTCTAAAAAGGTGGTGACTAATAGGATTCCTAATACATTTTGTATAGGGGAGTAATATTTGGAAATATCTATTAAACACCCACATACCCAGGATGGAGCAATTCCACCCCTGAGTATAACCCAGAGAAACCTTTACTCATGTGGATTTAGTAGAGAGGTACAAGAATTTTCACAGAAACACTGTACAAATAGGAGGCATAAAAGCAAGAAATGACCCATATGCCTATAGAAAGGGTGCTGGATAAAGGAAGTATGGTATATTCAACAACAAAATATTACAGAGCAGTGAAATCACTAAATTATTTCTACCTATGACATGGATAAATTTTAGTAACAAAATGTTGACTGAAAACACAACTCTGAAGAAGTTATGTATACACCTTTATATAATTTTTTAATCTCTAAAGAATATTGTAACATTGCAAACAAAAACTACTCACAAACTAACTTAAGAGAATAAAATAGAATAAAAACTGTGATAACTGAATAAGAATATACTATAAATCAGTGGCATGAAATTTAGGTTCCAGAAATAAACCCTCATATTTATGATCAATTTTTGACAAGTATGCAAAAATAAGTCAATGAGGAAACAATTTTCAACAAATAGTGCGAGGAAAAGTCGATATCCCCATCAAATGAATGAAGTGGGACCACACAATATACAAAAACTAACTCAAAATGGATCAAATACCTACATGTAAGAGCAAAAATGATAAAATTCTTAGAAGAAAACATAAGCGTAATTTTCCATGACCTTGGATTTAGCAATGATTTTTTAAGTGTGAAAACAAGAGCACTAGCAATCAGAGAAATAAATAAAATGAATTTTATCAAAATTAAAAACTCATGCTTCAAAGGATACCATCAAGAAAGTAAAAAGACAAACTAATGAATAGGAGAAAATATATGCAACTTATATATCTTATAATAGACTTGTGTCTAGATATATAAGGAACTCTTATAACTCAGTAATAAAAAGACAAAGAACCCAATTTAAAAATGGGTGAGGGATCTGAAAAGACATTTCCCCAAAAAGACAAACATATAGCCAATGAGCACTAAAGAAGATGTTCAGCATCATCAGTTATCAGCATCATCAGTTATCAGGGAAATGGAAATCAAAACCACAATGAGATACCATTTAACACCCACTAAAGTGTCTATAATTTAAAAGATAACAAGAATTGACAAAATTGTAAAAAATTAAATGGAAGCCTCATTGATGGTAAATGGAAATGTAAAATGGTATAGCCAGTTTAGAAAATTATCTGGCAGTTCCTCAAAATTGTACACATAAAGTTATCATATGACCCAGCAATTCTACTTCCTAAATATTTCCCCAAGAGAAATATAAACCACATGTCTGCAAAAACACTTGTACATGGATATTCATAGCACCATTATTCATAATAGCAAAAAAAGAGGGAACAATCCAAATGCGCATCAACTGGTGAATAGAAAAATAAAATGTGGTATAACCACACAGTGGAATATTATTTGGCAATAAATAAGAATGAAACACTAGTACAGGCTACAACACTGTGAGCCTTGGAACGTTATGCTAAGTTAAAGAAGCCAGTCACAAAAGTCATTATCAACATGATGATTCCATTTAAGTGAAACGGCTAGCACAGAAATATATATAGGAACAGAGAGTAGATGTGTGGATGCCTGGAGCTGCAGGGGATGAGGAGCATGGGGAGGACTGCAAAGGGCACAGGATTAGTTTTGGGATGATGAAAATATTCTAAAATTGATTGTAGTGATGATTGTACCCGTATGTGAATACACTAAAAAAAAATTAATTATACGCTTTAAGTGGATGCATTTTTTGGCATATGAATTGTATCCCAATAAAGCTATTGCTACAAAGAAAGAGAAAAAGAAAGAATGACAGGGCGCCTGGGTGGCTCAGTCGGTTAAGCGGCTGCCTTCGGCTCAGGTCATGATCCTGGAGTCCCGGGATCGGGTCCCGCATCGGGCTCCCTGCTCGGCGAGGAGCCTGCTTCTCCCTCTCCCACTCCCCCCTCTCATTCTCTCTCTCTCAAATAAATAAATAAAATCTTTAAAAAAAAAAAGAATGAATGACAAAAAATCCAGGGTAGTGTTTATTTGGAGGTGGGAGCTGGAGGAACAGAATAAGGATGAATAAATGCATAGGTATAAATAACTAGAAATAGTCTAGTTCTTGCTTAAGTTCTGAGTTTATGGATGTTCTTTATATTAATAATACACACATGTACCATGCCTACAAACATAAAATAAAAGAGGACCTTGCATGGACCAATGAAGATAATTCATCTACAAACCAAGTATTATGATTAACACAGTTCTGTGCAACTAAGGTCCATTTAAAAATTAATTAATTAACATCTATCCTGTTAAATCCTATAAATCACATCCCCAGTTCAGAAAACTGGGTTAGTGGATCAATATGCTTAGTTGAATCTGTTAAACAGAGATAAAAATTTAATTTTATGACCTAAAATAATAAATGCAAGAATGAACAGGCACTGATCTCTTTCAACCTCTCTTCCACCAGGATCAATAATTACATCTGTGTTCATTGCCCCCATTGTCCCCATTTCCTTCATACCCATATTCCCTTTTGAATAAATTTGTTTCATTGTATTTACCACCACAGTCTCAGTGGTTGTATAGACTATGGAGAAATGAAAGAAAGAGTAAGGATAGTAGCAGTGCTGGCCGAAGGGCTGCCATATAAAACTGGCAATGGAATAGAGATTGGGGAGAATGCTCTTATATTATAAAAAATGGTTTATAGGGGCACACGGGTGGCTCAGTTGGTTAAGCGACTGCCTTCGGCTCAGGTCATGATCCCGGGGTCCTGGGATCGAGCCCCACATCGGGCTCCCTGCTTATTGGGAGGCCTGCTTCTCCCTCTCCCACTCCCCCTGCTTGTGTTCCCTCTCTCGCTGTGTCTCTCTCTGTCAAATAATAAAACCTTAAAAAAAAACAAAAGGTTCATAACTGGTCTCACAAAATGTTCAATCTAAAAATGTTTTATTATTTATAACTTTGAAATATTAGTTTTGATGTTTGCTTTTTTGTTTGGTTTGGAGATTTTTGCTTTTACATAATTCCTCTTTACCCTCCTCCATGGTTTAGTTTCTAGTCAATGCTCCTACTTTTGAACAGGAAGTGGGGAATGGCTATACCCTTACTTTGGCACCCTTAGAGCAAAAGCCCCAGCTCTTAACATACGATGCAGAAGTTTAAAGGAAAAGATAACATGTGTATCTGAAAGCAAGTTTCAGCAAATCACTCCAATTATTAGCCAAGTTACATTTTTGAAACATTATTTCATATAACCCATGATGACATACAATTCAATGTGTTTTCAACAAACAATATCATTTCTTACATGCTACATCTTTGCCTTCTTCACACAAATTTTGGGAAACAAAATGCCCGAATTTCAAATGCATAGTGTCAGATACTTTTTTTTAATTCAGAGCATTTTGGAATTCTCCTATTTCTTACAAAGCCTTATCATTGTTCAATCCAAAAGGTGGGTTTTCTAAATCACCATTAAAATTCAAATTTATGTAGATACCATAAATATTAGCACAGATCTTATTTAAATTAACTTGGATTTATTTGACATTCATTATAACTTCTTTCAATTTTTCCATTTGTCTCTTCAACAATAAAATTTAAGAAGCTTGTTTTAAACAAATTTTGGCATTTAATCCACCTACCTTGCATGAACTGACAGCTGTCATTTATTTGTACATCAATATTTCCGCCAGAAACAACTAAATAAGCCCAAAAGAATCTAGCTACCAATGTCATACAGCATTCCAGTCTTTGTAATTCTATTTTAAATTTGCACAATTTTATAGGAATATTATCTTAAGAACTAAAACACTGAAATAATGCTCATTTTATGGTCAAGAAATAAATGTCACTGGACCACAGCTGAGATTTAGGAGATTTTAATGTATCTGACATGATAACATTGTACAGTGTCATCATAAACAAGCAAGTATGCTTAAACAGGCATGTGGGCAGGACATATGCAGGACAGAGAAGGTGAGATAGAAGTACCAGAATCAGTTGTGTTATTTTCATTTTCTTTCTGGCTAAAAATATTCCAGTGTTCACTTTGCCACATAGCAGACAGAAACATGATTTATCTTTTTACATCCCTTTCTACCTGTATTTTTGAAAATTTTACCACATTTTAACAGTGGCACATTCTTCCCCCTCCAAATTGTGGGTATGATACAGGACATATGTATCCCCAAACTTCATTGAACTTATTCTTAAGATCAGAGGGTAGAACAATATTCTCTGAGTTTTGCAGAGAGAATAATGTGATAAAATAATCTGTAACAAGACTAAATTTGCATTCAACTATGAAGACAAAAAAAGATATTTTTAGATGTTCAAGCAACCAGAAAGTATAGTATAACACATACACTTAATACAAAATATTTGAAGAAGTATTCAACAAAATTAGAAAAGAACAAAAAACAAAGAACTTAAGAACAGAGAAGTCATAGTACAAACAAAAACTAGAAATGAAATTAGGAATATATGGAAGAAGAAAGGCCAGTTGAATTTATCATGATATATGGAGGTTGTTAATACATGCTTAGACACAAATATTCAAGGAAAATAATAGTTATATTATAGTTACCTAAAAACTAGTATTACTAAAATAAAAAAGTATATGCCTTCTAAATTGAGAGAAGAAAGCAAAGTAGTCAACATAGCAAAAGACAAAAAAAAAAGGAAAACAATAAGAAACCACCAAAAACAATAAATTACATAACAAGATCACATAAGATCAGATATTAGTTGAGATAAAGCAAATAGAAAACCTCCCCTGTTTATATCAAACACTGTCAGATTAAGTAAATAGATACATGTCCAACAGTAGGACTTTGGCAAATTAAATTAATTAATGCCACATACTGCATTAAAAAATATCACTCTTAGAAAAATACCTGGTATCAGAAAATTATTTTTATAAATTTTAAAGAGAAATTGCAAGCAAAAGATTTTATAAAACCAGCTGATAGGGCGCCTGGGTGGCTCAGTCTGTTAAGCATCTGCCTTCAGTTCAGGTCATGATCTCAGGGTCCTGGGATCGAGCCCCATGTCCGGGCTCTCTGCTCAGCAGGGAGTCTGCTTCTCCTTCTCACTCTGTCCCTCCCCCCTGCTTATGCTCTCTCTCGCTCTCTCTCTCTCTCTTTCTCAAATAAATAAATAAAATCTTTAAAAAACCAAAAGCAAAAAACAACCATTTGCCTTCTGAAGAGCATGAACACATAGCAGTGCAGGAGAGGAGAGGTGAGGAGGTCTTGGCCACCATCTCAGTTACATGCAGATGCACAGATTTAAAAGTAAATAAACTGTGACTGCTTCAGGACAATGCTTTTTGCTGTGATTGTTTTTTTTCTTTTCTTTTTCTTTTAAAGATTTTATTTATTTATTTGACAGAGAGAGACACAGTGAGAGAGGGAACACAAGCAGGGGGAGTGGGAGAGGGAGAAGCAGGCTTCCCACAGAGCAGGGAGCCCGATGCGGGACTTGATCCCAGGACCCAGGGATCATGACCTGAGCTGAAGGCAGGCGCTTAAAGACTGAGCCACCCAGGTGCCCCTGATTGGTTTTTTCTTTAATGAAATTGTCTTTTGCTATCTTTTCCTTGGATTTTGATATATCAGTTTCAACAGAAAGAGGCAGAGCTAAATTGTTTTGCAAAATTAAGGAAAGAAGAACTTGAACTTAACCAGAGGCAAGCAAGAGATTGGAGCCAACAAGACTGGGAACTATAGGGGAAAGTGTCAGAAAGAAATTTCTGGTGACAACAAAACCTAGAAGGAGCATCAGAGAATAGACATGTCTAATGAGATTTTAAGATTCTGCTATGACCCCCTTAACATTCTTCCTTCTGTAAAGTCCTCATTGTTCGCATCGACATCTGTGTGAGCAGATGTGTAAGGGGACTTGTACAGGTGCTAAGTTCCATGCCAGGGTGATACTGGCAGGAGGAAAGAAAGCACACAGCAGCCCAGGAGAGGAGGGGCGGGGTGCTCTCAGCTGCCATCTCAGTTACATATTGATGCATAGAAAGAAAATTAAAAGTAGATAAAACTGTCACTGTTTTAGGACAATGCATTTTGCTGTGATTGGTTTTTTTCTTTATACATATATTGTAATATTTCAAATATAGGGAACATAATTTACTATAAATGCCAAAGATTTTCTAACAAGGAAAAAAATCCTTTAGTCATTAGTTCAATCAATATCTACCAAGCTGCTACTCTGTCGGCCATTTTCTTAAGATTTAAAATTCATCAGTGATCAAAAATACAAAAAGAATCAAAATTCATTATCTTATGGTGATCAAATTCTACTGAGAGTCAGACCATGAACTATACATAGTAAACAGATGAAATATGTATGGCAGAATCGAATAATGGCATTAAATAAAGAGAATAAATTAAGAGGAACCACTGGTGCTAGGAAGGGTAGGTTGTCATTTTAAATAGGGTAGTAGAATAAAAAATTAAATAGGGTAAGCCTTTGAGAGGTCACATTTAAGCAAAGACTTGAAGCAAGGAAAGAGTTAAACATAAAGCTATCTAGAAAGAAGAATGTCCCAGGCAAAGAGAAAAACCAGTGAAAGACCCTAAAATAGAAAATACTTAAATGTTCAAATAAAAGCAAGCTGGCTACTGGGCTGCAATGGAGTGAGTCAGGAAGAGAGGAATCAGAGATGAGTAAGTCAGAGCACAAGTGCATGCAGATCATGTAGGATTTTTTGGGTTATTGTAAGGAATTTGACTTCCTTCCAACTTAGGGAGCCATTATGAGGGTTTCAGAACATGAGTGACAAAATCCAACTATTTGACCAAAACTCAGCCCAGCTAGTATGTCAGATATAGACTATATTATAGGGAGGCAGAGAGAGACCAGTGAAAACTAGGTGAAGGATGAATGGCCACTCACCAGTGTAACAGTAGTTAGAGATGGAAAGAATTGATTGTTTTTTATTGTTATGTTAATCACCATACATTACATCATTGGTTTTTGATGTAGTGTTCCATGATTCATTGTTTGTGCATAACACCCAGTGCTCCACGCAGAATGTGCCCTCTTTAATACCTATCACCAGGCTAAGAGAATTGATTGTTTTTTAACATAATTTAAAGTTTGAACCAAGATTTACTGGCAGATTCAAAAATGGCTAAAAGTCTGTTGACCTAAACAGCTGGAAGGACTAAGCTGCCCTCAACTGAAATGGGAACACATAGAAAGAGTGGATTTGGAAGCAGAAGAACAGAAGTTGAGTTTGGGATAAGTTTAAGCTTGAAATACTTGTAGGCCTGGAGTGGGCAGTTGTATATATGAGAGAAGTCCAGACTGATAACATGAATTTGAAAGGAAACTGCATATAATTAGGGGTGCCTGGGTGGTGTAGTCGGTTAACCAGCCGACTCTTGGTTTTGGCTCAGGTCATGATCTCAGGATGGTGAGATCAACCCCCTGTTGGGCTCCTCGCTCAGTGCAGAGTCTGCTTAAGGACTCTTTCTCTCCCACTCCCTCTGTCCTCCTACCTGCTCTCTCTCTCTCTCTTTCTCTCTCTCAAAATAATAAATAAATCTTTAAAAAAATTAAACTGTATATAATTGGAATTTAAAGCCATGGTATTATCAAGGGAGTGAATATAGGCACATAAGGACTGAGCCCCAGGGCATTGACTCCCACATGGAGGCATGGATCCTGTCCGGGGAGCAGTAAAGCAGACTAAGAAGGCACAGCCGAGGTGGTAGAGGAAAATCAGGAGGGGGCAGATTTCTACAAATCAGGTGAGGAAAGTATATTAAGGAGAAGGATATAATCAACTGAGTCAAATGTTTCAAAAAGATGAAGGAAGATGAGGACTGAGAATTGGCCAACAGATTTAGTAAGTGACTTGTGACCTTAATACACACAGTTCCAATGGAAGGATGAAGCCAAAGTCTGGCTGGGAGGGGGAGAACAAATAATAATACAAGAGAAAACATAATAATACCAGAGAGAAAGGCAGAATCTGTGGAGCAAGGTCTTTATATGAGAGGAGCCGAGGTCTAATGCACCCGTGGAAGCACTGAATGAGGGGCACAGACAGTTCATTTATCAATGGCTACCAGAGCTTTTAGCTACAGGCGTTGTTGGTATGTTGGTCAATATGATGTTGGAATCTGAGGAAGTTCTCCTTCGAACACTTCAGGATTCTCAGCGGAGAAGGAAGCAAAGGTGTCAGCTGAAAGGGAAGGCCACAGGGGAAGTATTCAAAGTCTGAGAGAGGAAGAAGTGAGAAAATCTTACAGAGGAGTGGTGGGTAAGCAGCCCAGGGAAATGTACTATGATTGCAGAGTAGAATTCAGGGTCTACTTTCAGGTTCATGGCCCTGAATTTGAAGTAGGAGCAGTCAATGTGGTTGCACATTTTCTCCAGTCATGCTCAGCTTCAGGAGTATAGGCATAAAATTTTGATAGAATAGGAATAATTGAGGGGATGAGCTGGAAAGATAGGAGATAGCAATCCAAGAAAAAAGTGCATGTTAGTGAGATAATAGAAGGGTTCCAGTTATTTGCCTTCTTTGAGGAAAGAAAATCATACCACTATAAGTCACAATAAATTCACTTTGTAAAATATAGTAAAGATTGATTTAAAGTCATTCATTCACTTTGTTCCATGGATGTTATTGAGAATCTCTATGAGTGAAGAAAATGGACCTAGCCCCTATCATTATGGAGCTTAATTTGAGGGCAGAAAAGACCTATTTAATCAATAATTCTAAATGAAACATGCAACTTTTTTATACTATATAGCAGGAAGACCTAACCTACTCTGTTGGAGAGTTTGGTTGATGGAAACTTCACTGGAAGAAGGTATACTTTAGTTGTGACATGAAAAATGGGCAGTTGTGAGTGTGGTAGAAAACAGAGAAAACTGCCTATACCAAGACCCTGAGCATATTAGAAGAAAAGAAAGATGCTGATTATGGGTAGAACAAAAAGTTTGGCCAAGTGAGGAGCAGTACAAGGTGAAGCTAGGTAGGAACCAGCCCATGAAGTAGTATGACTACTAATCATTTGGACTTTCTTTTTTTTTTTAAGATTTATTTATTTGACAGAGAGAGAGAGAGAGCACAAACGGGGGGAGCAGCAGGCAGATGAAAGGGGAGAAACAGGCTCACCACGGAGCAGGGAGCCCAATGCGGGGTTTGATGTGGCGCTCAATCCCAGGACTCTGGGATCACGACCTGAGTGAGCCAAAGGCAGATGCTTAACCGACTGAGCCACCCAGGCACCCCTAGACTTTCTTTTTTTTTTTTTTTTTTTTAGACTTTCTAATAGTGGAATGGTTGCTCATAGACAATAAAATTTCAGGTTTACATTTTTTTAATATTGAGGGAATAAATTGGAGGTGTGCGAGAGTGAAACAAAGATAAAGAACACTGAAAGCAGGACATTTCTGATGGAGGAGGAGTATTCAAAAATATTTTTCCACATACTGAATTTGAGGTGACTGCAATGTCTAAACGTCTCTGTCAAGTAATCCAAAACATTTGCTGATGGTAAGAAGGAAGCAAGGTCTTTAAGGACAGAGAGAAAAATTCTGAAATAGTTATTGAAGAGCAAGAGAAAGCTACATAAGTTAATGTTGATGCTGAAGGGCTGAAGCATAAAAATAAAAAAACTATGCCACAACATACCTTGAGGGCATTATGCTAAGTGAAATAAGTCAGACAGAGAAAGACAAATACCATGTGATCTCACTTATATGTGGAATCTAAAAACAGTGAACTCACAGAACAATTAGTAGATTGGTGGCTGCCAGGGGAAGATGGGGAGATGCTGGTCAAAATGTACAAACTGAGATGAATGAGTTTCTGGGATCTAATGTGCAGCATGGTGACTATAGTTAACAATACCATATTGTATACTGGAAATTTGCCCTAAGAGTAGAGCTTTAATGGTCTCACCATAACAACAACAACAAAATGATAATTAAATGAGGTAAAAGATGTGTTAACTAATCTTATTGGGATAAACATTTTGCAATATATATATATATAGATATATAAATCATCACATTGTACACCTTAAATTTACACAATGTTACACATCAATTATATCTCAATTAAGCAGGAAAAAGATAATTAAGCCAAAAGGTTATAAAAACTGACAAGAAGTATAAGAGGTTGTGGCCTTACAGTGGGATGTCTGAATTGGTGACTTTAAGTTGGAGCAGTTTGGGGTAGCCAAAAGTATAGGATGTACACATGGAAGTGAGAATCTCAGATGGTTGGGAGAACATCATTTCAGGCAGGTGACTAAGGTATTAGTAGCCTAAGTGTTTCATTATGCTCTAACCCAGAGATGAGTGTGGTATGAGCAGGTGAAAAACTGCTGCTTGAGAACTGCTACAGGAGAAAGTTAGGTTAAAGCAACCATGTAGATGACACTGAAGCTTTGTAAGAGTTTCCTGATCACAGATAAAGAATAGCAAATGGCACAGTCAGAGGTTTTAGGTGAGTCTAAAGGGATGAGAGACCAGATCAGTGGAGAGGAGCCCCAGAAGCATTAGGAGAATGTGAACTTGGGAGTGGTAGGGTGATAGAGTGTCTGAGGACAACAGGAACACGAAACAGCAGATTTCACTTCAGCAGTCCCTGGAAGGTTGTGGGTTCTCAGCTTCCCGGGGTCACTGAAGTCTAGAAAAGATGCCCCTTGTCTTGTGATGGGGTAGAGGGTAAGCTCTCTTGATCTCTTTGGTGATAGCTCCTAGGGAAGGTTTCTTCTATTAAATTGCATTATTCAACACCCAACTTTTACTTCAATTCTCTGAAAAAGTTAACAGTTTTCCCAAAAAGAAGAAAGATTAAGAGCTTTTAGTGAGGGTTGGGAGCATGAGTCACTTCATCCCCAAGGGCCACCTCCGTGCCCTGTAGGATGATCTAGAAAGCAAGCTCTCAAATGTAAAGTATGTATTCTCATTTTCTGCTTCTTGATGGCACCTCACTTTAGACGAAGTGGTTTGTACTTCTACCATAAATGGAGACTCTTCAGCTGAGGTATCACATAGTCTGCAATTAATGGATTCTCTTATTCTAAGTCGTTTTTGACAAAAGTCAACTTATGTAACCCATTTTGGCTAAATGAATCATTCACATACTTTTATAAATTGTATCTATATCATGAAAGCAATGACTAAAGCATTTCAAAATCTCTTTACGTAATGTGATTTGTTCACTCTGGGTAAGAAAAGTTTTATGAGTTCAGGCTGTTCACTGCCATGTGTGTGGAGGGTGCCACACACAGGCTCTATTCGGACTCCCTCAGTGGAAATAGCACCAAAAGAAAGTTTCAACCAAATGTTTATCACTTAAACTGCTCCCCTGAATCTCTGTCTCATTAGTACCTTAGTGAATAGTTTGGAACAATTTGGGAATAAAAAAGGTTTGCTTAAGCTCTCTTCCTCCAAAATTGATGAGCAGGCCCTTGGAAGACAAATGACACTTCTCTATCATTGTTTCTCATTCCCTTGAATTCAAAACTTATCTCAAATAGCAGGTATTCCCTTCATTAATTGGGAGAAAAACTGAGAGCAAGAGCCCATCAAAACCCCAACCCGAAAAGGCACATCTAAAATTTCAAATGACCATGAACTTTCCTTTGCTTTGGAAGGAATTTGGTAATCCCATTTCTGCTCTTAAGAAAGCTATTACTATTAGTAATTCTAACAGACACTGAGTGCTTATTCAGAACCATTTATCAGTAACTGGCTATGTTCTTGGCAGGTGCAGTTACAACACTAGTTTACTGACAGATGAGAAATTGAGTCATGGAACCTTTCAATAGCCTCTTCTGAATCACACAATTTGAAAATGGTAGGGCCAGTTTTTTATTCAGGAAGCCTAACTCAAAGACTTATATCTTGAAAATTGCACTCTACCACCTTAAGGAAGCTGAAAAGGGAGGTGGATGGAAATGGCAGTCAGCTACCTTTCCACCTAGAGTGTAAGATTTTATTCTATTGTTTCTCAATTTCTATGTTCAGTACAGTGATTCTAAACCCTAGCAGATCTGATGCTTTTTTAAACAAAAGTTTTGTAATACTTCCTTTCATGTTCTGAAATAAAATTCATAGCATGCTATGGAGGATTAATTCAACAGGCCCGGTTGTCCAAACTCTACTCATTCCAAACAAAGTTTGGCCCTTGACCAGCTCCTAAAAGGTAATCTCTAAGTTCTAGAAATATCCTGCATGAAAAGAGTGCCTTTGTTTACCCAGGGTATGGGGCCATAACAAGTAGATTTGGCCCCAAGATCAATCTGATCTTGGAGGAACTGGAGACTGAGTAAGGTCAGCCATGTGGGCACTCCATAATTACATGACTGCCCCCCTAATTAAAACCCTGGACAACATGGCTTAAGTGAACTTCCCTGGCTGGCAATACTTTATACATGTTGTCACATATTGTTGCTGGGAGAATGAAGCACTGTCCGTGTGACTCCCCTGGGAAAAGACAACTGACAGCTTGTGCCTGATCTCTCCCAATGCTGCCCTATTCATACAAGACATTTACTATAATGCAAAAGAATACATGGAAGGAAAATTATTTGTAATAAAACAATAGATATTTAAATATGAAATTGTTTGAGCATGACTATAATATGTAATGTACTTAGATGCTTGGACTTAGGTCTAAAGCCAACTGGCAGCATGTATCATTGGAGGCACAATTTTTCCAAATAGTTAACAACTCTTGGTAAATTTCCAGAGTAAAGTATAACCTTCCCTCAATAGCACTATTCCTGAAAAATTAAATATATTTCAACACTATGCAAAAAATACTTTGCATTTACATGTAAAACAGAGGTAAGTTTAGGTTCAGATAATTATGAGTAGATTTTCATCTAGCTGGATGTTCTGTGTGGATCAATTAAAAGTCATGCAGGATGCTAGACAATTCTTTCTTTTGGAAGGTTGCCCTGAATATTGCAGGACATCTAACATCTCTGATCCTTTCTCATTAAATGAAACAGAACTGTGACACCCAGAAACACCTCCCTGGGAGCAGTGTCATTCCTATTGATAAGTACTGATCTAATGATTTTACTTCTTTCTCCATGGCTTAAGTCTGTGTGACATTTCTCAACTCACTCCTGTTGGTCACTGGTTCCCTGAATTCCTTCTTAAGGCAGGAGAAAGTGGGGGGCTTATAGCAGTTTATATGCATACATGCATACAGCTAGTGGTGTAACAAGCACAGCAGGATAATATTTTTAGATATTTACCAATGTTGTTGCTTTTTTCTTTTTTCCTCCTTGGAACATTTTTCCATGTCTTTCTTCTGCTGCTTTCCAGCAGCTAGATTTTCCATGATCAGTTTCTCAGGGGAGAAATGTGACAGGGGGGAAAAAAAGAGTTTCTTCCTGGCTCTTTTTGTTTCAAAACCCTCTGCTCATTGGAACATAGGGAAGGCTTAGTCAAACTGAAGCAGAACTTTCTTCCACTTCAACCTGTCTGAGAACAAGAACAGGTTTCTGTGGACTGGGTAGTGGGGAGCTGAGCCAAGATGAGAAGGCCCAACATGAGTGAATCATAGGAACAGGAACGAAGAATTTTAAAGCAAAGGATCAGTCTGAGGGAACATTTTATTCAAGAACCTGGCAGCTGGGGGAAAGCTGACCTTACCCAGTTCCACCAGAGGGAGCAGTGTCCAGCACCCATTCCCCATGGTTAAGCTTACTACTAGTGAGACAGCTTCTCTTGAAGGACAGTCACCTCTAAACTGAGTACCACCTAGCAGGGAGTGCTGTCTGTCTATGCTATAATGCTTCTTGGACATTTTCTGATGTATTCCAACTACCACTGACTCACTTGGATCTCTTGGCAATGTCTCAGGATAGAAGAAGGAGTGGAGATTAGATTTGTTATAAAATTGAATTTAGGGAAAGTCACTGTAATTGTTTTTGGGTGGGGTTGCTGCTCAAGATCTTCCTGAGCTGATGTATGGCCTAATACATATCCATTATGCTAACAAAATTGGAGCCAACTCAAGTGTGGTGTCACTTCAAACTCAGATAAAAACAAATATGCTCACCTCATTTCTCCTTATAGCAGAGAAAATGGTTTGGCTATCCAAGGACAAGAGTTTGTTTGTTTGCTGGGCATGAGAAGGTAAGGAGTACAGGAAGAAGATTGGATTTTTGTTTTAACTTTGTATTTGTTGTTTAGGTTGGCTTAGGGTGCACACCAATATTGGGCAACTGGATTACATGGGTGTAACAGAACAAGATTGGGGCATAGAGAGGACTTAGTCAAACTGAGGCAGAGCTTTCCTCTACTTCAACTTATATTAATAACTTAATATATCTTGGGGTAACTTTTTACTAATTATGTTTGTAATTTTAAAATTCTTCTAAGGCTTAGTCATATTGACCTGTCTAATGCAATGATGGTATCACATTAAGGAAAACAAACAAGATTTTTGTAGGTATATCAACACTTGGAAATTAGCAAGTCTGGCTGCTGACCCCAATGTCGCTGGTTGGTAGTTGCCCCACCCCAGCTAGATGCTGGTGCTGTCTAGATCTCAGATTAGTACTTTGTCCTTTGTGTCTTCTAGCCCCATGACTCAGACAAGGTAGACTCAGGTAATCTAGGATTCCAAAATTACACATGTGTAATGCAGAGTTTTTGGTTTGGGGTTTTGTTTTGGGAAGAGAGGCAAATGGTAATGTTTTGTATTCAAATTTTATGCTCATCCAGCAGGCATAAGCAAAAGTATACAAATGTAATCCAGGAGGCACCTCCAGCTGATTCTGTGCTTTGCCTGCCAGACTGAAACTCTGAGGTGTACCTGCCGAGTATATACAGAGAACAAAAAAGGGGTGCAACTGTCGATCTCCAGGCTATGCCCCCATCCTCTCTTACTATTGTTTGCCCCCTTTGTGCCTCTCATGGGTATTGTTTCCCATTATGCACATTGCTCCCAGATCTGCCAAGCATACTGTTTCTCTACTGGTATACTGAGTGTATTAGTCTGTTCTGGTTGCCATAATAAAATATAATGGACTGGATGGCTTAAACAACAAACATTTATTTTCTCATAGTTCTGGAGGCTGGGAGTCTAAGATTAAGGTGCCAGCAAGGTTGGTTTCTGGTTAGGTGCCTCTTCCTGGCTTGAAAATGGATGGCCACTTTCTCAGGGTGTTTCTATATGGCCTTTATGCATGCACTGAGAGAGAGAGAGATTTCTGGTGTCTCTTCCTTATAAGGACAACAGTCCTCTTGGATTAGGGCCCCATGCTTTGACCTCACTTTAACCTTAATTACCTCCTTAAAGGCCCAATCTCCAGGCATATTGGGAATCAGGGCTTCAACATAAGAATTCTGGAGGGACACAATTCAGTTTATAACACTGAGTATTATGTTAAAGGAGGGAGCTGATAACCCATATTCTATTCATTATCTAGTCTCTGTGCCTTGGCCTTATTCTCTCTTGGTTTCTCTCTGTTTCTACTTCTCTTTCTCTCTATAGCAGTATTCTCTTTGTACTTCTCCATTTCTGTTTTTCCATTTATTTTGTATCAGCATGCTAACAGTGGAAAGGATCTATAGCTCCTGAATTTTGGTAAAAAGAGAACAAATTCCAGGTTGAATAAAGTCTGAAACCATTTTTCCTAACTGCCCTGAAGTTATGGAATCTTTAATACTTCCACTCAATATTAAAATCCCCTCCTCCTCTTTGCAAGCTACTTAAAATCTGATGCCTATTATATACAGATACCACTAGTATCATATGTTAATTCCTGTCTGTCACATATTCCACCAAATTATTTTGTTGTTTTTCTCTAACATAAAAATACATTTCAGATTCCAGTAACTGAGAACAATCTCGGTCACATGTTTAACTGTATTTTATTATCTGGCTCAGAACATTTTGTTTTTCTATTCTGATTCACAAAGTGACCTTATCAGTTAACCTCTTGTTATTAAAATAAAATCTAAATAACTCCCAAAGTGATAGCTGTCTCTAAACACATGTGGCAAAAATGAATAACACTGAATTTGTTCTAATTCACTTGGTGTAAACCACCTCAACAAGCCCATCCGTCTCTGAACAGCTAGAAACCTGGAAATCCCACAGTTCTAAAGAAAATACTATACATATTGTGGAGAGTTGGTCCAATGAAATTAGAAATTAGACAAAAATTTACTGCCCTACAGGGAAATTACACATCCTTTTGTAGAAACTGACCTTTCCTCCTCACCCATCCATAAATTTAATTCCTACATTGTTTAAGGACAATCAAAATTCTACACTCCTCAATCTTAAGATGCCAACATGGAGATTTTTTTTTTTTTTTACTCTCTCGTCTTTTATGCTACAAAACCAGAACTTAATAACAAGAAATATTGCATTTCTCTTTCTACTTATTTCCTCATCAAAAGGATGAGGAAATCTACTTGTTTCCTCATTATAAAATCTGCAGCAACAAAGCCCATGTATTCTTTTACAGTATATTACATAGAACTAGGCACATAACAGGATTTTAAGAAATGTTTTTTGCTTTGATTTGATGTAGTCAATTCATGATTCAATTAAAAATACCACCCTCCCCCAAATTCTTAATTACACAAAAAATCCCTGGCTTATTAAAAAAATTTTTTTAAAAACATATTTGAGGAACATGACTGTATTAGCACAATCAATATACCATATAGTATATTGTTGTTTTAATCATCTGAATTGTTGCATTTTCTCTTTGGTCTTGAAAATAAAATTCCAGATGAAAAAAATCATCTTGTATATATCAAAGATATTATTTTATTATTATAAATATAAATTGTCAAATTGGATTCTTGCTCTGTAGCTTATTACCATTACTCTATTTCTCCTGGAGAGAGCTAATGAAAGAGCATTCCCTTGAATTTGTAATGGTAAATTTATGCAACAACAGAAAATGTTATGCTGTATTTTTGTTTCCTCCAGAGAATATTCAATGTTCTCTCTAGCAAAGAATTTAGATGTAAGAAACCATGAAATTTTAATCACAGAAATAACCCTCTCAGCTTGATAGTCAGCACTATCATAGGGAATAGAGATTTACTAAAACTAGAAATCAAAAGTAACTCGTAATGAACTGAATGTAGATAGTTTGAGATAAGATACTACTAGTGTTTGGTCTGATTTTAGATGAGATCCCCTATGGAACTTGTATTGGACAATGCTGTGAGTATAATAAGGATAGTACTGACATTTCTGCAGACCTAAGAAAATTAGAACCAAGAGGGCTAAGTCAGTAAGAGGTGAGATGACTATGATATAAATCACCAAGAGAACCGTAATCAAAATAAAGACACTTGAAAACTTCAATGCTCTATTTCTAAATGAGACTCAAAGTTCAAAGTGAATTATACAAATGTAATGACATCTAGTACTTTCCATTTTGGGTTATTTGTAAGAGAAACTCAATGCATGATATATGCCTTTGTAAGAGAAATTCAATGCATGACTAAACACATGTGAAGCACAATAAAAGTGGACCGATGCAGAAAACCAATCTTTCTTATAACCTGGCCACATGTCCAGATGGGGATAGAATAAGTTGAACATTAATACAAACTGGAGTGAAAACAAAGATCTAGAACAGGGAGGGGGAAGGCAACCGATGAAGGGTCTAAAAAAACAGAAGACAGCCAAGAAGGGGCCTGCCTGACTGTGTATGTTGGGTTCCCTGACCTTAGGGCAGCAAATCTCACCACTACAGTTGGGAATCTCAGGTTATATTAGAAGCAGCAGCAGCTGATTCAGTACTGAGTGGATATGCGCTGGCATAGATTTCTAAGATTCTCTTTCCTTTGGCTCTGACTACACTTAAGTACAGAGTATGCCTACAATCACAGAGAATGTTGAATAATCTCAGATTTAGTGCTTAGAGAAATGTAAAGGTGAGAGTTCCAAGCGCTATTACATTCTCTAAAAGTCAAATTGGCTAGGTTTTTTAAGAAAATAAATTTGATGTTTGAGAATTATAGAATAAAAAATGCCAGTGAAAACATTTCACTGGCTATTATAATCTCAAAGTGTCCTCTGAGAAATAATTTGTTATATATTAAAACCTATTTGATAATCATATTGTTCAGTAAATCAGTAATCACACTTCTCAAATAAATATGCTTCAGTTAAATTGCCTTGACACAATCTTCTCCACAAAGTTTGCCCTCATGTTATCAAACTTATCACCTTCAAAAGAAATTATGGAAGAAGACCATTAGAAATAAGAGTACATATCACTGATGATTCATATTTAAAGAAAATTAAATAATTATTTTAATTAGAGTAAATTGTACCCTTCTTCAACACTTTGGTACTCTCAGTTTAATTTACATATATAATGAAAATAATTAATATATTGTGCTTCAGTAATATAATTTGGTCCTAAATACTGGAGGCAGAAATAACAAAGTAACAAAAGACAGTCAACATATGGTACACATTTTTTTATTCTATTATCTTTGAGCCAGACACTGCTTGGTGCTAGGGATATATCAATAAAAAGACACACATGGTTTCTGTGGTCATAGAGTTCATACGCGTGTCTGAGGTAGAGAGATGGGCAATACAAAAATAAAAAGATACTGCTAGATTGTAATAAATGCTAACATTAAACTAAATAAGGTAACATAATGAAGAGGACATGAGTGAGCCTACTTTGAACAAGATAATCAAAGAAGACCTCTCAGAAGATGGCACATTTAAGCTGAAACCTAGAAGATGAGAAAAGAACAAGTCAAGAGATGAGCTAAGACAATGCAGACAGTCAGTAAATGCCAATCTCCCGGGCAACAACGAGACTGATATGCAGGGAGAACCTAAAGGACATGATCTGGGTTCTACGCCCTTTCAGGGCAAACTATTACCTTGAAATGATCTGAAATGGGCTGCCTTTAATATTCCAAGTCTTTCAGATAGATGTCCAAGACCTGAAGGAGACCCATAGGTGTGTGTGAAGTGAAGCAAATGTGGTAGAGTAATATAAGATTATACCGGAGCTACAGTGAGGGAGAGCAGAGAGCAGTGAGAACACCTAGTAAGGAGTTTAGGTATTACTCAAGTGCAATAGAAATCCAGAGAATGATATTAATTAAGATCATGACATGAAGCCATTTATATTTTTGATCAGTCATAATGGCCCCCATGTTTCTTCCTTACCCCTAGTGGCCCCACTCTCAATCCAATAGCAGTGAGAAGATGGAAGCACTGCCACTTGAGTACATGCTGTAGGTCCAGAGGGTGCCTTTGGCCCTGGCCTCTTGGGTGAACCATGCCTGAGTGAGAGAACTTCCTCCTCTGCCATAGCCATTAGTCCCTAGTGCTGAAAGGATTGCAAACTTCACATTAGCATTGCTGAGTTTTCAGAAGTTTATAAAATTAAGGTATCACAATGATTGAGAAATTCAGTCAGCCAATCAGTCATTTTTCAGCAAAAGTTCACCACACAGCAGGAAACAAAGTGAAAGAGCTGGGTTCTATGTGTCCTTTGAGGGTAATTATCACCTTGACAGGGCTCTGTTCTCCATCTCCTGAAAGAGGCTGCTTCTAAACCTTTCATATGGATGCCAGAAACTCACATGTCTACAGAAGTCAGGCAGGAAATATAAATGATTGAAATGGGTGTGGTGGGGACTTGGTAAACTCCAAATCATATACCCCATCTGAGGAGATCAGCAGCTACTTAGCTACAGCAGATTGTTGCCTTAGAAATCCATATTTTAAAGAGAATCATCCTTAAAGAGAAGCCAGAATTTCTATGTAAAATGCTGGTAACTAATTAAAAATTGCTTCAATCACTATATGGGTCAAATTTTTTTAAAAAATAAAAAAGAAACTGCAGTCATGCCACTTACAGGTGACATGTTAGTAACGAGTTTGCAATTTCTCCCTTTAGTTACCTTTGGAAGCTCACACCAATTTAAATCCATCCAGATGTCCAACTGTTTCCTGCACCACCAACAGAGTCTACTAAAATTTAGGAAACTTCTTGGAAGATCAGGCAATCCACATACTGCGGGACCCAGGAATATTAACATTAAGCATTTTTCCTGAGGACTGCAGGAAGCATAAAAAAGGAAAATTAAAGAGAATGAGAGAGAGTCAAAATTAGAACTGAAATGAAAAATAAAGTGAGGGGAGTAAGCAACAAGATCTGGAAAACAGAAATATATAAAAATATAATGTAACATAATATAATCATAACATAAATAATATGATTGAAATTAATTCATGTGAAATGTAGGGGGGACAGAACTGACATAAGGTCCTAATGACCCATGTAGGAGAAGGAGAAGGAAGTGAAAGGAGAATTCCCATTGACTCAATGATCTTACCTGTGAAACTGAAAAGCAGAATACAATAGGGGTGCCAAACGGAGGAAGTGGCACGTGTGAGGAAGTGAATACAATGGTAATCACTTGATGTGAATAGCTAAATGAGGCTGTATGTCTGCTAGAAGGACTTGAGACTGGAAGGGAACCACTGTTACTGTTGATGCTGTTCTAGAAAAATGTTTTGCAAACTATCTTCATAGTCTTCTCACAAGTCGTACATCTGAAAGAATATGATGAACATAAGAGTGTGATTCTGGAGCAGTAAGGAGGGAGCTCACAGGCGTGTGCTCACTGTACAGTTTTGTAGTAATCACCAGGGGTCAGATCAGTATGAGAAAAGACATGATTAATAAACAGTTCTCAGGAAAACAATAGCAACAGCCCAATTCTGAATCTCCCCACACCCTCTCCAAAAACCCACACAATCAAGAGAGTAAATAAAATATTGTGATTTTCTATTTTAACAGAATAGACATTAAAATATTTTGGAGTAAAGGGCCCTGATGTATGCAACTAGCCCTTAAATTGCACAGAGGAGAAAAACTTTCTGGTCTTCCAAATGTGGTCATTTATTCATGCATTCATTGTTCATTCACTCAACAAGCATCATCTGTTACAGATGCCTTATTCAAAATTACCTCTCCAAATACAGTGCCTGCTATTTGATATGTGCTTAATAGGTACAACACACATAAAACGAGGGTATCTTGTTACATTCACAAGATATAGAAGCCCAGCTCCATGAAACATTGAGAATATTGAAAGCCTTTATTTCAGTTCACTTGAAAATGTATCAGAATTACTTTCCACATTACAGAGTAAAACTTCCCAAACTCCCCCTAAATTTCACTTTAAATAGCAGTTACTCACATCTCTTAAGTCATTCCTATTTGCAAAATTTGACAAAGCCCCTTTCTTCTTGCTTGTTCTTTCCCTGTTTGGCCAAGCTCTTCTCTGACTTTCTTTCTGCCATTTCTGGTATCAGTGATCATCAGACCCTCTCAATTTCTTCCAGTACCTACTCTTAACCTCCAGCAATTTTAGGTTCTATAGGAATGCCAGAGACTTGCAGCTGACCAAACTACAAGGCATTCTTCCTCCTCAAAAACCTAGGGCACAGGGGAGAAGGAGTTTGAAGAGGAGACAGAAGTGAAAAGGAGGGGCACTTGGGTGGCTCAGTTGGTTAAACCTCTGCCTTCAGCTCAGGTCATGATGCTGGGGTCCTGAGATTGAGCCCCGAGATGGGCACCCTGCTCAGCGGAGAGTCTGTTTCTCCCTCTCCCTTGCCCACCCCCCATCCCCTGCTCATGAGCGCTCTCTCTCTCTCTCTCTCTCTCTCAGATAAATAAAATCTTTTAAAAAAGAAAAAGTGAAAAGGAAGTGGAAACTCTTACAATTATATTTCTCCATTATTCCTAATATGTATATGGAATAAATAAAACAGACTACTCTATTTCTTCAAAATGAAATAAAGATAGTTTCTTTCCCTAAGAAACTCCCAATCTGATATCTAGTCTAGACTCTAGACAAGAAAACAAGCAAAATAAATCATCATTATCATCATCATGAGTCATAAAGTAACAGAACCAAGTATAATATAAGAATTTCTCTTGATGTGGGACCGTAGATTCCCTGAGACAGTACTGGTTTATGACTGTAATCCCTGTGTGTTTATTAACAGTGTGCCCTCTACTCTTCAATTGTCTCAGTTTGCATGTAAAACTGCATTTGCCATATCCATTCACAGAGAGGGGTGAGCTCTAACTTTAATATGAGAAAAGTTCCTTTTCAAAGACAGAGTTGGCCTCTACCCATAGGAACGCATACTTAATGCTATTAAAAGGAGCTTCCTTTAAATTGTAATTGTTAGGGCTCCCAAGAAA
Source organism: Zalophus californianus (assembly GCF_009762305.2). Taxonomy (NCBI): domain Eukaryota; kingdom Metazoa; phylum Chordata; class Mammalia; order Carnivora; family Otariidae; genus Zalophus; species Zalophus californianus. The sequence continues at coordinate 74,779,727 of NC_045603.1, forward strand.
ACTGCAGATACCCTAACCTGCTCAAACACCAAAATCCTCCATTACTCTGAGTTTTAGGCCAATCAGTTGCAGAGAGTGTTCCATGCTGGGCCTTTCCTGACCCTTAGGAAACTGGATGACATCCTCTCCAACTTTAAGGGCTAATTTTGATAATTACAATGATGTCAAATCGTTATCTTAATAGAATGGTCAAAACAAATCAATGGTCAATGCTGAAGGGAAATTAAGAAAGACTTCACAGATATCTAGAAATTGGTACGCATCAAAACTTTGAAAACAAAGATTCCAAATCAGAAAAAAAAAACATATTCTAACCCATTTAATCTAACAAGCGGGCATTTAAAAAAAATTTTTTATAGAACTGAATATTGGTAGCTTTTAGAAAGGGGAATAAATAGAATAAAAATAAAGTGATTTTTTAGAACTTCCTTCACTATCCTTCCATCTTTGGCTGACAGGTTTCCTGCCTCAGACATCGGCTTTAGGCAACCAACTGAATGAGTAAACATTTCTCTTTGAGAATCCAAAAAACCTCAATTATCTGACTGTTTGGAATGCATAGTTTAGCTTCTTAGCTATCCTTTCCTTTGAATGTATAAACCTAAGGTGATCACTGCCAAAATCTTCATACAAAGAACACAGGCCTTTTAAAGACATATGGTCTTTAGGGCCTCTTTCCTCAATTTTTTTTAAAAAGCCCCCAAGAGGTGTTACTTTACCCTTTCAAAGCAAATACAATCTGAAAACAACTAGGTATCACACAGCATCTGTACATGTTGCCATACTGTGCTGATCCTGTTAAATCCCCTAATGAAGTTTGAAGTACTACTTTAAAGAGTTCCATATCTTCTTAATTCACCATCACCTTAATCTTCAAAATAAGTCATTTTGATAAAATAAGTCCCATCCAAATGTGAATATTTTATAAATAAATTTATCCAGGGGAGAGATCATTCAAATTCAATAAACAATTTTTGAGCACTTATTATGTACCAAGTAGTGTTAGGTACAAAGATGAAAGTGACCCAACTTAGTCCTCCAGAAACTCATAATCTAGTGAAGGAGAAAAACATAAACAAACCATGCAAGACAGACTACATAAGGCACATAACAAAATGAAGTTTCACCCAAAAAGAGTTTACAATTTCCTGACAGAGATGAACATTCTACCAGTGCTGAAACTAAGTAGAATGTCCTAGGAGGTTTGTTAGAAGTACAAAGTGCAATCATTTCAGGTACAAACATTTTAAAAGCTTCCATTATTTGCCAGTCTCTATCTTTGACGCTGTTGTATTCACTAGTTCATTTAAAGAAAGGGGACATTAATTCTGAGGGGGGAATTAAGGGACATTTGACGGTTACCTAGAGCCTTACTGGTTCAGATCAAGCAAAAGCAAAAGTTTATCATTCTGGCTACCAAACTGGTTTGGCAGAGACTTTCTGGGCTGCAGTGCCTCTGCATCTCTTGGTAATGCAGTTGCATAGGTTGCTTAGGCAACAGCCATCACCTGGTACATTGTTGACTATCTTAACCTATCAACCCAAGAAAGATGGGAATCAGATTACTAAGAAGGGACAGCTAAGCAAAAAATTTGTGACCTCAAAAATATTTTCCAGCTCTGAGGCACCTGGGTGGCTCAAACGGTTAAGCATCCAGACGCTTGATTTTGGATCAGGTCATGATCTCAGGATTGTAAAATCAAGTCCTGCATCAGGCTCTGCACTGGGCATAGACCCTGTTTAAGATTCTCTCTCTCTCACTCTCTCTCTTTCTCTGCCCCTCAACCTCTCTCCCACCCTTTCCCTCTTTCTCTCTCTCTAAATAGCAGATATTTTCTGGTTCTAAAACATTAATTATTCTGTTTTTTGTCTTGCATAAGGGAAGGTTCATGGCAAATGTCTTAACATTTGGCTTTAATTGGTCATACTTGTTTTTTCTTTAGCTTGTTACCTAATATAAAACAATGAAAAATATATAGCTTAGTAACTAAGGATGAGAAGTTCAAAGAGCAAAGAGAAGGTATATTTTAAAAACTCTTGACTCACATTTGTTGTAATATTAGTGTCCTGTTAATAAAATTTACTTATGAAGAAAATATAGTAATTGAATTCTAATGATTTGTAATTTGTGACTTATCACTTAAGATACTGACAAAGCCTTATACCCATATTACATAGCCAAAATTTACTTTGACAAGCATGTTCTATGTATTCATCTGTGGAATAAATTTCCCAGGAGAGAATGAATTGATTCTCTGTGATTTTTTTAATGGAAACTTAGAGAAAAATGTTCATGTTATACTGATCGTTAAATATTTTGTCTATAATTGTGTCAGTCATCTCTTCATAAATTTTTAACTCAAAAAACTATAAATGTCATTCTAGTGGGAAGATATATAACTGAGCAACCTTTATTTATGGTAAAGTACACATTATTCTAAAACAATTGCTAAAAATCAAGGCTGGCTATGTGTAAACAGTGGTAGCAGAATCAAAATGTAACCAAAAAATTGACCTGGTTCATTAAAAATTGATGTTGTGGGTGTATATACACATATCGTATACAATCCCTGCAAATTGACAGGGGTGAATTTGTCAGGGTAGAGGAGAAAAAGATAATTTTTTCCATCTATTCTCCTAAGTTCTTGCCTGAGGCCCCTGTAACCAAGAAACAGACTAACAAAAAAAATTTGTATTAGCTTGTGCATTGCACTTACAGATGGGAGCACCCAGAGATGATTAACTCTAAGAGTGGTTAGAACTTGGATTTATATGCCATTTTAGGTAAAACAAAAGAAAAGGGATTGGGGCTCCTGTGTGGAAGAGGCAAATTATGAGAAGGTGATCAGGAAAAGTATGGTAAATAAGGATTGTTTTAGTAAAGTTTATTATGCAGAATTAAGTCAGTGCGTTTTCCATTGATAAGAGTCCTCCTCTTCCGGTACAGGAGAGGGAGACAGCTCTTCAAATGGAAATTTTCTCTATAAATGTAAATTTCCTTTACAAAAGGAAAATTTACACCCTGTTTTTAGAGCTTTTCCTGCATCTGCTGGTTCTCAATGGCCTTTAACTAAAAATAATCAATATGCCAAAGAAACCTACTTTGGGGGTGACACGTTCTGGTACCTCTTTCACTGGTCTTTGAAACTGCACACTCTAGTACGTATAACTGCTCCTTTTTCTGTATAATGTCAGAGTGATCCTATACTGAAGTTGACAGCTACCTTATGGCTCGTACTTCAATCTTTTTCAGTCTGCAGGCTTTGCATATAACTTTTATGAAAATTACAAAATGTTATCGATTTACTTACCAAGAATTTCACTGAAGATCTATTCATTTAGTTTTATTAGGTTTATGGGTACTCCTCAGATTCCTTCCTTGGTCTCTTGGCACTTTGAGTTTAATTACCTGGTATTAACAGTATTATTTTTTCCATCTTCTAGTTAAGGAGATTTTTTTTAAGAAGATAAACTGCTCCAACTGCCAAAGATTTTCTCAAATTTGTTAACCCATAAATTGTTACCATATAATTAAATATAATTACAGCTAATGTTGCCTTATTCAATGTTCTTAAATATATTTAGACTTCTCCAGTCTGCAGTTTGGTATCCCAAAAGCAATTAATTTTTTTCCTGACATTAATTCATTATCAGTCATCTGGTAAAATATCAATTTTTTATAAGAATACTGTAGGAAATGTTGATTTATGTTGTGAAATGCCTCTATCCATTTTTTAAATTCTTAATAAATCCTTTCTGTATCAAATTTTATACAGGCTTAATACACAATGTTTGATGAGAGTTGAATTAGTCATGAAAAGCTAGGCTATACTTTGAAAAATAAAAAAAAAGAGGGGCACCTGGGTGGCTCAGTCGTTAAGCGTCTGCCTTTGGCTCAGGTCATGATCCCAGGGTCCTGGGATCGAGCCCCGCATCAGGCTCCCTGCTCCTTGGTCCTGGGATCAAGCCCAGCATCAGGCTCCCTGCTCTGCGGGAAGCCTGCTTCTCCCTCTCTCACTCCCCCTGCTTGTATTCCCTCTCTTGCTGTGTCTCTCTCTGTTGAATAAATAAATAAAATCTTAAAAAAAAAAGAAACCTGAATACTTAAATGTTTAATCTAATAAAGATTATTTCTTGCTCACACCAAGGCCAACGTGAGTTGGTCACCCTTACAGCTATCTCTGTAATGTATGGTTTCCAAAATGCCCACCTCAGAAAAAGAGAGAGAAGAATTATTACAAGAGCCATTTTTAAGACACAGGCTTGAGTGCTACCTACTTTGGCAATTAGTTTAAGTCCCAGTCATTTGACCCCAATTTAATTGCAAGGGAGCTTGGGAAATGTTGTATTCCTGTGTGCTCAGGAAGAAAACGAAATGGGATTTGATAAATGTATAGCATTATCCTTGCCATGCAAAATCTTCAAGAAGAGTGCCAGGAAGGCTGGAGAAAACAAGAAAGCATTTTTTTTAACAAAGTGTAATTTTGATGTTTATTGCTAGAGTGAACTGTCATTTTAAGTCATAGAGACAATGAACTTCACTGTGAAAGTATAAACTAAAAATTAACTTCTTGGTTTTAAAATAAATCAAAAGCACCATATGTGTTTTTGTGGAAGATACAGTTTATTATTTAAAATGTGACACTAAATTGCTGTAATTCAAAAGCAAAAAGAAAACAAATTAAAACAAAAGCAAAAAACAACAACCAAAAAGCTGATTTAAAAATGGGAAAGGACTTGGACAGACATTTTTTCTAATAAAATATACAAATGGCCAATGGGTATATGAAAAGATGTTCAACATTGTAATCATTAGGGAAATGCAAGTCAAAATCACAATGAGATGTTACTTCACAGTAGCGAATGGCTATTATCAAAAAAAAAAAAAAAAAAGATACCAAGAGTTATTAGCAGGGTTGTAGAGAAATTGGAACCTTTGTACACTGTTGGTGGGAATGCAAAATGGTGTGGCTGCTGTGGAAAACAGTATGGAGGTACCTCAAAAAATTAAAAATAGATTGTAGGGGAGGAAAAATAATTTCCCTCTAATTTTCTGACTTCTTGGCTGAGACCCCTATAATAAAAGATAGATTAACAAGAGAAAAACAAACCGAAGTTACTAATATGTATACCTCATGTATACATGGGAGATACCCAGGGAAAATGAGTAATTCAGAGAGGTGATTTAGAACTCCAGCTTAAATACCATTTTCAACTAAAAACAAAAGAAGAAAGGTTGTGTGTGGGTGAGGGTGGTCAGTGACCCGGAGGTGACCAGAGAAAGCCTGGTAATCAAGGGTAAGATTTGTTGTGTAGATTTTAATTGTAGCCTTTTCCATTGATAAGACTCTCTTGTGATTTAGTCATCCTTCTCTTCCTGGAACAGACAAGGAAACACTATTACAAATGGAGCTTTCCTTTATAGATGTAAATTTTCCTTATAAAAGGGTAACTTCTACTCTGTTCATAGAACTGCTTCAGTACCTGCTATTTCTCAAAATAATGAGCTCAAAATAATCCTTATCCCCAAAAGGCATATTTGGGGGAGGCATATTCTGCTACCCTCCACCTACATAATATGAGAAAGAGTAAAGAAAATTTCATTGTTTACTGGTAGATTGATTTTTTCAACCAATCATCTATACACTATAAATCTATTATTAATATCAAAGAGCAATTTTCTTGTGACTGTAAGTTCTCCTTTCCTTGATATTTCTGATATAAACATTCTAATTTATTAAGAAAATTTAAAAATGAGAGAATATTTAACAGAATTTATAAACATATGCTTTATTTTCTGCGGAGGTTAAAACCATGGAGGTTAAAATTTGACGTATGCATTTTGTAGGGGAAAGAAAAATATATTTTCCTTCTGCCTTTCTAAATTCTTGGCTGGGTCTCTGTAACAAAAGACAGATTAACAAGAGAAAAGCATACAACCTTATTTAATATAAGTTTTATGTGTCAAGGGAGCATTCATAAGGAAATGAAGACCTGAGGAAAGGTCAAACTTTTTTTTAAAAGATTTTATTTATTCATTTGACAGAGAGAGACACAGCGAGAGAGGGAACACAAGTAGGGGGAATGGAGAGGGAGAAACAGGCTTCCCGCCAAGCAGGGACCCCAAAGCGGGGCTCCATCCCAGGGTCCTGGGATCATGACCTGAGCCGAAGGCAGACGCCTAACGACTAAGCCACCTAGGTGCCCCCAAACCTGAACATTTTTATACTAGGCTTGATTAAGAAATGTATGGACAATTACATGGAAATGTACTAGGACAAAGGGTATGAACCAAGTGCAATAAACTGGGGGAAATTTAGCAAGGCCTTTTTGTTCAGATTCCTCTTGATGTGACTCCATCTTCAGAGATAAGGATGCTCCTTTCTTTTGGGAGTAGGAAGGGCATTCCTCACATAACCTGCTTCAAGGGAAAGTCAGAAAGTCTCCTGCACATACCATTCTCAAATTCCTTCATTTTAAAATATTTAGTATGCCAATGTACCATATTTTGGGGTAGTGTGTCCTAAATTTTTCACCTTATTACCATGCAGATAATCAAGGGATAATCCAAGGTAGTAATAAATCTACTGGTTTAAGACAATGACTCTTTCCAATGGATTTTAACTGATATTTCTGTTATTGTCACATGAGTACAAGACAATGTCTGAAATTCCATTGTCTTCACTGAATAAAACTGTTGAAAGAAATTATGAATGGTTGTAGGTATAGGCTCTATGTCTTCCATATGACATGGAAAATATGTTTGTTTCATTTTAGGCAAATATGTGTCACTTTAATAATGTCTTTGCTCTTTGTTGTAGGATCACAGTAGACACTGAAATAGAATTCTAAGAGCTCAAACATCAGCAAAAATAACAGATAAGGGAAAGAGGGGCCATAATTTTTTAAATGTGTATGACACAGAAATTAGGGTTCTTGCTTCTTGAGATCTAAATAAAATTAACTCAGACTCTCAATTCATTACATATGGGAGTCCAGAAATCTTCCCCAAATTCCTGCAGTTTCTTAGAGGGCTTATATCTTCAAGATTATATCTTTTCCTAAGCTCTTCTTCTATTTAATCTGTTCAGGTTATGAACTATTTCACTGCACATATGAATAGTGCTTATCCCACATTTCTCTGCCAAGTGATGAAACTCAAGTCTATGCCTCAATTTCCACATTTATATAAAGTTGTGAATGTGCATATTTTTGAAGACTTTTTTTGATTGAGGGAATCAAAGAAGGGGTATATATTATAGCATTCATGGAAACTCAAATTAAATAGTTGATATCTCTATTCAAAATATCTTTAGTTCACCACTCGGCTACCGCAGATATTTTTCACTGATGACCTACCCAATGAACTGCTTCAGTCTTATATCACTCTATTTTTCCTTTCCCTTTATCTCAAACCTCCACCTCATCCCTTCTCTCTGGGATCACCTTGGGAATTTGTACCACTTCTCACTCTTTTTTTTACAGAGTAATTTAGTTCTCTACAGCACACTGTTAAAACTAGCACCAGGCCCTCCTTCCCATATCCAAACCCATCAGGGCAGTCAGCATACCAGAGTTCTTTATTTTATATAACTCATCTTTCTTAGCAGGCAGTGGTCATTTTATTCTCCATTATAAGTGAACACAGAAAACCTCTTCTAGATATTTTGCAATATATGGTCATAATCCAAGCAGAGATTAACTCCATTTAAACTCTTTCTAAATTTCTCTGATAATTTTTGTTCATAAAATGTCTATGAAGATAAGACAAGTTTTTAAAAACTCTACTTGAATCTAGCAATACTGTATTTATTAAATATGTCATATTTTGTCATCTCTGCTATATCTGGATCTAAAGAAGCATTAGATTTGAAATAAATGCCTTTACCATTTCTAGTCACTGGTCTGATAGAAAAAAAATTAAAAGGTCCCTCTAAGGGTTAACCAAATCCAAATTACAAGAGCTAAAAAAACAATGGGAAAAGAAAGAAACATGGCTGAATCATAGATAATGAGAGGAAAGATATAAGAAGGCGGGACAAAAAATGTAGTGAGGGTGCAGGAAAGATTTCCTATCCCTTGCCAGCCTCCAAACATGCTTCTGGGTTAATCATAAGAATATTACATTGGTTCACAGAATAAGTGGAATTGGACAAAAAGGAAGTCTGACCCACATGGTGCCATAGAATATTCAGGTTTCTGGTCTCCTTGGCAGTAGGACAGAAGACACCCACCTTGCTTAGGTTTCTGAGTATGTGAAGGACAAGATGCAGAAAGTTGGAGATGATATGAGCAAATTTTCAAGGCTAAACCCAGAATAGAAACTGATAATACTGGGGGGGGGGGAGTTTGTGCCTAAAGTAGTTTGTAAATATTTACTTTTGTGCAAACTGATTAAATGTAGTCAGGATACATCATGACTGCTTCAGTTCACATACATGCAGACCACCTGTGACCAAGAACAATCCTGAAACCTAACTTGAAAAAGGATGAAGTGCCCGGTATTAGTCAGCATTCTCCAGAAAAACAGAACCAAAGGAACAATATATAAAGAGAATTATTATAAGGAATTGACTCATGTGATTATGGAGGCTGGCAGGCCCCAAGGTCTACAGTGTAAGTTGGCAAGCTGGAGACCCAGAACAGCTGAGGGTATAGTTCCAATCCAAAAGCCACTAGAGCCCCAGGAAGAGCCAATGTTTCAGTCCAAGTCTGAAGGCAAGAAAAAGTTGATAACCCAGTTCAAAGGCTGTCAGGGGAAAAAAATCTCTTTGACTCAAGGGAGGCTCAACCTTTTTTTTCTGAACAGGACTTCAGCTATCTAGATGAGGCCAATCCACATTAGGAAGGGCAATCTGCTTTACTCAGTCTACCAATGGAAATGTTAATTTTATCCAAAAACACCTTCACAAAAAGACTTAAAATGTTTGACGAAGTGCCTGCTTGCCCTGTGGTCTAATCAAGTTGACACAGAAAATTAACCATCACATTCCTCTTTCTAAACTCTTCTCACAGCGAAGTTGCCATAAGAAAGTTTTTAAGTATTTCAAACTCAAGATCTTTACATTTTAAAATCATCTTTTATGAAACAAAAGAACCTATGTCTTTTAATACTTTGCTGACACATTTCTAAAATAAGGTATTGCACGTATTTATTCAAATTGAGTCAATCAAAAACTGACAAAACAAGATGAGCAATGACATGTCATCCAGAAAAATACAAAAATTTTTAAAAGACTAAGTTTTACTAAGATAGACTTTTTTGATAGACTGATTTTATTCCCATTTTTCTGTAAGATCTCCAAATATTTCATAGAAATTCACCATAAACTTTCTCATATATTATTATTAGCCACATTTTACTGAGGCTTACTATATGCCAAGCACTTTGCAAAGTGTTTGGGGTGGGGGAGCTTTGAGGAAGGTACTATTATTATACCCATTTGTCAGATGAGAAAGCAGAGGCTCAGGGAAGTTAGTTACAAAGGTCACAAGCTAATAAACTACAGGGTCAGGACTCAAGCCCAGGTTTATTTGTTTAGAAATCCAGCATTCTAAACCACTGTACTGTAAAACAACACAGTTAGGAGTTTGCCAAGTTAATTGGGAAAGTCAGATCTTTCCAGACAAATAGAAAAGCAAGTCTCAGAGTAGAGAAAAGTCCTGGCTTGTCCAGGGAATGCCAAGAAATCCAGCATCACTCCCTACTTCCAGTCTGTTATATATTTTTAGTTGGTCACTCTACATTGTCTTGGTTTCCAATTATTTAAACCAAGGTGCCCTAACTAATACACTCAAAATATCTCACTCAGAAAGCTGTGACCTAAAACCACATATTCCCGGCCATTCTTAGATTTTTTTTCTTATACTTATTCCTTGTAACCCTTAGCTTAAATTGAGGGGTGGTGTTAGGGCTTGCTTTGTGAGACAGATAATCCTACCTACTGTTTAATTGTATTTAACTTTGCAATGAATTACATCTCTTTGTGCCTCTCATGTAAGTATTCCCAAAGAGAATTTATTTTCAGAGAGGAAAATATTTTGCTTTTCCTGAAATACCAGCATTCTCCTTTTGAAGACAATGCAAATCATACAATGATTCTGGGTTTGTTTTTTGGTTTTAGGGTTTGGGGTTTTTTTGCTTTGGCAACTGGAAAGATCAGAGACATACTCATAGTTCTATCATAATAATTATTCTTTCTTCCCCCCAACCCTGCTATATCTCATCTTTACTCTCCAATTCTAGTTTTTAAATTTTCTTATTTTTATAATAATTCTATTTTTGATTGATATTCTTAAGAATCACTTCAAATCCGGGCGCCTGGGTAGCTCAGTTGGTTAAGCGACTGCCTTCGGCTCAGGTCATGATCCTGGAGTCCCGGGATCAAGTCCCGCATCGGGCTCCCTGCTCAGCAGGGAGTCTGCTTCTCCCTCTGACCCTCTTCCCTCTTGTGCTCTGTCTTTCATTCTCTCTCTCTCAAACAAATAAATAAAATATTTAAAAAAAAAAGAATCACTTCAAATCCTTTGTGTAGCAAAGCAGGGAGTAAATGAATGAATATATGAGAGAATAAATCAATTAATGAATGAACAAGCAAATAAGCAAGCCACTGCCCCCGGCTCTGCATTTGCCAGAAAATTTGTGGAAATTGGTTGAAGACATTGAGCATCTTTACCTGTTCTTATTTATTATCTAGTCAAAAATTTTAAAAGTAAAGAGAGCTAAGGCAAGTTACTCCCAAATGTGTAGATAACATTTCTATATTATCAGAGCTATGACAGAGCTAAGAAACCAGTAAAAAAAAAACTGGTAAAACTATTCTAAGGTATTCTGCTGACTAAGGTGTTCTGAAGGACACTGGCATAAATTTTATTTGATAGGCTATTTAAACCTGTTTGGGGGTTTAAATTACTCCTGAGTACATGGGGAGTATACTATCTCAATTAAATTCAGCTGAGTGGTTTGAATTAAGTAATTCAAAGCCTACAATTACTCTGCTTCTCTAAGACAAGCTCTAAGCATCTCTTGATGCTACAACATGCTGAGATTATCCATGTCTTTTCAAAAGTGATAGAAACGTCAAAATGTGCCTTTTTGTCTACATTAATTGTCATTTTTTGGAACACTGAATTTTCCTTTATGAGTTTAATATTAAAAATGAAACTTGATACCCATTTTTTATTTTTTTTATTTATTTATTTGACACAGAGAGAGATAGCGACAGCAGGAACACAAGCAGGGGGAGTGGGTGAGGGAGAAGCAGGCTCCCCGCAGAGCAGGGAGCCCGATGTGGGGCTTGATCCCAGGACCCTGGGATCATGACCTGAGCCGAAGGCAGTCGCTTAACCGACTGAGCCACCCAGGCGCCTCGATACCCATTTTTTAAAATGTGGCTTAAGTAAAGGAACATTTGCAGGACATGAGCTATATAGACCAAGCGTCCTTCTCACACAGTAAAAATTGTTAATATCTCCATTGAAATTTCCTTTTTTTATAACCTTTGTTGGGCTCTGTGCCTACAAAGATACTAAAATGGAAGCATGAGAAGCAGTTAACCTGCCAATAAAGGTGACTGCTTCAAAAACTCAGAGGTGTCAACTAAGGTTCAGTCTTCTCACATAGATAGGTGTGTGTCTCTACACACACCACAAGATGCATGAAACTTAAGACTGGGGGCACTGAAATACTTAAATCTTCACTCTCTCTAAATCAGTATTTATTATAGTATTAATTTTGAGATGTGTTTATATATTCATTCTTTCTGACACAAAGGTCTAAGACTGAAGTGAATGTTAAAATGAGAAAGCTCTATATTATAGCTACTTCCAGTGATGACCATCTCACTGCCCATCACCTAGTTATTATGTGTCAGGTATGCCATACACTTCCTTGAACTTGTTGTACGAAATGTATTTCGGTTGAGCAGTCATTCTTTAGTCAAATACAGTGTGCACATGTGGTCTTTCTCTAGCTTTTGGCAGCTTAATTGCAACACTGTCAGAAAGATCACAGCAAAAAGTCTATTCATTTCTCATCATTCTCATTCAAATCTGTCTTGCAGTAGTGTGTTTGAATTTGTTAAGTAGGATAAAGATTATGTAAAATGTATATTTGCATAGTATGAATGAGTAGTATGCATATTTGTTTTTATTAAAGTCAAAAATAAGAGCACTGTGTGGACATAATAAACATTTAAACTCTCATAAATACTGTGAGTATTCAAATGATTAACAAAATACTCATTAAGTCAGTTGGCAACATATATCCCTCCTCAAAATGAGTTCTGAATAGTATACATTTCTTCTCCATTTACCTCTCAAAAATATTTTGCTGTTGAGTGTAACTTCTGACAGAAATTCAAACCATTATTTAAAGTCAAATTGAACTTATATTATGAAATACATTAAATACTAGATAACTTCCAGTCATATAGAAATTCCTTAGAAGACCTCCTTTTACTTACTATTGTTTTATTATCTCTTCTCTTCAAGTAGGTCACCAGGAAGAAGTGGTAATGCCTTAGTTAAGTTGGGTCAGTTTAACAGCTGAGAAGATATTATAACTAATGGCAAAAATAAGGGATGATGTATCAATGTTATCTGCCCCATAAATCTACCCAAGGTCATTGTTAAATAGAACAGCCTTTCATTTCCTCTATAAAGATCTTATTTAATAGACCATGTCATCTATCGGCCATATCACCTTAGACCATTTTAGTCAGATCTTGGAGACAGATTCAAAATGACAGCAGTATTATCTATCAGTGAGAATGAGATTTAGCTGCATGTAACAACAGAAATAATAGAATTCAGCATTAATACTGGATAAATGTATATGAAATTATTTTTCTCTCAGGTAAAAGAAGTCCTAAAACAGAGTCCAGGGCTAATATTGCTGTTTTTTATTCATTAGTGGTTGTTCCTATTCAGTCATCCTAAGTGCATAACTTCTATCCTCAAGGTTACCTCATGTCCCAACATGGATGTTGGAATAATGGTCATCACTAAAAATATTCCAGGAAGGAAGTAGCAGGAAAAGCGGCCACAAAGGGAAAAGAAAATCAATCAATATAGTCTCAATAACTCTTGAATTTGGGGAATTTATATTTTGTGTGTGTGTTCTACAATTTAAATCATTATTTAAACTACATAAAATATTTATAATTATTCCATTACCACCTGAAAAGGGTCATATTCTCTATCTATTGTTGGGGAGGAAGAAATTTTCTGTCATTCAAGTTCTTCTAGCTGGACTAAGAATTAAATTGACACGTGAGATTAATAGGAAAACATCAAATTTAATTTTGTATGTATGAAGAATCCACACAAACATTAAATTCCAAAGACAGTCAGGCAAAATGAGGTATATATGCCATCCTGAAATAAGAAGAAGTGGGTAGGGGTCTGGACTTCAAAGGGAAGGAATGCAATTTACAGGAAGATGAAAAAGAGCAAATGTTTGATAAACAAATGTTTGCTGGGCCATTTAGTAACAATAGGACATAGAGGGGACTTTGATCAAACAGGCCTTGCTAGTATAGTAGGCACTCATTAAATACTGAATAAACACTGTATACTTCTTGACCTGGCTGTAAACCATATCTGGTGTCATAATAAAATAAATTCTATCAGTTTTCAACATCTAATGTTAACCTGTGGACAATGTGCCTACCCTTGGTTAGGGTTGCAGAGCAGAATATGAATATTGGGAGCCTTTGCAATATACAAGTGAAAGTATAACTACCAGAAGCTAAAAACTGAAGGAAGATGTCCTAAAGCACAGATGTGATAATTCTCATTTTATATCAGATTAGGCATGATACTGGGAAATGTTGATTAAACACAAGGTAGGGTACATTTGTTATATAAAATTACAGAAGTAGCGGCACCTGGTGGCTCAGTCAGTTAAGCATCTGCCTCCGGCTCAGGTCATGATCCCAGGGTCTTGGGATGGAGACCCACATTGGGCTCCCTGCTCCGCGGGAAGTCTGCTTCTCCCTCTTGTCCCCACTTGTGCTCTCTCTATCTCTGTCTCTCTCTCTCAAATAAGTAAATAAAATCTTTAAAAAAAATTACAGAAGTAGCCAAAAGAAAAACCCAAACAGTAATATAATAAACATTTGAGAGGGGGAAAGGGAGATCATATAGGTGAGATACATTCTCCTTTTCATAGCTCATAGCAGGAAGTTAGTAAGGATTGTCTAGACTTGACAAATAGATAGATATATGAGCATATTATTTCAATTTAGCATTTGGGGCTGTTATATGACTAAGTATGCAGGAGTCCATTGTCATATGTTATGATCTATATGGGTTTTGTAGGGGTCAGACCAATGAATTGAAAAGAGATGTAATGGAGACCGCCATTCATCATCACTCAAGTTTTTGATGATGTCACTTAAACTCTCTGCCATTTCTTCTAGGATGTTTTTATGTTGACCCGGGAAAGGGGCCTGAGTTTCAAAGGCTTCAACTTGGCCTCTCCTATTATAAATCAGCTCTTACTCTGCAGGTTAAGAAACCAATGTGAGCATTTTGCCAACTTCTAAGTATGTCCATTGCAATTATAAGTTCAGGAATTATGGAAATGACAACTGGGTATATCTGAGGACCTATTAGGCCCACTGTGAGATGTGTCTCATTTATAATCTGACCCCCATAAGCCTCTACTCTAACAGAGGGATCATATGGTAATTCATTTCCCATGCCTCTGCATTAATTTGTCCACATGGTCTCTAATTCACCATCAGGCACTGGCAGGGATAACTGATCTTGATCATTGTGACCAAAGGCTGCTACTACATACAGGGGTAGGTAGGAAAATATTTAGCCCTTAAGTAATCTACTAGGTTGTCCTTCCATTACTTATATTACAGTGTTAATTATACCTCAGCAATTTCAGTAACCATAGACTAACAAATTTGTAGTAACCACAACACAAAACCATCAGAAATGACGGTTTTCAGTACCAAAGAAGGTCAGCCACCTAGGCCTACAGAAATATTAGAATGAAGAAGAAGAAAAACCCTCTTGCCCTGGAGGTTACATTTCACCTCACCTTAAGTACACCTGAAGCGCAGAAATCTGGCCCCTTGTCTTAATGTGGGACCAAATAAGTAGTACACTCTGTCCTCCAGAGCTCCCCACTAACTCAGGTTGAAGTTAGTTTCCAGCTGAACCAATCCTTTGATTAGGTCTTTTTCTCATGTTATATCCTTAATATTAACCTCACTTCCTTTCTCCTAAGAGCACTTCTCAACAACCACATACCCCTCGGATTCACTGTTTCTGGATCCGCTTCTAGGGATTCTGATCTAAAATGAACATTTTCTTGCCTCTTGCTTGGAGGTTTTTTTTTTTCTGTTCATGAAGGAAAGTCGGGATATTATAAATTAAATCTTAGATGTAAGTCTTTATTTGTTTCATCACTGAGGTTTTTCTCTTTTTTTCTCCATTTTTACTCTGAGAAGTTGGGAGAGACTATATACACAGTATAGGTATAAATTGTGATACCAGTTTATAGTTAAATACATTTTAGTGCAGCTACACAATGGACTATAGATCAAACGCTACTTTCTTCATAAACAGTGTTAATAACACAGTACAACCTCTCCCCTTTACATTCTTATGTAAAAAATAGAGAGAGAGAATAAAATCTATAAAAGTTTTGAGATCAACATTTTTAAGATGTGGACAGAAATAATAATAGCTCTTTGGAGAATAGACAAGATCTGTTTCCCATGTTTTCTAAATCACAGTATATATCTTTATAATAACTGATTTTAAAAATAATTCTGGCTAATTTTTTCTGCATATTTCATATATTCTATGTTTAGACCCTTTGATCAGTTCTTCCTACATTTTAATACATAATAGCATTTCAAAATTTTTGAAATACATATAATGTTAATTCTTAAGGTTAAAATTTTTTATAAAATGTGTAGAACTTTATACACAGGAGTGATTATTTTCACTTCTTTTGCCTATCTTTCCTTTTTATATTTTAATATATTTTCATCCCTATTAATATTTTAATAATATATTTAAAACGTAAGAGACCAAGTCTTACAACAATTCCTCCTTCTCCTTGAATTTATACTCTTTCTCTTTCCTTCTGAGTACTGAATTCCTACTCACTCACAATTAGTCATCTCAAAAGTTACCTTCTCTGAGAACTTCCTGACTTTCACTTATGTCACAGTAGTTAAGAACCCTATCTTGCATAGCACTAGTAGGTCTTTGAACAAACCTCTTCTGTAGCATTTATAAATTACATTATCACTGAATATTATTGTGTTTATCTTTTCCACAGCAGCCACTCTCCAAAATGCCCATGTGAATTCTTGCCTCCTATTATCAAGTCTCTGTGTAGTCCTTTCCCACAATGAATACAAGTGACCCATGTGACCAATAGAATATTGGAAAAATAATAGAGTGGGGCTTTGAGACTAGGTTATAAAAGACATTGTAGCTTCCACCTTACTCTTTTCCATCACTTGCTTTGTAGGAAGCCAGCTTCCCTTTTATGAAGACAATCAGTTGTACAGAGATGACCATATGGCAATAAACTAAGGTCCTCTGCTGGCAGTGTGATTTGCCAGCCATATGAGTGGGCCTAATTGGATGGAAGTGTATTCTGTACCCTTAGTCAAACCTTCAGATGACTGTTGCACTGACCAATGTCTTGACTGCAGCTTCAGGAGAAACCCCAAGCTAGAACAGCCACTCCCAAATTCCTAACCCATAGGAAGTACCCATTGTTGTTCCATTGTTTTCAGGTAATTTGCTACGCAACACTGGAAAATTAATACAGATTTTGGTACCCAGACATAGGGTCCTGCTACAAGAAACACTTAAAATGTAGGAGTGGCTTTGGAATCAGTGAGTGGAAGAAATTTGAAGAAATTATTAGGACATGTTTGATAGACTTTAAGGAGGCTATGGGTAAGGGTTTAAAGTAATGTGAGGAAATGTTACTGAAAACTGGAGGAAAGATTTTTGCTATGGCAAGAAGTTTAGGAATACCATCACTTTTTTTTAAAGATTTTATTTATTTATTTGAGAGAGAGAATGAGAGAGAGAGAGAGAGAGAGAGAGCACATGAGGGGGGGAGGGGCAGAGGGAGAAGCAGACTCCCCGCTGAGCAGGGAGCCCGATGCGGGACTCGATCCCGGGACTCCAGGATCATGACCTGAGCCGAAGGTAGTCGCTTAACCGACTGCGCCACCCAGGCGCCCACCATCACTTTCTGTAATAGAAATGTGCCCAAATAAATGGGATGATCAAGCTAAGTAGATTTCCAGGTAGAGTGTTGAAGGTGTCGCCTGGTTTCTTCTTGCTGCTGATAGTAAGATGTGAGAGTAGAACAATAGGATAAAAGAAGGGCTGAGGACTTGCTGGTTATAAAATTTCCCAGCCTTTCCAGGTGGTAAATGATAATAAGATTTAAAAATGGCTTCTAGGCAAAGATCAAAACCAAATACTACCAGAAAAATTTGGTCTAAAGTTGAAGTTCAGCCTTTGTTGAACTGCAATATAAGCCCGAAATAAGTATTTGTCATGTTCAGCCACTGAAATTCGGGCTTTTAATTGTTATTGCAAAATAGTATATAGTGTGATCTAACCAATATAAAGAAAAAAGCCAGCAATACAGCTTAGAAGGGAATAGACCATATGTGAGGGTCTCTAACAAAGCAGTATGTCAGGGTTATCTTCAGACATGTTGCTAAAACTCTCATATCTGCTTTTCCTCCCTACCCCCACCTTTAAAGAATTTCTTTTTTATATAAGTGGTCCATAGTGAATAGAATAGCAAGGAATGGATATCTGTAGATGAAATAACAAGGAAGTAATTGGACAACTAGAGTGGTATTACATCCTAAATTACTGAAATAATTCTCCTCCTCCTCCTCCTCCTTCTTCTTTCTCCTTTTTAAGAGAAGGGGGGGCAGAGCGAGGGGGAGAGAGAGAGTCTTAAGCAGGCTTCACTCCCAGTGCAGATCCCTATCTCATGACCCTGAGATCACGACCTGAGCTGAAATCAAGAGTCAAACACTTAAATGACCGAGACACCCAGGCACCCCAAATTACTTAAATTTTTCTTGAAATTATTCTACAATTCAGAGGCATGTGCCTACTGATTAAAGGAAGCTAAACGTTTTGTGTGCTTTGAAGCCAGGCCACATCAGTAGAAATCCCAGCCTGTTAGATAATTTTCCTCACCTTTCTGTGGCTCTGAGAAGTTGCACCTACCTCCTGAGCTTGTTGTAAGATTTATACCCATTTATACATAAAAAATGCTTAGAACAGAACCTGTTATGTTAGCCTGAGACAAAGGTTTTCTACATACAAAAAGTCTCAAAGACTTGATATCTTAAAGGTTAAGAACATAGACACAGGAGGTTTGAATCCCAGCTCTACCACTTACTTATTCTGTGATCTTTCATTTAATTTTTCCATCCCTCAATATCCTCATTTGTAAAATGGATAAAATAGGAGTTCTTACCATTAAGTTTGTTAGAAGAATTGAGTTAATATTTGTGGATTAAATGAGTTGATCTGTGATCAAATAAATTAGTTTGTAATTAAATGAGTCAATATTTTGGAAGTGCATGGCTCACAGTATTATAAATTTAATTTTAAATAAATTTAAAAGCATTATGTAAGTAAGGCCTCATGGAGATTATAGATTTTCATAATTAATGTGGCTCTTGCTCTTCACCTCTTTATGCCCTTTTGGCTTGACAATAAGACATATTCAAGAATTCTGGGGTTTTTTTATTCCCTGCCTTGTCTATTAGGTTATCTCAATTTTTTCTTCAATTGAAGCATATATCAATGAAAGTTAAACATTTCTCTAGTTAGTCACCTGGAAGTTTTTGACAGATCATTGATTGGCATCTGAGTGGTACAGTTTTTTATGACACACTAATCAGTCACTCCAACCTCTCCTAGGTTTGAAAAATTCTATGTTCTATTCTGAGAGATCTGGTAATTTCTTCTGTCTTTAAATTACTTGGCTTGTGACAGGTAATCTTCTGTACACAATGTAACTTTACATTTCAACACTGCATCACAATGCAATCTTTTCAAAGACATTTTAAGCAAAAATTAGGAATCCAGAATTAACTTAAAATTCAATTGCCCATGGAGTTATCAATGTAAGTATCTCTATTGAGGTGACAATCAAAAGAACCTCTAGAAAAAGCGAAGTTCTCACAAGCAAAGGCAATGAAAACTTACTCCTTGCCCTGATGGCCAGCAAGTTTCTTTAACATTTCTAAGATGCATCCCAATTTCAGAAAGAAGGTAGAGAAAAATGTGCAATTTGGAAGAGGAAAGAACAAATTATTGAACGCCTTGCACAGACTCTGGGCTACTTATTTTAAGCATTTTATCTCTATTCTTCATAAAATGAAAGATTGCAATTTTTATTTTTCTCTTTTTCCAGGTGAAAAAAGCATAACCTCAAAACAATTAAACTAGCCATAGGCATATAGTGAGACACTCATATATACCTAAAATATGGTAGAAGTGGGAGTTGAAGCTGGGCATGTCAAAGGACAAAAACTATTCCATTATATTACCTTACCTATCAAAACAATATGTGCTATTATGTAGTGATTATTGAATTATATAAAATCTTCTAATTATCCATTAACATATGTGGCATACTATGACCTTAACTAGAAAATCAAGATTTATTGAAATGAAAGCATTTTAGTAATCTAAATATAAATATTCCCTGTATCTCCTCCTTAAATCCATTTTCCTTACATTCCCATGGAATCATTTGTTTTTGATCTATTATATATATATATTTTTTTTGATCTATTATATATTGATATATCTTGGTTGCTCATGATTTGAGCTAGTTTTGTCTACCTCTAAAAAAACAATTTTGGGTAAAATCTTGTTATCATACTAATTTTTTTAATATCATCTCTTTCCCTTTTCTAAGTATCATTGTTTTATTTTATTTATTTTATTTTAGTTTAGTTTAGTTTTATTTATTTTATTTTTGTTCTCATGTCAACATTTTTATAGTTTCATATTTTTACTACATTTTAATTGCACCCAGAAGTAGTCCTAGGCAATCATCAAAGATTGCATCTATGGGGAAAGTATATTGAGTTTTTCTTGACCTGGTATTTTCATAACTTTAAACCTATCTACAAAATTACTCTGTTGTTTGTGATCTTGCTATTTTTGTCTCAATCTCTTCCCACTGTTAGTTTTTCAGTCCATAATTTAATTGAGCTTATAGAGAAGAATCTCAATTTTTGCTCTTGAAACCTCACATTTTTCCCTTTTCTTGAGAACTTTCTTCATTTGCTATTTTTTAAGTCTCATCACTTTCTGACCTCTTGAAAAGAAAATAAGACTTCCTTCTTGTAATTAAATTGACCTATATTTCATTTTTTCCTGTTCCCACAAGAATTTTCTAATCTTCCATATACTCTGCATAATTAATGATTTTACTATTTCCAGAGCATTTAAAAATACAGTGCATACCACAATGTACATTCATATATGTATCTTGATCCTACTGCCCTACTTCATTTTATCTCTCAACTAGACAATTCACTTATAAAGTTAAACATACTTAGTATTCTAGTCTTTAAAATATATTGTAAATGCTGTTATCTTACTGTTATTTACATCTGTTATCCCAAAATAGAGCCAAATTTCCCAACCCAGACAGACTCTAAATTCTCAATTTTCCCTTTTACTTCCTCTTTGCAGACTCCATATGTTAATAGTTACAGATCTGACCCATTCCATTCCTTAGTTCATCTGCATGATTATACATCTGCAACCCAGGACTCACGTATTTTGAACATCTGTGCTACACGAACCAAGCAGTTTTTGAAGCATTAATTTAATAAATACATACTAATTACCATCAATGTTCCAAGCCCTGCATTGTGTGCTGACCATATGGTAAAAGTGCACCACTACTCCAAGCACTTCCTGTATATTAGCTCATGTCAATGTCCTCTAGCTAAAGACTACCAGGAACCAATTCCTGACATCCACAGACACACGGAGTTGGCCCCCTTGGTGGAAAGAGCAAGCAACCCACCCTCAGAGGAGATGGCAGCATGTTTCTGCTTCCCCTCAGTCTCTTTTTAAGGTCTTGCCTTTTCTTTCTGACAGTCACAAAAGAATTCCAGGCATGTATTTAGGTAGAGGTTACCAGCACATTCTTTCTTTTCCCCTTCCTTGAAACAGGAGCAGGTATAGCTGTCTCCTTTATGATAAACCATATCTTCATTTACCACGAGACCTCTTTTATGCAGGAAACTCTGTTGTCTTTCTTCTCTATATACAAGTGTTTTCCTGATTACACATTTCACTAGATGAATATCAGAGTCACATTTGTAGCAACCTCCCTTTTTGTCCCAAAAAGAAAAAAATAAAAGAACCTAGTATAGTGTTAGGTTATTAAATCCCTGTGGTTTAGAAATGCTTTAAAAGAAAATCCCTGAGTTGTTGTTAACAGTGTTGTAGAATCCATATTATTCCCAGGGCAGTGGAAGAGGAGTGAAGTAGTTGGTTATAGAAAAAGAATTCTGGAATCACCATATCTAGAGCCCCAGAGCACCTCCTGCTGATGTATTTTTCATTTTATTTCCATTTATTTGGTGCCTACACCATCATCTCATTCTCTCTTCCTTTCTCTTATCTTCACCAGAATCTGAGAAAGTCTCTATAGCAAGCAGAATTCTAGTTTTCATAATATTAAGTTAAGTTGGAACATAAAATATGTATATACTACACTATGGAAACTCACCTTAAAATATGTATATACTAAGCTCTCAAATAATGTGACTTTGGACAGACACCTAAAAAGAAAGTGAATTAGAAAAGTTGATTATCTGATACATTTGATCTGATACATCTACAACCCTAGATCATAGGACCACCTTTGCCACCTCAGTTACGTAGCAGTCTATGCTATCAGTATTCTAGAATGCTTCAAGTTATTGCCTTTTCATAATCAATGGTCCCTATAGAAAAGGGATTCATCACCTGCTGTCTTGACAGTGCAAGTACTTCGTGACAGCACCATGCTTCATTTGCTTTGCTCTGACTGCTGGAGCAGGCACAGAATTTCAGGGTCTGAAGCCTCAGATAGGAGTGGAGCTAAGGGAGGCCAGAAGCCTGTAAGGCACCAACCAATTTTTAGATTATAGATTACATGAAATATTAACTAAACTCACATGTGTTATTGGTAAAAATAAGAATTTTAGCAGTCCTTGGAGGGTGACTGAGACCCAGCTTTCATTTGCATTCCATACCTTTACTTTGGATGCCTATTTTGTAGCAATTAACCAAATGAAGAAGTCATGAAATCATATTCCATAAGATTTAAACTCTACTGTGTTCCTGCTGACTGTAATCTTGGAGATGGGCTGGGGGGAATCAAGTTGCATCCCCACCAGGCTGACCCTCCTGGAGCTTACTGCAAAGACACACAGAAGTCTATAGCCTACTGCTCAAATACCAAGTTATAGACATCTTGGATGTTACCACCTGAAAGAAATGTGAACATTTGGCACCTGACTTTCTGTGATGACAGGGAAAGACATTTCCTCTACACTATTTGATAAATGTCAGGTGCCTGAGAATGAAGAAAAAGCACTGAGATATTTGCAAGACAGAGTCCCATTACAGAATATTTTATGCTTAGTGCCAAGGTGGGAATAAAGGAGTCTGGAAAGTATATACACTAAGTAAGGATGAGATGTTCTTAAGCCTGTGTAATGCCAAAGGGAGAGATAATGGTAACTTAATGGATGACTTAAATCAAGGATAGCAAGATAATAAGCCTCTAGGCAAGAATGAGAATGTCCTTCCTGGTAGCTTTCTACTATGCCAATTCTGTGCTTTACTCTTTCTCCTGAAACCAGTGGCAGTCTTGTTGAGTAAAGACCCATCCTGTGGTGCCTCTCCAGCTTGCTGTATTCCTCATTCCTTCCAACCCAACTCTTCCTACTTTTCAAAATTTATAAATACAATGACTAACCCTCCCATGGTTCAGCTTTCTGCTGACTGGAAATGTGTGGGTAACGTCAATCCTGAGAACTGGATCTACTACATTTTATTCCCAGCTCAAAGGTACTCACATTCTATCCTCTTCTGCGCACAAGGACCTAGTCTAATAGACTAGAGCCCCTCTGAAACATTCTCATAATGTCACAGAGCTGTCTGGTACTATATTGTCTTTATTTACACATTTAAACCTTTATTTTTCTTTTTTGAACTCATTTTTAGTATTCAGGTTGTAGAAATACTGTTGACAATCATTTTCCATTGTCTAAAAGAGGAGGCTATCCAAAATGGATCAAACTAATAATTGAAAATGTAGTTAGGTATGGGAAAAATCTTAAATATGCATCATCTGAAAATATTTAAACTATTTCAAAGAAAAAAATCTTATGAGAATTTTATAGGATACTAAAAGATGGGACAGTGTTTTTGATATGAACAATTTTTCAATTTTCAGTAGTGTAAAACAATATGATCATATGTTTAAAATAAAATTGTAATAATCTGTTGTCTACTCTTCTGTGATTGTACTGATAAAAGCAATTTGGCTGTGAAATTCTAAACCATCATACTCTCATTTATTTTGAGTCCTTTCAAATTAATTAGGTTATTTAATTGATAGAAAATGAATTCGGTAGGAAATGCAAATAGTATAAAGGCATACTCTGAAAACCACGTCTTTTTCTCAACATAGATATCCACTCTCATTCCCACCTCCCAGAGTCAGTAACTATTACCAAATTTCTTATGTGAACATATAGATATATGCTATGCAAATATACATGCCCAGTACTGTCCTGATTATCTGATATAGTCTGACATACATTTATGCATCAAGTCCTCATAGTGACCAATAAGTACATATTCTTTAAAAAAAAAGAATCATACACATGTTTAGACAAGGAAATTGAGATGCACAAAATTAAGAAATTCATTCACAGTCCTATGTTTCATAAGCAGTGGAACCATAATTATAGCACAGAACCCCAGTTCCAGATAATATGCTCTTAACCACAAAGCCCTACTGCCTCCGTAGCCCTTGTCATTTCATGTTCGATACCATTACACACATCTCTCTCTTCATTTTACATTCAACAAGTGCAACAGATGAGTAACCTAATTAATTTTGCACATTTGCATGAGAATACTTGCATATGTTTTTCAGAACCTGTTCTCTGTGTCTGCAAAAGTAAGTTAGGAATGCAAAAAAAAAAAAAAAACCTTTTTGTGTGTGAGGTTGGACATTTAGCCTTTTGTAAAGTTATACTTTATGTCTTATCTTAGAGAGAGAATATAATATTAGAATTGAGTTTCTTTCTCTGCTAGTTTTCAATTATACTTTTATCCCACCCTTATAGAGGTGGGCTTGCTCCTAAATGCAAACAAGAATCTCAGTAGACATTCTATGTTAACTAACTGGAATTTAAATAAAAACTAAAAAAAAAAGAAGAAGAAGAAAAGAATCGCATTAGAAAACAAAGAGCACTGGGTGTTATACTGAACTAATGAATCACTGAACATCATAGCAAAAACCAATGATGTACTATAACCTTAGCTAACTGAATTTAAATAAAATAAATTAAAAAAGAAAACAAAGAGTAGCAAACAATGTTATCATCTATAATCAGAAAAGTTATTAATATTTGCCTAAAAAGAAAAAATAGGATAGGAAAAAAGGGGAAGAATTTATTACAATATCACTACATTAATATTCTCTTATTTTGAAATGGCATGGAGGTATAAAATACAAGGAATATCCAAAGAATTACAAATAGTTTAAAATTGAGAGAGAGCACAGCATAACACAAGAGGATTATCCTGTGAATATAGATAAGACACAATAAATACAATCATGACACGGAAAGTTGCACTGATAGCCAAAGAATATGGAAGTGATGATTAAATAAAGCTGAACACAAAAGAAAGGATCCTCAGAAGGAGGCACAGACTTCCCAGGCCTTAGGTACTCACAGGGCAATAAAGTTTTAAATGTTCACACCTGTGTAGAGTGACTAAGTGCTAATTCTGTGCCATTCTCTTGGGTCCTCCAACCTGCTCCCCTTCCAAAATGTTCCACACAACTCCCCAGCTTCTCCAAGATTCCAGAACCATGTCTGCCTGCTATCAGGTATAGTTTTTTTTTTTTTTTTCTGGTGAGAAATAAGTCCGTGACTTTCCTGAATTGTTACTGTAAGTGAGTGAAGTCAAGGTCAGTCTCCAGGCAAATATCATTCAGCAATCCAGAATTCAGACTTTACTGATCTATTCCTAATCCTTCTCTAATATAAAATTCCATACGCTCACAGTAACAATTCAGCCCATGGCACATAATTTACGTATCAGGTAAATTTAAACAAATACTGCACTAACCAAAGAGAGGAGAGGATTATATCTGCCCGATAAAACAAAGTGTTATCACCTTCAACAACTGAGTAATTTGGCTTTTTCAACCTGTGAAGAATCATTCAGCAATCAATGTACTCACGTTTTCAGGTTCGGTTTTGTTAGGGGACAATTCTCTATGACATTTTTGCATGTCTTGTATGAGCTTGTGATCAGAAGTATCCTGTAATAATACTGCCTCTGGGGCAGAAGACAGATTTGTTTCCTGATAAAGATAATTAAGGCAATGTCTCCTTCTGAGGGAAAGTTGTGTGGGTTTGCTAGCAGCCCCTTTAAGAATCAGGGTTTCCTAATCTCATTTTTCCTTACCTATGGCACAAATACCCTGTGGGTGTAACATCCACCTGGACCTGCATCTGCATTTGCTCCCATGGGGTTTGGGGAACAAGGGTAATGAATTCAAATATGAAAATCACACTGCCTGCTGTGCCATTCGTAACAGCGTCCTTTGTCTCTGGCCTAGGAGTCTCTGTCCTCTGCCAGCTTGTGTGAAACTGTGGCAGGCTAACTTGTTAGCCTGCAGAAGGAATAAAATCTGAGACTTCAGAGCTCCTGACAGGCTTTTCTCTAAAACAATTAATGTTTCTCTGCTTTAAGTATCATCATGGATATTTTACAGGCAAAACAAGTTTTAATTTAATCACTGTTTTCTTTCTGATGTTCAGTCTGTCACTACCTATCTTCTAGCAGTCTCTCCTCAGATTTGTATTTTTATACCTTCAAACAATTATGAAAGCATCCTTATTTTTGACAATGATAAGAAGTTGTGGGCCTCTGTTGAATATTCCTATCTTAACTATAGAATCATCTATTCTCTAAAAAGCTCTGATTCTATTTAAAGAAGAGTACTGAAGAGCAAAATCTATACAACAAAGTAGGTATGACGATGGTGTATAGCAAAAAAAAAAAAACAAAAAAAAAAACCAAAGATGTTCACTTCTTTATCCAAATCTCATGATTTCATGCTCGCGAAATTTCTTTTTACACCTTGCTCTGAAATAAGAGTTTGTTAATTCAATTTTTTTTCTCTTCCCACTTGTTTTGATGCTATATATTGTCATGATATAGCATGTATTCAATTATATTATGCCTGCCTCCACCTCTTTGGAAGTTTCTATTTTCCTCTTCCTTTAAGGTCTTTGGATCGATTTCTAAGTGCACAGATCCAGATCACACCTATAATGATATCTATCTCTAAGAGTGAAAGAAACTCAATTTCCCTATGTCATCCAGAGTTCCATTTCAAAAAATAGAAGGCCTTTTGCTATAAAAAAATGAAAGAAAATATGTGCTTCTAAAATTCTCTTAATAGGTGGAAGAACAGATTCTAGGATGTGTTTCCAAGAACAGTTCTGTCCAGGGAACTGCTCTTCAAGAACAGTAGGGGGCTAAGGAAAGGGGAAACCCTGATTCCCAACCACACTACCTTAGCTGTGGTCTAGAGAGCAGGAAGCCGCCGCGAGGGCTATTTTCTAATGGGAAAAATGGCCTGAACTAGAATAAAAGGATCAGGAAGAAATCAGCAGAACTGTTGGCTCCTATAATATGCTGCCTTAGCTGTAGTCTGAGAATCAAAAAGCCATTGCCACAGATGATGTCTCCAGAACAGTACAGCACCTGCTCAATCTGCAGTGGACATCTGTGGTGACACAGCCTCCCTACCTAATACAGTATACTGTTCCAAATTCAGTCTTCACAGAAATGCATCTGATTGGCACAAACTAAACTGCATTCAAAACCAGAGAAGTATTCATTTCAGCCTTTTGACATTCAAAAAGTACAACAGAATGTAATTGGAAAGATGTTGAGTCAGTCACTCTATGGTATCCACCATAGTCCATGCTGGCAAGGTCAATAGGTATCATTCTTCCCAATAACTCTGAACAACAGCAACAGATCCTCTCTTAAAAACCTCTCTTACTCTCTAATTCAAATACAAATTCATCAGAGACAAGTGGCAATCTAGCTCCCTTTTAATTCTTTGAACTAGTTTTATTGCATCAGCACCCCCCCCACCATTGCCCCATTTTTTTTCCAGCCATGCTAGCCTCCTAGTAGTTCCTTTAATATGTCAGGCATACTCCCACCTCAGAGTTTTGCTGCTCCCCCTGCCTGGAATGTCTTCTGATATTTTTCTTCCTTGACACCTTTCAGCATCTGGCACTTCAGATGCCACCAAATCAGTGAGCTCTTTCCTGATCAACTTACTTAAATTGCATCTCCCTCATTTTTCTCTCTTTAGAATTCCCAATCCTTTTCTATACTTAGCATTATTCTAGCACACTACACATGTCCCTTATTTATGGTGGTTATTATCTTCTCTCCCTACTAAAATGTAGAGCCATGAGTGCAGAAATTATATTAGTTAACTTTGATATCTACAGTCCCTACAACTGTATCTGGCATATAGTAAGTGGTCAGTAAAAAAATTAACAAATTAGTAAATAAAGGAATAAACAATAATCTGCTCCCATATAACATAATGTATCAACTATCCCTTGTATAAAAAAATGGAAATATCCTCTCTTTTGGGGGCATGTAGTATCTTGTGAATCACTACATCCTTCTCTGAGAGCTGTGCTTTGCTCCTCTCTATATATACCTCCTCTACTTCAGTCACAATTTTACCTTGATATATTTTGAGTTTGTTATTAACTAAATAACAAATTTGATTACCACCAATGCACCTTATATAAAATTTGGGAAAAGATAATGAAAAAAGGGAAACTGGTTAATACTAATAAAAAACATAAGTCAAGGAAAATAGGTATCTTATAAAGTCTGTGTTTCTGCAACTAGACACAGACTGTAATGAGTATTTATAACTTCATTATTCTGCTTCTTACTTGATATTTCCTTTGACCTCAGTCAGTACACTGGCTGATCAAGGTTTGTTACTTGATATATGATCCCACCCTTCATTCCTGAGCTATTCAACTCTTAAAGGTCTTACTCCCGTGAGGTTGCTACAGCTTTCAATACATTTTACCACTACCCTACTTCAGGTTCTGAGAGGACTGCCTGGATTTTAGACATACACTTCTATGTTCTTTATGTAGTAGTCATTCTATGTCCCCTTGATAATCAGGATTAATCACCCTATCAATAGAGTATCAACATATTATTTTAATATTGGATTAATTTGAGAGGAAACCAGAACAAACAAGTGGCAATCTCAAATTCCCAGTTCAGCGGAATCTCTGTTGCTCCCTCTGATGAAAGTATTCTTTCGAACTGAGACCCCTAAAACAAAAAAGTGGGGAGCAAATATTTTTCATGTGAGTAATTTGATATAATACTGAAAGGTGCCACTTTCACTTCCACCCCTTGATTCCCAGATGCATCCATTATGGTTTTAGAAGAATAAATACTATATATTTGTCATAGGTCACAGAATATATCATATTTCTGGAAGACTTTAACTTTGCAAAGCATTTTTTTAATAGACCTCAATGTCTTCAATAGGCTAATTCACCACTCTTTAAGATCATGATTGGTACATGGTAAGATGAATTAATATTATGGAAATCAGCCCATTATCTCTTTTATTTTTTCCTGTGCAATGGTTTTCTTAAAACACAAGTGAGACTGTGTGGGATATTATAATGGTGAATAAGGCATTCATTAAGTTCAAGGATGATGTTGCTGGAAGAAACACAGCAGGCAGGAAAAGCAAATCCTTATCATGACCTATCTTCCTCCATCACATGCTCATAGGGAATTTTCCTTGGAGTGCCTATTGAGGAGAAGTGACAGTGCAAAAGAAATGGGTGTCTTGAAAATGTGGATGAGTTTATCACTCAACTTATTTGTACTTTCAGGACCACCTAGAGACCAATCTCATTTGTACTGCTACTACTTGATGATGGAAATTTGTTGGTACCTCCAATTCTGTAGCTTGATAAACTATATAAAATTTAGTTCATTTCAGGAAACTCATGTCAGATGGTCATTTGGTGGTCTCTAGTAGATATTCAAAGCAAGCCAAATCTGACTGACAAAAGCAAAATAGTTATTTGCCAAAGAGTTCATGGCTTTGCTTCCAAATCTTAAAAGACTGTTCATTAATTCTCCTGGAGAAGTTTGGTAGGAGCTCCATACAGCATTCCAATTAGTCATAGACACTTTGAGTACCATTAGATATGCTGGCTTCTCAGAGCCAAGAGATTGAGATGAATTTTTAGGGGGTGTATCTCTTATTCTCTGCCATATCAGTATCTTAACAAGCATCTAGGTACTTAATTAATTAAGTCCTAGAAGCATGATGTCATCAGTGTGGTGAACCAGAGTGATGCCCTTTTGAATGACTAGTGAGATGACTGAGTTTCCTCATGACTGAACTATAGCATAGAGCCAGATTTGATGTAAACCTGAACCAAGATAGTAAAAGTATATTGCTGTTCCTGCCTGGTGAAAGCATGCTGCTCTGAAATTCTCAGTTTATTGTTAGAGAGAAAAATAACATATTTTAATAGCTGCCTATCAGGTACCAGAATCAATGTTTATTTTCTCCAGTCATAAGACCATTATCTGGAACAGCAGCTGCCACTGGAGTTATCAATCACTAAACTTAAAATAACCTACTGGATATGCTAAACTAATAAATTAAATATGCATTTAATTATTACCTATGAATAAATTACACAAACTGGAAAAATATATTTATGTTCTTATAAGTCACGGTGATGGTTACCTTTAAGAAGATAATGACTAGAATAGAAAGAGGACACTTTTGATGAGCATATTTTAAAACTGCAATCTTCTCATCCCCCATTCCACTCTCTATGGCTCTTCTAATCCCTTTACTGTTTCAGATACTATGTTATTATGTGAACTCATCCCATTGTTAAGTTCCACAAAGGCAGGGATCTTCATGTGTTTGAGCACAAATTATCCTAAAAACCTAGAAAATTCCTAGTCCATAATAACACTCTATAAACCTTTGTTTAAATAAATGCCTAATTTCATTTCTGTGAAAATGATATACTTTTTCCCTATGGAATTTTTTTAAGATTTTCTTGTCATTTTTAATGTGCCCAATTTTGAAGTTTTTTTTAATTCTATTCTGCTTCACACTCTGAAATACCTTTCTTTAGTTCTAAAAAATGCTTTAACATTATTATTCACATATTACCTGTCCTCCAAATTAGTATTTTTATTTTGACAACATATTTTGTGTCTAATATTTCCAGTTAATTCTTCTTCATAACTACCTGTTCTTATTTTTTATTTGTTGTACGTGCCCTTATTTCTCAGATGATGTATTATTATTTTAGTCTCCTTCATTGTGTCTCTTCCATTAGGAGTGCTTCCTTTGGCATGTTATTTCTTTGTTGTGTTTTTCTAATAGTACTTCTACAGATCTCATGATTTTTTACTGTGAGTTCCTAGAGTTTAGTAAGTGTCACCCCCTGGGATATCTACAGTTTTGTACCAGTTTTTAGTGTGACCCTATATATATATATATATTATATATTATATACATATATTATTAGTGTGACCCTATATATATATATATTATCTGCCATGTTATGTGTTTCTCACAACTTTCAGGGTTATATATGGGGAAAGAAGCCAGCACCCTATGCTTATTTCTCTCTTTTCATGGGGACTAAAACTAGTTTCCCAAGCTATTTCTTCCTTCTGGAAAACTACTTGTTTCTTGTTTATACAAGTAACCAGGTACCCTCCAAATACCCATCACCAAAAGCAATAAATATTTTTGTACAGGTCCCCATATGGAACTGTGTGGGAATTTTCTTGGGTTTATATGCAAAAACAGTATGTTAACTTAATGTGTATATCTATACTGTATTCACTTTGATAACATATTACCAGATTACTCTCTGATTTGGGTCTCTACACTACCTCTTGCAGCGCATGAGAGTTCTTACATCTGTATATCCCCCCAATATTTGGCACTAATCAGACTTTTCTAAACTTTGCATGTCTAATGGTTATATGGTGGTAATTCTTATTTTATTTTTTAATTATTTGATTAGTAGTGATTCTGAGCATCTTTAATATGCCTACAGCCTTCCAGTTTCCTTATATTTTCAAACTGCATATCCAACAAAGGACTAGTATCCAGAATATATAAAGAACACTGAAAATTCAACAGTAAAAAAAAATCAATTAGAAAAATGGACCAAAGACATGAATAGACATTTCACTGAAGAGGATATAGAAGGAAATAAGCACAGGAAAAGATGGTTAATTTTACTACTCATTGGGGAAATGCAAATTAAACCCACAATGACACAGCCCAACATACCTACCAGAATAGATAAAATTAAAAATAGTGACAACATCATGCTGTCAAGGATGCAGAGGAACTGGATCATATTTTACTGGTGAGAATGTAAGTGGTACAGTCATTCTGAAAAAAAACAGTTTGGCAGTTTCTTATAAAACTAAAAATACTTACCATACTGAGCAGTCACACTCTGGGGTATTTATTCCAGAGAAATAAAAACTTACATTCACAATAAAAACCTGTACATAAATATTCATAGTAGCTTTACTCATAATAGCTAAAAACTAGAAACAACCAAATGCCCTTAAACAGATGAATGGGTAAATAAATTGTGGTACATCCATAACAGAGAATACTACTCAGCAATAGAAAGGAACAAATATTGACACATGCAACAACTTGGATGAATCTCAAAAGAACTATAATGAATGAAAGAAAAAAATACAGGTCACATACTATATGATTTCATTTATATAATATTCTTTTGAAATGACAAAATTAAGAAAATCAAAACATTAGTGGTTGCCAGGGATAAGGGATGAGGGAGGGGGTGTGGAAGGAGGTGAGTGTGACTATAAAAGGGTCATGAAGTATCCTTCTGGTGATGAAATTCTTCTGTATCTTGACCCTATCAATGTTGATATCTTAATTTTGATATTGTACTATAGTTTTGCAAGGTTACATTAGGAGAAAATGGGTAAACGATACATGGGATCTCTTCGCAGTATTTCTTAGAACAGTATATGAGTCTACAATTACCTGAAAAGAAGGTTTAATTAATAAAATAAAATAAATAATCTGAAGATAGTGAGAAATTAAAACATCATGTGCTGGATCATAAAAAGCCTGGGAGGTCAAGATTAGAAAGTGAGGGAGCTAAAAAAAAAAAATAGCAAGTAGTAATCACAGATGGGGATTAATGGAATTTAAGTGGGTACAGGTGGCGCAGGCCTGTCTGTCAGGGTGATAATGGGTCTGCCAGGGAGTGACTATGGAAAGTAAGGACAATGAACTTCAGCAGGCCAAATATTTGGTATCAGTATGTTGGATAGTTGATGCATATTACACAGAAACTGTCTAATATTTGATAAAATATACAGTAAGAAAGGGAAGACTATGAATCATGTGGGGAGAATATAAGGAATGTCCAGATATTCAAGAGGTCAGTAAA
The DNA here is from genome assembly GCF_009762305.2 of Zalophus californianus. Lineage (NCBI taxonomy): Eukaryota > Metazoa > Chordata > Mammalia > Carnivora > Otariidae > Zalophus > Zalophus californianus. The sequence continues at coordinate 74,812,612 of NC_045603.1, forward strand.
AAGTTACTGATAGCAGCTATGGAAGACATAGGGGATAGAGGCAGCTAACATAAGCTTCCAAAACAGGAGGAAGTTTTATATAAAGTAGAGAATCCATGATTCAGGATTGGAATTGAGAAGGTAGGGGAATACTGGCTCTGCCCTCAACCCTGAAGCAAACAGAATTTTGAGAACATGCAGCCTCAGCTCAAGGGCTAAAAAGAAGCATCTGTGAAGAAAATCAGGTTTCTGAAGGAAAAGGGTACATTTCATGACAAAAGGGTCTAGGGAATTTATTTGCTGTAGGCATTCCAAAGAATTGAGCAAGAAGTTTCAGGAGAGAGGACAGAACTGGTAGGAAGACTTAGAAAAAGAAGCACACAACATTAGAGAGTAATTGAGGGATTTATATTTTCTTTGAACCCCCAAACATCAGAGGGTTGCATGTGAGGTATAATGAAAATAATACATTTATTTTATATATGTTTGGGGTACTTTTCTTTTATATTCATCTAAAGATCTTAATTTTCTTTCCCTTTGGCACCCCAGTACTAAATTAAGTGGAACATGTGAGAAGGAATGTTCAGCCTGGTGTCATATTGACTATTTTTATATTGCTAAAAAATTATATCTTGTTATCACAATCCCAGATTTCAAGATATACAACAAAGCTATACATAATCAAAACAGTATGATACTGGCACAAAAAATAGACACATGGATCAACAGAACAAGATGGAGGGCCCAGAAATAAACCCACCTGTATATGGTTGATAAATCTACAACAAAGGAGGCAAGAATATACAATGGGGAAAACACAGTGTCTTGGCATTGGAAAACCGGACAGCTACAAGCAAATGAAAGAAACCAGAGCACTTTCTTACACCATATACAAAAATAAATTCAAAATGAGTTAACAACCTAAATGTAAGACCTGAAACTGTAAAACTCTTAAAAGAAACATAATCAGTAAACTCACTGCTGTAGCAATACTTTTCTGGATCTGTCTCTCCAGGCAACAGAAACAAAAGCAAAAATAAACAATTGAGTCTACATCAAACTAAAGTTTTCACACAGTGGAGGAAATTATCAACAAAATGAAAAGGCAGCCTACTGAATGGGAGAACATATTTGCAAAATATATATCCAATAAAGGGTTAATATCCAAAATATATAAAGAATTTATACAACTCAACACCAAAAAGACAAATAATGTAACCAAAAAATAGACAGAGGAACTGAATAGACATTTTTCCAAAGAAAACTTACAGATGGCCAACAGACACATGAAAAGATGCTTAATAACTAGGAAAATGCAAATCAAAACTACGAGATATCACTTTACAACTTTATACCTAAAAATGGCTAGAATCAAAAAGATAAGAAATAACAAGTATTGGTAAGGATGTGGAGAAGAGGGAACCCTTGTGCATTGTTGGTGGGAATATAAATTATTGCAGACACTGTGGAAAAAACAGTTTGGAGAGAACTCAAAAAATTAAAAATAGAAATACCATATGATCCAGTAATCCCACTTCTAGGTATTTATCCAAAAAAAACCCCCATTAATTTAAAAAAATATATGCACCCCTATGTTTATTTCAGCATTATTTACAATAGCCAAGATATGGCAGCAACCTAAGTGTCTATCAATAAATAAATGGATAAAGAAGATGCGGTGTATACTTACACAGCAGAATATTACTTAATCATAACAAAGAGTGAGATCTTGCCATTTGTAACAACATAGATCAACCTAGAGGGTATTATGCTAAGTGAAATAAGTCAGACAGAGAAAGACAAATACCATCGATTGCACTTATATGTATAATCTAAAAAACCATACAAACATACCAAACCAGAAGAGACTCACGAATACAGAGAACAAATTAATGATTGCCAGAGGGAAGAGATGGTGGGAGATAGGAGAAATAGGTTAAGAAAATTAAGAGGTGCAAATTTCCAGTTATAAAATAAATAAGTTATGGGGATGAAAAGTGCAGCATAGGGAATATATATATATATATATATGAGATATAGTCAATAATATTGTAATAACATATGGTGACAGATGGTAATTGTTTAATGTGTTGAGTGTTGCATAATGTATAGAATTGTCGAGTAGTTGTGTTATATACCTGAAACTAATATAACATTGTATGTCAACTCATCTTCAATTTTAAAAACAATTATAAAATAAAAAAAATAATTACGCCTTACTAAAGAACTGCTTGCATCAAAGAAACTTGCCTCCCTGGAAAGAATTCTCCAAGTAGAGCCAATTTGAATTGTCTACTGGCAGTGTTTTTGGACCTGAGGACAAGTACATGAACCCAGGCAGCAGCTCCACAAGTTCCTCCTTGGTGCTGAAACAGAATGGAATTTGGGGCAGATCGAATGTTGCCTACCCAGGACTGGCAGCAGCTACTTAGTATGCTTTGTTGTATGGCATATGCAAAACTCAGTTATGCTGCATTTAAAAAACAGGGCACCTGGGTGGCTCAGTCGGTTAAGTGGCTGCCTTCGACTCGGGTCATAATCCCAGGGTCCTGGGATCGAGCCCCACATCGGGCTCCCTGCTTGGCGGGGAGCCTGCTTCTCCCTCTCCCTCTTTCTGCCTCTCTGCCTACTTGTTCTCTCTCTGTATCTCTCTGCCAAATAGATAAAATCTTAAAAAAAAGAAAAGAAAACAGTCAATGTTTCTCTGCCCTCAAATACCAAGCTTAAATAAAGTTTCTCTTTTTCATATAATCATATCCTTGTTTCAGCTTCTCCTTCTTAAACACACCTCTGAGGCCCACCAGCATCATTTCTACAGACTGGCACATATGGACTAAGGACAGCTGCTCAAGCTACAGCAGGATGCATGCTACCTACCTTCATCTGTGCAACCAAACTACTCTTTGGCTCAGGCTACTGGTGTGGTTTGCCTGCCCTTAGTGAAGGCTACTACTCCCACAACTTTGCTGAGGTCCTTGCTTCTTGATTCAGACCTTCTTTGTGAGGCCTTGCTTCTACGGAAATAATCAATTATGAACAAAGGTACCAAATTATGAAGACCTCATGGACCAACGCTTGCCCCGGCCATGACAGTTAAAAGTCAACTGTATTGGGGCGCCTGGGTGGCTCAGATGGTTAAGTGTCTGCCTTCAGCTCAGGTCATGATCCCAGGGTCCTGGGATCGAGCCCTGCATCGGGCTCCCTGCTTAGCAGGAAGCCTGCTTCTCCCACTCCTCCTGCTCGTGTTCCTTCTCTTGCTTTGTTTCTCTCTGTCAAATAAATAAATAAAATCTTTAAAAAAAAAAAGTCAACTGTATTTTCTCTGCATGGTTCACTGTAAGCCTCTAAAAGATAAGATAATAATGTTCCATATATTACAAGGCAAGGTTCTAAACATACCACCCTGCACAAATTTTCCCTTATTATTTTGTTCCCCAAATTCTAACTATTTTGCTTATTTCTCAAAAATTCCAGGCCAATATGAGCCCTGAATTGAATCTATTCCTTAAATTGGGGCTGCAAATTTTATTTCTGTAAAGAATCAGATAGTGAATACTTTAGGCTTTGTAAGACAAGAAACAAAATCAAGGATATTATATAAATACTTATATAACCCTTAAAACATAATCATTTAAAACTGTAAAAGCTATTCTAGCTCATGAACTGCACAAAAACAGGCAATAGGCTGGATTTGGCCTTCAGACAATAGTTTTCTGTCACCTGCCATAAAACACAACATCCTTGTTATCTAAAATTCCATTGACACATTTTTTAAACCCAATCAAAAATATGTTAAATACTTTTAATGTTCTCAGTTATCATTTGTTTTTTCTAGCTTCCATTATCTATTCTAATCACATTATTTTTCCTACCTTAATTTAGTCACAGATTTAAATTACAAATGAGACCTTTCAATTCAAAGTTCTACCTTCTTTTCTCTTTGATACCTTTAGCAAAAGCACTTTTTGTGAGAAGTCCAACCATGTGGATAGTAAACAATCTATTAGAAAACCTGCAATGAGTAATTAACTAGTAAATTAAGTCATAGGAAATTTGTAACATATGAAAAAGCACCTTAATTTAAATAGGGCATATTTTAAAATAGTGTCGTAAAATTAAGAGATAAGTATATAGGGGCGCCTGGGTGGCTCAGTCTTTGAGCATCTGCCTTCAGCTCAGGTCATGATCCCAGGGTCCTGGGATCAAACCCCGCATCGGGCTCCCTGCTCAGTGGGGAGCCTGCTTCTCCCTCTGCCACTCCCACTGCTTGTGTTCCCTCTCTCGCTGTCTCTCTTTCTGTCAAATAAATAAATAAAATCTTTTTTAAAAAAAGAGAGATAAGTATATAATAATATAAAAGCTCTTTTTAAAAAGGAAAAGATTTTTATATATTCAAATTTTATCTCTTCAGTCTGAAACACCAAGCCCTCTGCCATAATGATTACCATCCAAGTGCTCCAGGTTTTTTCTAGGGGCTACCAATTTATGTTATGACCTTTTCTTCTTCATAGTACAGTCTCAGATTTATTATCTTAAATGCAAAGTTTTTAACATTAAGCTTATATAATTTAGGAGACAGATTTTATTATATTATAGTCTGACTCCATGTTTGATTTCAAGTCCCACTCTCTCTGTTCCTCCATTGTCCTATATCTGAGTAAAGAGCACTTCCAATTCCATGAGTAGTAAAGTCATTTATCTCTGACCCATGAGTGTCATGTCTTCTGCTAGCAACCTTGAAACTATGGTAAGCTGTTACCAAGTAGGGTAAAGTCTTAGATACTTCACAGATGACAATGACATCCCAGCTTAAAACATTTCAAAGATTTCCTATTTCTCAAAATTTAACTGAAACTTTTATCATGCCCTGCAAGGCCCATATCATCTAGTTCCTATCTACCTCTCTAAATGCCACTTATGTTCTGTCCACAACTTTCCCTACCCCTTTAATGACCCAACAAGATTTTCCCAAATGTCATCATTCACTATTTTATATATAACATGTATATTATATATACATATAATATATACACACACATATACATATATATGTATATACATATATATCACCATTCTATATATACATTGTGTATATATATAATATATATAATCTTTGTTTTTAAGGTTATCTTAACATCTGGGGTTATGGGAGGCATTAACTCTAGAAGGAGAGGGGAAAGGCAATACATAACAGAATATAAGACAAAATTTGAGAAAGATATCTCCTCAGACCCTACACCTCATTGTTAGAGAACTGTAGTCGGGAAATCAGACCAAGAGACTGTATTAGGTTTTATTGCTCATATAGCAAATGTTTACAAACTTTGTGACTTAAAACAACATGAATTGATCATCTTTTAAGTCACAAGTCTGACATAGGTCTCACTGGGCTGAAATCCAGGTTAAAGCAGAGCTGTGTTTTGGTCTGGAAGCTCCAGACCAAAGATAAGGAAATAGAGCAAAAGATAAGCTCTATTTCCTTATCTTTTCCAGCTCCTAGAGGCCACCCACATTCCTTGACTCATGGACTCCTTCCTCCATCTTCAAAGTCAGCACATTACATCTCTTTTTCCATTATTCCATAGACAGCTGGGATGCCTCTTCTGAAGACCTATGTCTCTTGATTTTGAAGTCCTTAAATTAATCACTTAAGCAAAGTTCCTTTTTACCATGCAAGGTAACATATTGACAGGTTCCAGGGATTATAATCAACATCTTTGAGAGGGGCCATTTTTCCGCTTACCACAGATACCTAAAATGATGGTTACATCGACATGGACACGTTAGAGAATATTATAAATGAAAGCCAATAAGTACAGAGTACATTTTACTTAAGTAGGACATACGGGACATATGGCCTGGTGTTGTGATGCTATGCAGTGCTCACGCCAATGGTTTGTTTCTTAATATTGCAGTTTCAGAATGTAAGAACCACCCCCAAGACCCCAAAGGTATCAACCTTAGACCAACCACCTTTCCATCAGAGATGGCTGATCTATTAAATATGGGGAAGATAGAGTTACAGAGAAGCTAGAGGTAAAAAAAAAAAAAATCATTAATTTAACACTACCAATAAGTATATTCACAGTATCTCTTATATGAAAACTCTACCCAAATTCTTATTATTTGGACAGATTTGTAGCTGTGTCTTTAGCAGGAGAGATATCTAGGTATATGACAATACAGAATTATGGTAGTGGGAATGGAGCTAAGCCAGTAATAATAATTTAATGCAAGGTTGTGACAATCAAGAGCCCTGAAACTGGAGGATAACTCAGTATGATGGCATCTGAGGGCTGTTTAAACCTTCTAAACCCAGCTTTTGGCCCTCACAGATAGCCAGCATGACGGCTCTTTGTTATGTGAGAATAAGTGAAAAGAAACAGCAGACTAAACCGTCCTCATTATTTGCATAAAATAATAATTACTCTTGAATTCTTCTCATCCTTCTCAGCGTTAAACTGGGCAGTCAACATTTCCATCAAAACTCACCTAGACAACAAGAGTTGTTTCAAAGAAGCATATGTTTTACAAAATCCCAGCCTTCTTTCCTACAAGAATAATCACTTTGAGGTCCACATCAGTTTGTTCATGGGGTTTTCTTGCTGCAAACAACTTCTTATGAATTCTGCCAAGGGGAAGTCACTCTGCCAAGCCATCCATCTGATGCTCTCCCACAACCACACACATTTATCACTCATATAGGATAGAAAAGGTTTCAAGGAGCCACAGTACCCATCCAATTCAGGCACCTACATTTTAGATCATACTGTGCTTCTGAATTCCTCAGTAAATGAGAAATGAGTCAATTACCATGTTTAAAGTACAGTCTTCATTTCTTGAGTTTGTAAACCCTCTTGGCACCACACCAGTTACAATGTTCTGAGCCCAGGAGGTGCTCAGTATTCTTATAGGGCTACTGTCAGTGACCTTCATAAATGCATATTCCCTGTTGGGAATGCTTTTTTGCTCCACTTAAGGCCAGAGAAATAACTTTAAAGTTATAAATTAATTCATAATCATATACTATTATTATTCCCACATTGTAATAGAGCAAACAGATGGAGATATCAAGAGATTTTAATATTATACAGGTAGTCAGTGATGAAGCTAGGACATGAATCCAAGTTCTTATGATTTTCCATTATAATTTGACAGGTTAGCTGTGTGTGTGTGTGTGTGTGTGTGTGTGTGTGTGTGTGTGTGTGTGTGTGATTTTGAGTCAAAAACCATACTTGCTAATGGTGGTAAAAAAGAAAATTTTATTTATGGCACTAAAAATATTAGAGTCAAGAAGCCCAGTAAGAGAAAGCCTCAATAACTGAATCTTGTATCTTAATATTTCAGAAGAAATCAGATATTCTATCAAAGCTATTGAAAAGGAAGAATTCTGGATTTCAAAATTAGAGAGAAAGAAGCTTAGTAATGTACTGTCTTTGATGTTACTCACCAAAAAGTGACTTAAAAATTAATTCAATTCCTTACTTTCACCTGCACCAGCATTATTTCTTCTAAAACCTCCAAGCTTCAATTCTAATTGCAGAGGAAAGTAGTGAAAGAGGCATACAGGAATACTAGTAGCCATAAGAAACAACACCTGTGGGAACATAGCAGTCGGTGAAGTTTCTGAGATCATTTCAAAAGTGATAATAGGGTAAGCCCTATGAAATTGCTGATATTCAAGCAATTTTATTTTGATTTTTGAAAAGAGAATTCTTTATTGAAACCAATATGAAGCAGTTGGATTTCTAAAATATGAAGATGAAGAAAGTGACAGAAAATTTACTTCTGAAATGAATTCTTAAAATTAACTGACTGTAGGGATGCCTGGGTGGCTCAGTCGGTTAAGCGGCTGCCTTCGGCCCAGGTCATGATCCCGGGGTCCTGGGATTGAGTCCCGCATCCGGCTCCTTGCTCAGCAGGGAGCCTGCTTCTCCCTCTGCCTGCAGCTCCCCCTGCTTGTACTCTCACTCACTCTCTCTCGCCTATGCTCTCTCTCTCTCTAGCAAATAAATAAATAAAATCTTAAAAAAAAATTTACTGACTGTACGTGTTAACTGCATCTACAAATACCTTCAAGGCAACACTTAGATTAGTGTTTGTTTAAATAATTAGGTACTATATCCTAGCCAAGTTGACACCTAAAATTAACCATCACAATGCCTTTATTGTTTTTTAATTCCTGGCTCCAGGAATAACTATCTGTCCGATTTTACACAAGTCACTTAACCTCTCTGTGCCTATTACCAGGGAAATTGAACAATCTTGACTACAGAAAAGTCCCCTGTAGCAGTATAGAAGAGAGTATGAGAGAGAGTATTGGTGACTATTCATTACAAATTTACATGCATTAAAAGATGATATAAAACTGTCCACAAAGTCTGAAGAGAATTTCACACAAATGTATACAGGGAAGTAGAAGACAGAACAATTAAACTTTTTTTTATCTCCTTGAGAGACAAGATAGGCTCACCTTAGGATTGTCTCCTGTATACCTCATGAAGGACTTCTAAATTAATCTTGGAATTAACTCAGAAGAATTAACTTAGAGGGAGGTGTTCACAGTTCCAAGGGTTAGAAGGTCCAGGATTATGCCTTGTGAATTCAAAATGTCTGGCCTCTTTGTAGGCCTATTATATTTATAAATAAACACACTAAGGAGGATAAAAGTGACCATAGTTACTCCCCCCACTTTGTTAAAGAAAGCATAATGATCTTACCCTTACACTATTTTCTCTGTAAAATCATATAATATTGTAAGTATAAAAGTATAATAAGGTTGTTGAAGGGATTAATTAAATGAATTCAAGGAAAGAACTTGAAACTCTGCCCAGCCTCAAAGAAATGTCAGAAATGTACTATTATTCTACTTATGTTCTGCTTTGTTGTCTTTGTTGGATGAATGCTGCCCTGGTCTCTTTAGAAACAAAAATGCACAATTAATACTATTAAGTTTGTGCTTTTATTATCACTTACCTAGACTTTTTCAACAGTTTCTTTATGTCTCCCTGCCTCTCACTTTGCCTCCTCTAAATTTATCCTCCACACAGTACCTGCTTGAACTCCCTGCAATTTGTATATCCACCACCACCAAACACCATTTCTATAACAACACTTCAGTAACTTGCCATCAACTAGGATAAATTCAATTTTCTTAGCATAACCAATAATGTCACTAGCCTGATTGTGCCTTCCAGTGCTGTCAAGTCTCTCAGTTCCCCTTGTTGCAACCTTCATAGTTCACTAACACTCAAGTCCCTTGAAAGCTAACACCTCCATACACTAGCTCACATGGCACTCCTTCTTTCTCTCCCTGTGTTCTCTGGCCAACCTCATCTCATCATCTCATGCTACTCTTTCCCCTCATTCAACACTTTCCAGCCACACTGGCCTCTGTGGAGTCTCTAGGCCGCAAGGCCTCTAACCACATGATTCCCTCTGTTCCAAGACTCTTCTTGCCACCCCATCTTTTCCTCTGAGGATCCAACTCCTATATAAATATCTTTCTCAGAAGTCATTTGAACTTTTAATCCAAATTTGGCAGCTCTGTTGCCTTCTTATAATGATCATTATTTTTCCATCAGATCACATATCCTAAGGTGTATTTTATATTTATTTTGGGGTTTGTTTTTAATGTATAGCTCTCCTACTAATTCTAGTAGCTTCTACCAAGCTCTGTGAAGGAAGAGGCAATGCCTGTGTTGTTTGCCACCAAATGCACCATACCTAAAGAGAATGCCTGGCATAAATAAGGCCCTCAATAAAGACTTGCTAGCTGAATGAATAAATACATGAAGAATGAGATGGTTCTATTATGAGCCCCAAGCGGTAGGCCTATCCAATATCCATTCTGTGCTTTTCCTTACAAACAGAATCCCAGTTGTAGTTCAGGCATCATTATGGTAAAAATCTATATTTCCCTGTCTTTACCTTTTTCCTTTTTTCTTTCCCCTTCATCCTGTCGGGGATGTTGCACTTATAAGGATGTTGGTAGATAAAACTAGAAGGAGACTGAGTCGTTGACAATATTGTGGAGCTACCATGACATGCATACATCATGGACTCACATAATTTGAAGTATAGAGCCCAAGAGGACATGAGAAACAATCCCTTTATAAATGAGGAAAGTGAGGTCCAGAAAGGTTAGTTGTTAGAAGTTTTTTCTGTAGTAAGGAGTAGATGTTCGATTATAATACAGCTTCCTCTTAGGCCAGGACTCAGTTATAACTTCTCTTAGCATCTATGGTTTGTTGCTGTTGTTTTTTCTCATGTAGAACTGTTGAAATTTCTGCATAGCATTTTCTAGGAAGGTCACATATAGGAGGGAACCATCTTGTCAGTAAAGGGAGTAAGACATAGAGGACAAAGTTGACTTAATAAGATGGAAGGATGTGGAGACAAAGTGAAAATTATGATGTCTTAAGAGACAGACTTTTTTTAAGAACTCAAGAATATATTCAAGTTTGATTTAAAGGAAAATTTTCTTTTGAAGGAAGAGAGAACAGTACTGAGTTGTTAGTTTTGAAAGGAACTAAAGAAAATTCCCTAATATATTTATAGACTTAAAATGAACTGCTTCTAATACAAGCTACCACTTTCCAAATTCATAACATCATTCCAATGATGCAACAGCAGTGCTGGTAGATTTCTACCACAAAATATTGTTATTTCAAACCCATGAGGAATGTTGGTAATTTTTCTGAAAAAAGTTTCTAATACACCCACGAGTTTAGCTAATTTGACATCACATGTGAAATTACATCAGTCTTATGGCCCATCAGAGAGAATAAGGACATAAAATATGTGTAACAATATAGCTGAACTCAAAGAAAAGAAGAGAGAAAATATCTTCTTTCATACAGAAATACAGAATGTTTCCACATAAAGTGAGGTTCACAGTGATCTTAACCATTGTATGGGATAATGGAGAAAGCTATGCTGGCTTTACACTTATGATATAATCCAGAACACCCTGAAATCAAGAACACACACACACACACCCCTAAATTATCATACATGATTACATTATGGCCTAAAACAATTTCTGGTCTGGGGTGCCTTTTTAATAAATATTGTTGAATAAATAGTTTCTTACATAATCAGGAGTGTATAGTCTCTTCATTAGGAATGAATATACCACATTTATCTAGCTGCTTTTTAAAATTTTAAGTAACCTTCAAGTTACTACTTGTAATACTGTATTAGTCAGGATTTAGCTAGGAAAACAGACACTATTCCAGGTATTTCAATGCAAGGTGGCAGACTTCTTCACATGGCATTCAGTTACATAAATTGTAACTGAATGAGGACTACAGGATTAGAAACGGGAGGGGGGGTACAGGAGGGATGTTCTACAGAAATCAGGAAATATAGGAGGATACTACCATCACTGCAGGTGAGTGTATTTATATGACTACCATTGCCTTACAGCCATACAGAAACCTGTTTTTATCATCTGCTGCTGCAGGGGTGCACTCCAAAGGAGACTGCCCTGGTCAGCTGCCTCCACAGCTGCAAAAGCCCAAAGAAATTCTAACTCCATGGGCGCCTGGGTGGCTCAGTTGGTTAAGCGACTGCCTTCGGCTCAGGTCATGATCCTGGAGTCCTGGGATCGAGTCCCACATCGGGCTCCCTGCTCAGCGGGGAGTCTGCTTCTCCCTCTGACCCTCTTCCCTCTCGTGCTTTCTATCTCTCATTCTCTCTCTCAAATAAATAAATAAAATCTTTAAAAAAAAAAAAGAAATTCTAACTCCATTTCACTTCCAGGTCTCAAACAGGACGCCTCCCATTGGTAGAACCTAAACTTGAGCCCTGCTAGCAATGGAATTTGGGTTCCAGCAACTGTGGAGGTCATTTTTCTACGTGTGCTACACAAGTTTTTAGGTACATAATAGGACAACAGACATAGTTCTAAAACTGTTATGAAAAACTCATTGCCTATGGGAAAAAGATAATTACAAAAACATTAAACTTAAGCTTATATATATGCATATATATCATATACTTTATATATAATAAATTTAATATCTGTGTATTAAACATGTAATATCTGTATATTGTATGTATAGAATATTTAAAATAATACATATTTAATTAATATGTAATATATATTAGGTGGCAAGCACCACTCTAAATCCTTTAAGAGTTTTAACTATTTTAATTTTCAGAAAATCCAGATGGGATAAGCACTATCATCACTTCCGTTTTACAGATAAGGAAACTGAAGCATAGAGAAGTTAAATAAAATCTGCCCAAGTTCACACAGCTAGTATTGGCAAAACTGAGATCTGAACTGAGGCAGTCTGGTTCAAGTCCACGTCCTTAACGTGCTGCTATCTACACCTCTACTACCCAGTACTAGGACAGGAGGAGTGAGGTGCTACAGCAGCGCATGGAGATTTAAAAAAAAAAAAAAAAAAAGCCTAATCTATTCTAGAGACTTTAGGGAAGGCTTCCAGGAGAATGTGATATTCCAGTGGAGACCCTGAGTAGAAGTCAGCTAGGCGAAAAGGAGGGGGATGGCATATCCTGGAAGAAATAATATAACCTGAGGCCAGAAAAGGCTTGAGTATACACACAAAACTAAGTGAAAGCCAGTGTGGCTGGAGCAGAGATGGTGCAGAGGAAAATGGCAAGAAATGAGCCTGTAAATGAATTTGGATCCCCTTCCCACGAGCCAGACATTGCACTAGGCACTTAACATACACTAGCTCCAACCCAGAGTGTCTGGGGGGCTAGAGATTATAGCTAAAAGATGAATATCCTGATGCATACCACCCCCATATAACCTTGTTCCAATGGAACAGTCAGCAGTGTGCAGACCAGGTTTTATGGATAGACTAATAGGTTATAAAATATTTTTCAAGAGATGCCCTAAATCTTACCACTAGAGATTGACTACTCAGGATTATCACTATTACTTTTTCCAACATCTTTGAGCTATATTAATATATAGGAAGTTGCACATATTTAATGTATACATTTTGATGAGTTTGGATATAGGCAAATACTCATACCATCACCACAAGTAATAAATATGTCCATTACTTCCGAAAGATTTATGTCCCTTTGCTTTTGTGTTTGTGTGGTAAGAACACTTAACATGAGATTGACCTTCCTAACAAATTTATAATGGCACCATGTTGTTAACTATTGACACCATGTTGTAGAGCAGATCTCTAGAATTTATTCATCTTGTATAAGTATATCCCATTAAACAAATTCAAATAGATTAGAGAAAGTTAAATCATTAAATTATTTGTTCTTTATTTTATGTGAATTAAAAGATAATTTTTTTTCCACTGACAATTAGCTATTACCACAGGAATGGAAGAATAGAAACATCAATGGAAAAAGAAAAAACCCGGACACTTTTCAGCCTAAAGCAATGACAAAAGTGATGTGGAGGCATTGGGTGCATGAGGAGGTGGACTGTTGTACAGGAAGAAGCCTCAGAAGAGGAGTTGGGAAAGGCTGAAAATGAATTTCATCTGTACCTATACCAGCAGCAATATCTGAGTCCAGTTTTCAAAACCTACATTTTTTAACAGACACAAATGGTTCCTTGTAGTTTGTTTTTTTCTGCTCCACAGATGTTCACCGAGGAACCCACTGTGTGCTAAAAACAATGCAAAGCTCTAAAGATAAAAAAAAAAGAATGAATGACACAGCCTTTGCACTCAGGGAGAGAGAGGATTACAAAAAGTGCTTTTTCCTAAGAGCAAAGGATTAGGAGAGCTCACACCTAACCCATCCAGAGGAGAAAGGAGGTCAGGGAGGCCTGCCTTGAGTTTGCAAAGCAGAGGAATTATTAGAGGGAAAAGGAGATATGATTAAAGACAGAGGTCTCATCTCTGAGAAGTTCATAGTCTTAAAGAGGTTGCCAGAAGGGAATTCAGAAGTTTGTACATGTTAGTAACATGGCTAATAGACGCACTTGCTACAGGGGGCACACAAATGAGAGCAGATGTGTGATGTGGATTGAGATGGTTGCAAAAGACAAAGCTGATGGTAAACAGGCCATTGGCAAAACACCAGAGAGAAATGTGCAGTTAGTTCGAAACTACAGCACATCTGGGATAAAAGACAAGAACAAAATATTCGGTGACATCTCAAAACTGGTATCAGAATAAATCAAATAACTTGATCTTAAATCTGTTTGCCAATTATGATTTTCAACAAATCCTTGCCAGGAAGTAATTTTACTAAGAACTCTTAGAGAAGTAACTAAAGATTGAGAGAATTAAAATATATTTTCTTTCTATTAATGCCATTAGCTCACAGCTAATGAGATTAAAGGAGTATAATATAATAAAGCTATTCTTAAGCATCCTGAACATGCATTCTGTAATGTAACTTCCAAAACAATGTTTCAGTGTTTTTACTTTGACTAATCCACTGCGGCCTCTCTCCACACAGTTAAGAAATTTGTTTGTCCAGCCCAGAAAGCCAAACTTTTCTGTTCTCCCTTACTCAAGAGTTTTATTTAACTCAATCTGTTGACCACAGACCCTATGAATACATGTAAAAGCCCTACTCTCAGGTTTTCATTGGCAGAACCTGAGATAAAACCCATGCGGGTAAATGTAGGCAGCACTGTTTCTGTGGCAGTTTCTGCTCCCTTGCTGTAAAGTTTATTTCTGCATGGCTTCTGTTTCTCTCACTTAAAGGCTGTACATTATTTGTTTCATTTTGCTTGACTTTGCTTTGATTTTGCTGTGTGTGTGTGTGTGTGTATGTGTGTGTGTGTGTTTTGTTTTTGCTAAAGGTCAGCACAAATGCTTTTTTATTAGCAAAGTTTCAGCACCACACTGGCGTAAACAACTAAGATGTATAATTTCATGAATTTGATTATGACAATGGAGAGAAATTGGAAGGAGGAGATAAATGGTGAGCAGTCAGTGTGGGCATCGGGAAACTTTCCAAATGGCAGGGAGGCCAAATGTGAAAGAACACAGAGAGGAAAGAGAAAGAAATATAGAATAATCTGGGCTGAGCAATAAAGGCCTCTTAAAAGTCCATGCCCTTAACCTTACATATTTATTTCCTATTAAAAGCAGAACATCTCCTTGGACACTTCTAGTGGAAACATGAATGCATTTTCACTCTGCTCCCTCCAAACCTGACCCCTCTGCTGCCTTCCTATGCAAGGGAATGGAATCACCATTCTCCCATAGCTACCCTGCCTGCTTAGAAACCATGAAGACCTCACTAACAATTCCTTCAAGAGATTACCATACCCTAGTGTGCATCTATAGGGCCTCTGATTCTGTCCTATATTTTTCCCCTTTCCATTCCCCAAACCAATACTTGAACTTAAGACTTTAGTCTCTCTCACCAAATTTTAACTAATCTCCCATATTCTGAAATCTTCCTATTAATCCATTCTACAGAATGTTAATATATGATTTCTCACAAATCACCACATCGATTGTGTCACTCTCTTCTTCAAAACCTTTAGCCATTTTCCTCCTGCCTCACCTATCAAATGCCAATTTCTCTGCTTGTATTTATAGCTTTACAAATGGCTCAGAATCACCCCTTTAGGCTTTATTCTGACCACTCCCTTCTATGTACTCAATGGCTCATCCAAATGAAATAATTTACCATTCACTCTTGCCAAAATGTCCCCTCTACCTTTCTCTCTCAAAATCCTTCCCATCCGCCAAGGTGAACGAAGACAACATCCCCATGGCTTTTCCCCTCTTCTGAGCCCTACTGGCACTTTGTATGTGGCACTTACCCCATTCCATCTTATTTCTTGGCACTTACCCCATTCCATCTTATTTTTTCATTTATTTTTATGTCTATCACTTTTCCTATTGGATTTTATTAGATGAAACGGTGAGGATATGATTTAATCTCCTGCTCCTTTATCCCTATGTGACGTAGGGCAATTATTAGACATTTAAAGGTGGTTTCCTCATATGTAAAATGGAGGTGATAACAGTGTTTTTCTAATACAATTATTGTGAAGATTAAATAAATTAATATATGTGAAATACTTGGAAGAGTGCCTGGTAATAAGCACTAAAAGTGCTTAATCATTTTTAGTATTTTTTATCCTTATGACTCTTATAACACAGAGTGTAGTCTTGTATGTAGCAAGGCAAATATTAAATATACATTGTAGGAAGAATGGGAATCATTGAACTAATGAAATGAGAAGGAAGGAAAAAAGGAAGGGAGGAAGGGAAAAGATTAAAGTGAAGAAAAAAGAAGTTACATTAAAGGTTTTGTTAATGCTAAATATGGACAAATACATTTCTACTGCAAAAAGGGGCTTCTAGCCAATACAGCTTCATTGTGTCCAAGTCCTGAAGTACTTTTTCACTATAATAAAAAGAAAAGTGTTTCACCTTAATAAGAAGCATATTTACACTAACAGCATTCATACGCATTATTTCATATATAGGACAGAAAGAATTTAAGCACAAACTCAGGAGAAAGCCATGTACTGACATTTCTCTGAGGCTCTTCATTACTTCACTTGGAAAGTCCACTGAAAATACACACACACACACACACACACACACACACACACACACACACACACAAAGAATCACAAATGAACACAATCTAGCTGTCCAACCCCACAAAATCTCCCGTCTACTTCATTGTAATGTTCTGAGGTTGTGTTAGTCAATGATGGTTCACAGCTCTGTAAATGAAAACAACATGGTAATACATCCTGAACAGATAAAATTTGTATTGTTCAAAAAGCCTTTGAACAGTTTGAGGTTTATATAAATAAACGAATGACATTCTCAAAGACAGCTTTCACAGTGTGTGGGTGTAGCAGTGTGTACAATTTCTGCTTCCAATCAGTGTTTAAAACGGCAAGAGTAAACAAGAATTACTGGAACTGCCGGGGTCAAGCAACAATTTGGGAAGCTAACATTATGGACGCTGAAGAAACTGAGCATGACTGTTATCAAAGCGAACAAGAATACAACCAGAAAACTCTGAAAGACAAAGAAATCAAAACAATGGTGAAAAACAAAATAATTTTTTCAATTTTGCTTGAGACCAAAAGAATAAGTCTAGGGGAAAATTATCTCTTTAGAACTTTTCTGTGAAATATGATTAAACTAATCATTATGTAATACATGAGCTTTGGCTTTTGACCCATTGTATATCTAAACAGGCTATTTCTTCCTACCATATGAATGTTCAGAGAGATGCAACATACCCAACAGTAAACTAATTACCCAGCCTCTTCCTTGCCCCCAGACCGGCTCTGTTCCACCTTCCACAAGTGGAACGCCCCATCCAGCTGTCCCCGAACCACCCTATCTACCACTGTGTACCTAGAAATTCCTTCTCCTCTCAAGACTTCAATCAAGATACATGACTTCCCCTGCTACCCCCAAACACATTCACTCCTTACCCTGCAAACCTATAGCACCTTTCAAGAAATTAGAAGTTTCTTGAAACTATTATCAAATTTTGTGACAATTTTTCTATCTGCCTTATAAGCCTATGGCAGAGGCTTTGTCAAGGTTTCTTTATCCCCCTCAAAGCCAGTTCCCAGCAGCACTCCGTGGCCACCTTCTGGATCTATCTAAATCCTGATCAATTTCAGTTCCAAATGTGTGGCTCCCAAGGAGCCTTCCCTGGCCTGACTCAGATGCCACTCCTCAGTGCAATATAGGTCTCTACCATACCACTACACATTGTTCTGAAATGACTGATTTGCTTATTAATCATTGGATTATAGTCACATTTCTCCATGCCCACAACTGGATCACATTCCACTTTATAACTGCAGCGTCTAACCTAACATAGAGCCTATAGTCTGTTGAGTAAATGGGTAAATGAATTCTTGTCTCTGCCATAATCAATTCACTGTATTATCTTTCTTTGGGGGAGAGGCAGAAGATAAGAAAAACTGTCAATTCCACATGGTTATTCTCTTTGCAGTGGGAACTGCCTTTTGTTAATCATCTCTGCTCTCTTTGCACATAATAATAGAAATTATTTTATAACTGAAAATAGCCTCAAAAATCATCAAAAACAAAGAATGAAGGTAACATGTCAGTGACTCAGGGACATGGAAAACTCTACACATCCAAAACCAGACATTTTTTCTTCTAATGCACTTAACAGTTTCTTATGTAGCTGTTGTATTCGGCATGTTTTGGAGTACCTGCCTGTAATGGTTAGTTTTATGTGTCAGTTTGGCTAGGCTACAGTCCCGCTGTTATTCAAACATTAATCTAAGTATTGCTGTGAAGATGTTTTATAGATGTGATTAACATGTGTCATCAATTGGTTTTTTTAAAAAAGATTTTCCTTGAAAATGTAAGTGGGGATTGTGGTATTTGGGAAACTTGGGAAGCAATCAGTAACCTAAATAAGTATACAAGGAACAGCACGAATTTTAGAAAAGACTTTTACTTTAATAGCTTGGAAACTGATTCTAAGTCTGT
The DNA here is from genome assembly GCF_009762305.2 of Zalophus californianus. NCBI lineage: Eukaryota > Metazoa > Chordata > Mammalia > Carnivora > Otariidae > Zalophus > Zalophus californianus. The sequence goes on from NC_045603.1 coordinate 74,831,022, forward strand.
GATGACAAATTGATAAATGTGTTTTGCTTTCCCATGACTATAAGAATACAATAATAGGGGCACCTGGGTGGCTCAGTCAGTTAAGCGTCTGCCTTCAGCCCAGATCATAATCCCAGATTCCTGGGATCAACCCCCACGTCCCCGGTCAGGCTCTCTGCTCAGTGGGGAGCCTGCTTCTCCCTCTCCCTCTGCCATTCCCTCTACCTGTGCTCTCCTCTGGCTCTACCTCTCTGTCAAGTAAATAAATAAAATCTTAAAAAAATTTAAAAAGAATACAATTATAGTTATTTGTATTTTAGAGACACAAAAACAAGAGGTCTCAACTCTAGACTAGATAAAGTGAAAGTAGATGAAATTTAAAAATAATTAATTCAAGGAAATTACTCAAGAAATGTATTGAGGTGCGCCTGGGTGGCTCAGTTGGTTAACCATCCAACTTTTGATTTTGACTCAGTTCTTGATTTCAGGGTAGTGAGATCAAGCTGTGTGTTGGGCTCTGGGCTCAGTGGGGAGTTGAGATTCTCTCTCCCTCTGCCCCTCCCCCTGCTCTTAAATAAATAAATAAATACATAAATAAATAAAATCTTTTTTTAAAAAATGTACTGAAAGGCACCACAAAGTACCCTGAACAATGAATATAAAACACTCATATCAAGTTATTTCAGTATGCAATTTTAGAATGCTAGGAACAAATATTGGATATAACCCATCCAGAGAGAAGAAAACAAAAAAGAAACAACTACATATGATGGAATGGAAATCAGAATGGTGTCAGGCAAGATGAAAACGGACACTGAAGAAAATGCAGCAATGCCTTTAAATATTCTTAGTGAAATGATATCCATATTAATACCCAATCTACTTAACCCAACCAATCAATTATATCTGAGCAGAGAATGAAAATATCTTCAAATATGAAAGATCTCAAAAATTTTACCTCCTGTGCACCAGGAAACAGAGAGCCCAATATACAAGATTCCTAGAATGATGGAGAGGGAAGGCATTATGATGTCAGAAGTACAGCATTTTTTTAAAGATTTTTTATTTATTTGAGAGAGAGAGAGAGAGAGAGAAAGCAGGGGGAGGGACAGAGGGAGAAACAGACTCCCCATTGAGCAGAGAGCCTGGCATGGGGGCTCAATCACAGGACCCTGGGATCATGACCTGAGCTGAAGGCAAATGCTTAACCGACTGAGCCCCCCAGGCACCCAGTAGTACAGCAGTTTTTGAGAACAGTCTATATGGGAACTGATAACAGATAAACAGATGATGGATATTTGAAACCAAAGATTATCTGACATTTTGAATATCAGGTACATATTTCTGGTGGATAAATTAGGGATGTATTATTAGTGGTAAGTATAGAGTTAATTAAGTGAATGCTAAAAAAGAATAATTATTAATTCCTAAAAAAAATATATATATAGTCCAAAAGTGGAAATATATAAAAATCATTATATGGTTCAGTTAAGATTAATATTTATTTCTAATATCTATTACCTTGTTTAAATGTGCAAATGATCAGGGAGGAAGAGGTCTAAATCCTCATCTTCCTTACTGAGAAATCAATGAATAATTTCTCAAACTAGAAAATTCAAGAAATAGTAACATTTTTTATATTATTTAGAAATTAGAAGATGATGAAGAAATAACTAAAAGCTATGAAGTAATTGCTGATGAAGAGGCAGAGAGGCTGACAAGGCTGAACCAGAGGCCTTCTTGCTCCAGTATAAGCCCAGACTATTCAAAACTATGTATACACACATATTTAAAAAAAAAAAAAGTTGGATAAAAAGAAAAATGAGAAATGGCTTTAATATATTTAGTAGGACTTTAAAATTCATTTTATTTTATTAAGCATGATTGTTATCTACCTATATTTGAACATTTACACATAATTTACATATATAAATTATCAGCAGTGTATGTACATACTGGATTTCCAAAACTCTGGCAATAACACTGCAGGTCCCCAGGAATCCAGAGCTCACTAGTTTGGAAGCATTATTTTAAATCTTAAAATTTTAACTCAGTGGGGTCTAACTGTAAAGGAGCTATAGTGATTGCTCACAGGAAAATGGGTTATGAAACACACAGTTTTTAATTTTTTGTGATTAATGAAATATATTGTAAAAATGGTACTTCCTGGGGAGAGAGTAATATAACAAAATCTATGATAATGAAGGTGATGATTCTCAGAGTGTTTCTGTGTGAAAGACATAAAGCCCTAAAATCAACCCAATCGTTTTCCATCCCACTTGCAAGAATAAAGGAGAGTAGCTCAGAAACAAACAAAAAAATACACCCAGAGGTGTTTTTTTCTTTATGCAATGAACAAACCTGAAAAATTACCTGCTCTGAAGAGTAGCTAATTATCTGTTGTGTTGCTAAGACATTTAATAGCTCAGATTATGCAACATCATGTTAGCTAATCTCCTTGAGAAAACAAGTACAAACAGTTTACGACCAACCTTCACCTTCTTCTTTTTCAAACTTACTATAAAGATACCCATTCAAATGAAAAAAACAAAACATTTGATTCTGCCATGCCTGTCAGAGACTATTGCGAAAGATACCAAGCCCAGAAAATACAAATGCATTTTATACTGAGAAGACATGTTCCCAGAATTTTTTTGCTTTGACAATTGCCCTATAATGGGACTAGAGGTATGAATGTCTAAAATTATATTTCTCAGGTGTCAGAAAACTTTTTTTCACATTTTCTACTGCCCTGTTAAAAAGTCACCATTAAACAAGCATTTATTTAACACCCTGTAACATGCCAACTATTGCGGCCAAGCCTATGCCAATTCTGCAATGATAAACAAGAGTTTTCTTCAGCCTTAAAAAGCCTTCAGTCTAGAAAGAAAAATGCAAAGCCATAATTGCAAGGTGTGGTATATTCATACAATGGAATACTACTGCAATTAACTGAATCAATTATGGCTACACAGAACCACATGAATAAACCTCAGAAACATAACATTAAGAGAAAAAAAAAGTTGCAGAAGATTAGCACAATATGATTCCACTTATATAAGACTCTAAAATATACAAAATGGAAACAGCTATTGTTTAGAGATACCAGCATAAGTAAAAAAAAAAAAAAAACTATAAAGGAAAGGAAGAACGATAAGCATAAAATTCAGAAGTGATTTCCTCTGCACACAGCCAAAACCTCTCTCAACTATCTCTTCTCCTGCTCAACAATCTACCACAGCTCCCCACTGAATCTAACAGATTTTTTCTTCAGCTAGAGAAGTCCTCACTACCTCAGATGTAACAGCAATTTTCTCCTTTTTAAGCCGGATGGAGGACATGATGACATGCAATGGTGTTTGATTCATTTTCTTTACATCTTTCAAATATTCTATAAATAATTTAAAAATTAGTGGTTTAAAAAGCTGAAAGCATCATGAAATAATCAGGAAATTGTGAGCAATCTGGAATCGAGAGACATTGCTACTTCCTCTTCTGTGGGCGACATTTTCTCTCCCAGGAGAAAAGTTTCAACCTATTGACTTTTTTGCATCCTGTCCTTAGTGCTCAGAACTCCTTCCCTCCTCTCCTGCTTTGCCACAGGATGTCCTTTGAACCACTGATCACTCTTGGGATTCCAAGTTGTTGCCCATTTAAACAGGTTAGTGTTTAAATGGGCATTTAAAGTGGATAAAATTTCTCTGGAAATGTTGTCACCACTTTGAGTTCCTAAAAAAGGATAATCAGTTCTCTTAATTAAACCTAAACTATGTGATGCATCAACTGAAAGCAAAAAAGATTCTCAGGTAGTATAGATCCAACCTGTAATGATTAAAACTAACTTTGCAATATAATCCTTCCTGTTGATAAGTGTTGGCAATTAAGTTTAATGTAAAATATGGGTTTCAAAGTAGCTTCTCAATTTGATTTAGGCTTCCTGGTGCTTTTACCTGTCTCTTGAGCATAACTTGCCCCCATTTACCAGGATTAAAAAACAAAATGATAAATGGCTCCCTAAAAGTTCTGCTGAATGAAATTAATATTCATGAAAAGTACTATTAAATGTCAATCTTGTTATTATCCCGGGGTCCCAACACCTGCTAAAGTCCTACAACTCTCATAGGTAAGCTCTCTGCAATTAATACTTTCTGGCACTAAAATCATTCCTCGAATCAAATCAAAGCTGTTTTATAGCAAAATGATTCCAAAGAAACCCAAGAGAGAAGTTTTAGAGCAATTCAGACCTCCTGAATGGAACGCAGGGCAAGTAATAGATTTCTTACATCGATTTGTTGGTTGCTAATTTGACCATATCAAAACACAAACACAGGTAGGAACATACCTGTACCAGAGAAAATCAGACTAAGAGCCACTATGCTGCACACACATTCTGTATATAATATACGAGGCTGTGGCTTAAGAATGAAACTGATTCTTCATCATGAAGAGAAGTGGGTGGATGTTTCAAGTCTCGAGTTCTCAAAACATCGGAAATAATTACATAGAACTTTTTATTAGGTAACTAGATTATTTACTAGGTAGCCAGATTATGTGGGGGGGGAGGGGTGCTTAAAATGATCCTTTTGTAAAAAGTTTGCTAGAGCAACAAAATCAGCTGAAAATTTGGGCAGATTTTGTTGCACTGTTGAGTATGTCTGTGGTAAGGCAACAGTGACAGCCCGGTGCCTTCCCATACTGTATATTTCCTAGGGAACGAAGTGCAAAGTTGACATAGGTTAGAGAGAGGGAGATGCACTGGAACACCATCTGGGTTATCTTCTGGTGCAGTGCACAGGGACTCTGTGCCAGAGTAAATGAAGGAGCTAGTGTAGAACGATTTTGCAGTCAAGGAACATCACAAGCCCACACTCTTCGCGGCTTAATTAGTAAGTGTCGCCCAAGTGGCCCAAGGGCATGGGCCCCAAGTCAGCACGCAGAGAAGAGAGTAGGGGCAGTACAGAATAGAGGCTACAATCTTCTCAATTTAAGGAATATCTCATAGCCCTTAATCCAAAAGTGTGCTGTTCAAAGTTCTCTCTGGTCTGACCATAGCCTAGACTGTCTGTCCTGGTAGATGTGCTATGTGGCTACAGTCCCTTCTCATAAACTGTCACACTTCACATGCCCACAGAGTCTGCACTATCACAACTTAATACGAAACAGAACTGAATCAGTATGAGTTCAATTATGTAAAACAGACATGTAGAATACAAACGATGAAAAGAATACATACTAAATATTAAAAAGTAGTCACTTTTTAGAGATTTTATGCTGAGGGTTTTTTTTGCTAAATATTGTTAAGTGAACATGCATTTTGTTTCTTTGTGAGCAGAAACATTATTTGTAAGCCTTTCTCTGAACACAGAAACATATTTTTCTTTCCGTCCATATATTCAAGCATTTCTTATCCTTTTCTAACAAAGACAGAGTAGACTATAACACAGAGAACAAGCAACTGAGTATTCTATTTTCTGTTTCTTTATGTAACCATAATCATCTTTGTTATTTCTGACATACAAAATTATACAGCAATAATTTTATTTTCCTTTTCTTAGTGCAGACTGTGGTGATGGTGGCAGGGGGTGGAGGTGGGAAAGAATCATCTCTTCTTAGAAAAGTTCTCTGATTTCAGGTTTTTTTGGGTTTTTTGTTTGGTTGATTTTTTGCCTACTTCACTAAGAATTGAATCCGAGGGCACCTGGGTGGCTTAGCTGGTTAAGTTTCTGCCTTCGGCTCAGGTCATGATCCCAGGGTCTTAGGATCAAGTCCCACATCAGTCTCCTTGCTCAGCAGGAAGTCTGCTTTTCCTTCTTCCCCTACCTCTACCCCTCCCCCACTTGTGCTCTCTCTCTCTCATGCTCTCTCAAATAAATAAATATTTTTTTTTTAAAAAAAGAATTGAATCCGATCATCTCTAAGGCCCCTTCTGGCAGTAAAATTCTATGATTCTAGGTTCATTTCTGTGTTCAATCTCAGTTACCAATTTCACTTGATACTTTGTATTTGAATATTTCTACTTGCTTGTCTGTCCTTGATTCAACACTTTCATTAACCTTGCCCAAACTACTAGAATTGAATTAGTTCTTTTTTTTTTTTTTAGATTTTATTATTATTTATTTATTTGACAGAGAAAGACACAGCAAGAGAGGGAACACAAGCAGGGGGCGTGGGAGAGGGAGAAGCAGGCATCCCGCAGAACAGGGAGACAGATGCGGGGCTTAATCCCAAAATCCTGGGATCATGACCTGAGCCGAAGGCAGATGCTTAATGACTGAGCCACCCAGGCGCCCCATGAATTAGTTCAACTTTTAAAACATGTGAAAAGTCAGCCAGTAAAACTGCTTGATGCTTAATAACATTATTTTTAGTGGCATAGACTATTAACTTACCCTCCACTCTGAAATTGTGCTATTCAATTGTTCTTCCATTTCTCTAGAAAAGTTACCTTGAAATCGGGAATTTCGATGTGTCACAGGTTTTAGAGTTGTACGCCTTCATATTGTTCATTTTTTGACAAATTGATGAGAAGGTTGAATGTTGCTGGGGCAAATGCACAGCAGCATTACACTGGAAGATGTGAATACTATAGAATTCATACCTTTGAGATAGCAATGTAGTCACCCATGATGCATTTATTTAGAATTCATAAAAGGAAGAGAAAAGAATATCTGAGACATAGTTTAACTTTCTTTTCAAAGTCTAATTAGATGACCACTAGGCTAAGAATGCAGGGGCAGCAGAACATTATAAAATGGACAGAATGTACATGGTCAGTCTGCCTCAGGGTGTGCTGCATATCTATCTCTCACAGAAAATAAGCAACTACAAACTATACTAATGCTTCCTAATTTTAAGAATGTATTTGTCTTTCACATCCAATTGATATATTTGCATAAAAAATGAACAGAAATCATTTCAAAATTTGTTCATTATTATTTTTCTTAAGGTCAAGGAAAAAAAAGAAACACTACAAATGTAAATTCCACAAAGGACACACACTGTTGGACTCATGCTGCCTGGTATCCCCCGTAATTAGCACAATTCCTGGGCATGGTTTGAAGTAAAAAATGAATGAATGAATGAATGAATGAATAAATGAATGAAAAAATAAACCAATCACAGAATTTTAGATCTAGAAGACATCTTAAAGGTCAAAATACTCATATAAAGTTTTAGGTAAATCACATGAATAAATAATGTTAAAGCCAGAATCAATACCTTTTCTATGCTACACTGTTCTTGCCTGTTTCTTTTTGTTTTTAAAAAAATATTTATTTATTTGAGAGTGAGAGAGAGGGGGAGAGAGAGAGAGAGGGAGCAAGTATGAGCACTGGGGAGGGAGAGAGGGAGAAGCAGACACCCTGCTGAGCAGGGAGCCTGATGTAGGGCTCGATCCCAGGACCCTGAGATCATGACCTGACCTGAAAGCAGATGCTTAACCAACTGAGCCACCCAGGTGCTCCTTTTCTCTTTTTATTTTTAACTTTATCTCACATCCTGAGTATACACATAATGGATAAATAGTATGTTTGCTTTGGAACTCATAATACAAAGAAAAAGTATGTTGAATCATTTAGTTGGATTTTTTTTAATTTAACATTTATTGAGTTCTATTTTGTACTGGGCACAATACAACAACAAGGGAGCCCTCTTTAAGGAGGTATGTATGATGTGTGTGTTTGTTTTTTCCCAACTACCATGCAATTCCACATCAGCTGGGTGTTCTACAGTTCAACACAATTCTGACACTATCTACCTGGAGATGGTATCAGGTCAGATGCCCATCAAGTCTACTCACCTGTGCTTCTAATCCATCAGCCATATATTGGAGGTTCCCACAATGCTCTCCTAAAATCTCTGGGGAAACAGCTGTGAGATGTAAAGGATTAAGAGAGCAATACTTGGCAGGTAAAACCTTCAGATGGCAAAGCAGGTCTGACACCTGTGACAGGAGATGGGAAATGAAGGGGAAGACCTAGAGGAAAAATCTCAGCTCTGGGAAGGCCTCTGTCAATCCACTGTGGCACTCAGCACAAAGACTGCTTTTAGAGGACACTGAACAGGTATGGTGGGTACCATCACTCTGCTCACTCATCACCTGAGGGTTGAAGAAGCAGGAAATAAAGTGTGAAAATAGTGGATCAAGAGGTGCAAATAATTATCTATAAAAGAAATTCAAACATATACATGTATCAAGGAAATCCAATATTTTTGCCACATGTGAATCTTAGAGATCAGATGTGTAATCTTGCTTCATTCAGGAGTTCATTTCATTTAAAAATATTAGTATCATTATTTTTTAGTCGGTGATGCTTAAAATTTTAGGGTTCTCTTAAACTTTGTTTCATTGGAGATTAAGACTAAAACAAGAGTGGAAGAAAAATATATAAACGTTACCTATGGAAAAATTGGAAAGAATGCAACTTTAGAAAATGGGAAAAAAGGAGAAAGAAAAGGTGAGTAAACACAAATCATGGTAATTGTATAGGTAATAGACTGGAGTCAAGATACACCATTTAAAACTGACAAACCAGAGAGTGAAAGATTAAGCTAAGTAAGTAGGATTCAGGGGACTCTTACAGAAAAGTTTAAATGCAGTCCTTATTAAATAACAAAATAAAAAATTTTTTAAAGAGAGAAGACAACACTCTTCTTAGATAAGAAGTATTGTATATATAACATAATATATAAGGTAATTAAAACATAAAAGAACATATAAAATGATAACATTTTGGTAAGAGTTGATACCAAGCCTGTCAGTCACATTAGCAGGGGTTAAAGGGCTTACCTTGACTCTTAAAAGATTTTTAAATTAATGAGTAAAATTCAGCACTAGTCTATCAATAAAGATATACCTAAACCAGATTGATTCAAAAAGGCAAAATATAAAGGGATAGGCAAAGATGTACTATAACAGTAATAAAGCACAGATTATGATTTCAACATTGGGCAATGTAAAATTCAGACCAAAAATCATTAACTGAGACTAAGAAGATTATTTTATAATGGCTATTACTACAATTTATAATGAATATGAAGAAATTATGGGTACCTACAGACACGTACAAAAAAAACAGGAACCACCTATATAAAGCCAAAAACACAGGAGATGCAAGAAAAAAATAATATGATGCTAATGATAGAAGACTTTAGTAAATAAATAAATAAATAAACAGAAGAAACAATAAGGTTGACCTATGGAAAAATGTCAAACACCACAGCACACTTCCTAATGTATATGAAATATTGACAAAAATTATTTTATTAGCATTAAGTTTCCTGAATTGGATAGGTGTACTATGGTTATGAAAATGAATCACTACATCAAAAACTAATGATGTAATGTGTGGTGATTAACATAACATAATAAAATAAAATTTAAAAAAAAGAAAATGAATCTTTGCTCATAGGAAACGTATGCTGAAGTATTAAGATCTAAAATGTTATGATAAAGAAATGTAGAAAACAAAGGATGTATGAGAGTTTATTATTCTTTCAACTTTCTTGTAATTTGACATTATTTAAAGAAAAAAGTTCAAAAATAATGGGCTGTTACTTTGACAGAGGCTTGCATTTACTTGGTGGCTTGCTGCAGACCGATTCATCGCCCCACCTTCACCCAGGACCCAGCAGCCAGCACGTCAGGACAGTCAGATGCATTCTTCTCAGACCACTGCACCAATACTGTGAGGCTAGAAGTGCATTCCATTGTGTTTTATGTTTTATGCTAAAACCTCTACTTCTGCCTTATGTTTCTGGGACTTAGAGGAGGTATCAGCAATAAACCCATTTACCCAGTATTCATTACTTTCCCTTAAAGTGATATTGCAGGCAAGAGCCAAATCTCAAGTTTTTATAACAAGAAGAACCAAGCTTCTTTCTGGAGAGAACATTAAAGACTCTCATGGAGTGGAGAACACAGTAGGCATTTAATAAGTGCCTCTTAATAATATGGATGAGACTGTATGAAGCTTTCATGATGAATAAGAAAGAGCCTCTAACGATCAATAGGCAGATTGTAACCTCATGAGCATGCAGTAGCTGACGCCAGCTAAGGCTGAGATTCCAGGGTCAGACTGCAGTCCTTGGAAAAGCAACTATCAAGACAAGAAGGAGGAGCAAACTAAGCCAGATTTCAGTTTGAGAAACTGTCACACAGTAGGACTGGAAGGAGTACAGCTTGGGGAAATATAGGTGCACAGCCGTCCTAGGAGTTCTAGATTCAAAGCTTGAATGGGAAGAAAGGATGATTAGAGAAAGACAGGAGACAAAGCCTTCCTGAAGGACACTAATACTGAGCCTGAATCAAAGGAGCAACTTAAGCCTGCTTAAATACTTGCTGTTGGAAGGCCTGGCTGAATAGCTACCAGAGTCAGAGGCCAAGGAAATGAAATGTTATAGCATTTTCTCTAAATTTCTCTGATGAACCATTAATTTGAAAGGAAAATTGATTTCTAACAACATCAATACATCACCTATACCTTCTAAATTAGAATGTGATTGGGCATACTGTTCTCAATAGCTATTTAATTCAAGTTAGTCTTAATTCTCCAAGGATGTCTTATGCTTCCTTCTATGTCAATGTAGATGCTAGAAAAATATTGGAATAACAAGTCTTTATTGAAGAAGCAGCCTACAGATACAGTTCTCATTATATCCATAAACATATATAATGCACAATACTTAAAGTGAATGAAAAATCTCTCTGTAAAATGTTCCTATTTTCTATTAGAGACAAAAAATAAACTTATGTTTCCCTTCCCTCTTAATAAATAGCTTAATATTTATAGATTCCTTCCAGTCCTGCCAAACAAATGGCAATTACCATTGTCAGAAATACTAAGCTGTGATCATACCTAATATTTCATCTTGTCAGGTTGCACAGAAACACATGCCCCTTTAGCACTAAGAGTGACTCTCTCCTGGTAAACACATTGGGCACTATTAGAAAAACAGAAACAGCACTGTTTGTGGTATCAAGGAGCCACCTTCTTGACTTAACTGAATGACTTTACAAACATCTTTTCAACGTCTGTCTTTGGCTCCAGTGTCCTCATCTCTACAATAAGAAGGGAAAACAAATCTCTGAGGTATCTTCCACCTGTGACATTCTGAGACTCTTCCTAATGAGGAGAGATTAATGAACAGAAGCTCAGACCACGAATGAGACACAGAGGCCACTGCAAATGGCTACAGCTGCAAAGCACAGGAAAAAACTCATTTGTGCTCCAGGTGAGAAGAGAGTACATCACAAATGATGCTTTTAAACTGTTGCCATTCACTCTAGGTCATAATCATGAGAGGCAGCAGTATATAAACTAGTCCTCCCCAAAATAAAACTCACTATATTTCAAAATAAATTTAAGTCACTAATTTTTTTGATCACGTTTCCCATCAGTAAAAGCTTTTAAACATGTCCTCCAATGTATAAATGTTTATTTATACATTATTTGTATCATACATTCACTACTATCATAAAGCATACTTTCTTTTGAGACAAACATAAATGTAAATAAAAGCTCTAACACTTTACCAATCTCTCACTTTGGAGACCACTGTTAAGAATGACAGCAGTGGCCTGCATTGGTTTGTCACCAGGAAATCTCAGATCGGTCTATAATTCCACTTTTAACCCTCAAACCACACTCAGAAATTATCTTATCTCCTATATGGTTTTAGAAATTAGAAACAAAGAGAGATCCACTTTGGTAGGATAGATAGACTTGCACTCAATCAGACACTAAATGCAGAACAAACTTCCCACAGTTCTCCAGTTAATTACATACTATCCAGTGAATTTTGTTGTATTTTAATCTTCTTTTACCTTCTTAAAATTAGGATGACTTCTGGCAGACAAGTTACAAAAGACAGAGTCAATCTTTCTAGACAAAGCTCCATGGACTATGGAGACAAATTTTGCAGATCTTCAAGACTGACCAAAAAGCAATGGTCAGTCATAGAGCCCATTTTATCTCTGTAAATCCCTTAACTCATAGAAGCCCCTCATTTATACTAGATCATAAACTCCTGGAAGGCAGACACTGTCTTCTCCCTTCTTGCAACAATAGTCTGAGTTCGGTAATGTTTGCTGTCCTGATGAACAGACCAGCCTATGGCAAAACTATGATGGGAAAAATTCCGTATTTAGCACTCTAGTAACCCTGCAGGCACCCATCCTCCACCACACCCTGGTCCATTTTGGTGAATCTTCCCTTTTTCCTTTATGTATTTACCACACTTCTCTTGGAAAACAAAACTTTTCTCTTCACAGGGAAATTTGCATTTTAAGCTTTATCTTTAATGAAGGAGTGTGGATGATGGGGAACGGGGGCAGAATTCAATCCATACCAAAAAAAAAAGTGAATTGTTATGGATGGACATGAAATTCTTTGATCTATGAAATTATACAAATAGATGGTCACTACATGATAAGCCAGACCAGACTCAATGCAAGATAGCTGATGAATGGTGTTGACAAATGGCCAACAGACACATGAAAAGATGTTCCACATCACTTGGCATCAGGGAAATACAAGTCAAAAACCACAATGAGATACCACATCACTCCAGTCAGAATGGCTAAAATTAATAACTCAGGAAAAAAACAGATATTGGTGAGGATGCAGAGAAAGGGGAACCCTCTTACACTGCTGGTGGGAATGCAAACTGGTGCAGCCACTCTGGAAAACAGTAAAGAGGTTCCTCAAAAAGTTAAAAATAGAACTATCCTATGATCCAGAAATTACACTATTAGGTATTATCCAAAGGATACAAACATAGTGATTTGAAGGGGCACATGCTCCCCAATGTTTATACCAGCAATATCCACAATAGCCAAACTATGGAAAGAGTCCAGATGTCCATCAACAGATGAATGAGTAAAGAAGATGTGTGTGAATGTGTGTGTGTGTATGTGTACACACACACACACACACACACACACACACACACACACACACACACACAGATTGGAATATTATTCAGCCATCAAAAAGAATGAAATCTTGTCGTTTGCAATGACGTGGCTGGAACTAGTGGGTATTATGCTAAGCGAAGTAAGTTATAGAAGGACAAATAACATGTGATTTCACTCACTGTAGAATTTAAGAAACAAACTAGTGGAACATAGGGGAAGGGAAGGAGAAATAAGATGAAAACAGAGAGGAAGACAAACCATAAGAGACTCTTAACTATAGGAAACAAACTGAGGGCTGCTGGAGGGGAGGTGGGTGGGGATGGGGTAAATGGGTGATGGGCATTAAGGAAAGCACTTGATGGAATGAGCACTGGGTGTTATATACAGCTGATGAATCACTAAATTCTACCTCCGAAACTAATAATAATACACTATAAGTTAATTAAATTGAATTTAAATGAATAATAAATTTTTAAAAAGAAAGTCGATTCTACAACTTCCCAACATAAATCATTCTACTATTAAGCATCCTTAATTTTTAAAAAATGTCAATCTATATCTTAAAGCTCCCAGATAATTCTAATATGAGACTAGAAAACCTCTAGTTTAGAAAGGGGGTTTTCATACCATATTGTAAATTAGAATCATCAAAAAGAACTTGTTTTTAAAAATGTGATTATTTGGAAAAACACCCATAGATTTTTATTTGGTAGATCTATCTGGGTTAGGATCTAGTATTTGTTTGAATTTTGAATCAGCTCTGTGGATGACACTCATTTCTATAATTTGGGAACAAAAATTTAAACACACATCCAGAGAAATAAAAGAAAAATGTGTCATTGTGGAATACCAACAAAAATTTCAAAATGTTAAATCTGAGCACATCCTAAGCTATTTTTCAGTGGGACTAGGTTCATTCTTGTTGGTTTGGTGACATGTGAATTGTGCATATAAACTAAGAGATTTTACAAAAAAAAGTAAATGAAATAGGAAAAACCATTAAAATTGTAATGGATTCTGTGTAAATATGTGAAACTTGGCATGAAATTTGTAGGATACAGATAGGGCTATTTATTTTGAAGGATATTTACATAACAATATTACAAGGTACTGCTATAAGAAATGCATATTTATGCTGTTGTTTGCTCTTTTATAGAATGCTCTAATGTTTGCTAATAGCTTCCTGGCAAAGAAAGTTTTACACATAACTGCTATATATATACATAAAGTTGTTCTAGCATGCCTCTTCTGATGTCTAGCAAATATCAATATTCCTATCAAATAGAGATTATTTTCAAAACTCAGATTTAACATGTCTTTTATATTTACCCACTTATTTTTCATTTCTGGTTCTCTTTATTCCTTCATTTAGATATAAATTTCAATCTGTTATCATTTCTCTTTAACCTGAAGGTCATCCTTAGCAAATGGAATTGTTTTCAGTGCAGAATGACTTAAAAAACTAAAATATAACCATCTGAGAATAAACTCTTTGAGAGTTTGAGAGAGGTCCTAAGTTACCCAACAATCACACTGGTAGCTCCAGATATAGGCAACTTAACAGAAATTTCCTATAAGCATTTCTATCAGTTTGTAGAATATTGTGTTTAGGCACAAATGACTTTGAAATTTTTCCACATACTGCTTTTTCGTTACATAAAAAAGTAGTATATTCAAGGCGCCTAGGTGGCTCAGTCAGTTAAGCATCAGACTCTTGATTTTGGCTCAGGTCATGATTTCAGTCAGGGTTGTGAGATCCAGCCCTGTGTCAGGATCCAGGTTCAACAGAGACTTTGCTTCTACCCACCCACCTTTCCGTGCCCCTCTCCCCGTTCACACCCTCTTTCACGCACTCTCTATATAAAAATAAATAAATCTTTTTTTTATAAGGCAGTACATTCAGGAGAAAGTGTTTTTATTTTCTTGTTCCACAACATTATGCTGCAGGTGGTAGAAAATCAGTAAGAAAAAGAAAACAGGGAAGGTGAAAAAGACATGTGAAGACCACACGCAGAGCACTCAGCTTGGGCGATGGCTATCTTTTTTTATTTACTGGGTCCAGTTTTTCTGGCTTTGTGTGTGTGTTGCTGGGTAACAATTGTATACTTTGTATAATCAACATAAAATCAACTGGCTGAACAGGTTGTTCTCCATCAGTCAAAAAAAAAAAGGTTCATACTATTAGAATTGAAATTTCTACTTAAGAAAGCTTGTTAGACTTCTTGTTTGAAAGACTTACCTTGATCATTAAAGGTCCTTGAGAAGATTGATTTAAGACAATTTCTCATTTCTTCATTGCAAAAGCAAACATAAATATTGCAAGAATAAAAGAATGGCCAACTAGCAGATAAAGCTATTTCTCACTAATTCTGTGTCATTAGGTTATAAAATGCAAATGTCAACCAGATATAAATTAGATGTGGAAAAAAGAGAACCCTTGTATACTGTTGGTGGGAATATCAACTGTTACAGCTACTGTGAAAAACAGTATGGAGACTCCTCAACAAATTAAAAATAAAACTACCATGTGATCTAGCAGTACCACTTCTGAGTACATAACTGAAGGAAATGAAGTCACTATATTGAAGAGATATCTGCACCTTAATATTCACAGCAGCATTATTTTACAATAGCCAAGACATGGAAACAACATAGTATTCATCAACAGATAAATAAGAAAATGTGATATTGACACTACTATATTAATAGTAGAATACCTTACAGCCATAAAAAATAAGAAAATCCTGCTATTTATGATAACATAGATGGAACCTGAGGGCATTAGGCTAAATTAAATAAGTCAGAGAAAGACCAATACTATATGATTTCATTTATATGTAGAATCTAAAACAACCAAACTCATAGAAACAGAGATCAGATTTGCAGTTATCAGAGACAGGGGTGGACAAAATGAGTGGAAGTGGTCAAAAAGTACAAACATGGTTATAAGATAAGTACTAGGAATGTAACATACAACTTGAAGATTATAGTTAACAATACTGTATTTGTATATTTGAAAGATGCTAAGAATAGATCTTAAAAGTTCTCATCACAAGGAAAAAATTGTAACTATATGTGGTAATGGATGTTAACTTACTGTGGTGATCATTTTACAACATATACATACATCAAATCATTATGTTGTACACCTTAAACTTATACAATGTTATGTGTCAATTATACCTCAATAAAAATGGAAAAATATTAATTTAAAAAATGGCATTCTGGGTTTAATTTCCCTTTGAAAATTCTAGCCAACTGAAATTAGTCTATTTAAATTTTTTTCTGACCCTTCTTTGCTTATCTGCAAAATCTGAGAATCAAATTAAAAACAAATATCTAAACCTGGGCTTTTTGTCTATTATTTACAAACTATTAGCTGCTAATATTATTACAAACTTGTATGAGAGCATCATGTTCAATAATAGTTAAATATTTTATAAATTTAAAAAAATAAAACAAAGATCTGCTGGAAGGAAGGGGGAAAACTAGAGACAGAAGGAAACTAATGTGAAATTGTTACTGAACAGAAGCTAAGCTAGTCTAGGCAGAGTAAACTTGCTGGATCTCACTAACATTTAGAGTATGAATCTAAAGACCATGAGTCTCTACGACTTAAATTCCAGCATTTTCTATTGGTAGGTTTTAGGGCGGGCAATGAAGGATGAAAAACATCTAAAGCCCTGACTGAGCCCCTGCCAAATCTCTCTACAGTTGGAAAGATAGATGGGGAAGTTATACATAAATGTTATATTCCTGAGGAGTGTATGCTACATGGGTCTTTGGTTTAGAAAGGGGTTTTGTTAAGATCAAGAGAGCCAGATGGCCCACTGTGGGCTTCCCACCAATTTGGCCTCTGCAACATGTCATTGAAGCAATCCCCAAAGTTACCACACTTAGAAGGCTATTTTAACACATTTTTCAAGTAGCAGCTATGTCAAAAGTGTGTGCAAAAAAACACCCAGTGCCCCAGTGCATGGTGGCATCAGCAACACAGCAAAAAAGGACCATACTGTTTTAGAAGGCACCCAAACATCTAGAAAAAAGCATATGTTCCTTTAGTTCATGGAGACAGTCAAGGACCTGGGCTTCTCTCACATGTACCTCTTTCCACATATATCTAGGGATGGTGATACCTGGAAAAATGGCAGTAGGTAAGATTATGTATGAGACCTGCAGTACTACATGACAACCTGGAATGTGCAGTCCCCATAAATAAAGAGTGGTACATGAGAACAAAGATGGAAGCCATCTGGTAGTAGTGAATACTGACTGAATTGTGGCATTTTGTGCATCCCATCTGTTCAGATAGTGGAGGGAGGAGATCATTTCATTTTAGGCCAGAAAAGCTAAAACAAATAAAAGACTACCAGATACTAAGCTAAGAACTAGCCCATTTATCTGCCTTCCAGCTGTGGAATGGGTAGCGAATTGATTCAGTCAAGTAGACAGAAAGGCACCCGAGGCAATTCATTGGCACTCCCTGCAGAAACATCCTCCATTGGCAAATTCTCAGGCTCAATAGATTTGTTATTATTTGAGGATGAGTTAAACAAAAACATACCAAATGTTACAAACAGGGAAAAGAGAACCAAAAGAGGAAATGTACGTAGAAAACTTGAGAAAAATATCTGACATCTTCAATTTAATTATCAAATACATGGCCTCCTTGAAACAGGACCAGAAAGCCAAGAGGAAAGATGAAAATAATACAGCATTAGATCAATAGGAGACAGGTGAGATGCAGGGTTATAAATGGTGGAAATATTTTCTTTGGCTGAATTGTACTGTTAGTCATTACTGCTTTCTAATATGTGTAAAATACATAAGAAATATAAACAAGATACTATTTCTGACATCAGCTCATGAAATAGATGAATCAGTTGAGGTTTTTCTCCACATTTTCTATGCAGACATTTCTACCATTTATCAGTTGTTTCAGGGAAATGTCTGTTTACAAATTTCTCTTTAATAAATGGTGTTGCACAGGGAAAACCGAGAGACGATGAGATCCTTTCCCAAGGCCTCATTCTGCTAATTTTGAAAGCAGTATAAAATCACCCTGCAGCACTTTGAGAAATAGTAGTGATCAGGGCTAGGAAAGGCTCACCAGCCATATGCTCCTCCATGCAGGCCTGCATTTATTCCTCTGCTGTTGTCTTTGGGAGGTATAAATCAGCAAAATCAATGGACCTTGCTGGTGGATATATATCCTCACTACTACTAATCACATAACAGTTTGAGGGGTTTTTTTTTTTCTATTTTCTTTTGACTTATGGACTTGAAAGTTTTGTATGTGGAGATGAGTAAAGTAAAGGGGGGTAAATATTTACCAATTTAAGCTAGAACTCATACAGGAATTCAGCAAAGTGGCAGGATATAAAATCAATGCACAGAAAATCTGTTCATTTCTATACACTAAAAATGAGACAGAAGAAAGAGAAATTAAGGAATAGATCCCATTTAAAATTGCACCAAAAACCATAAGATACCTAGGGATAAACCTAACCAAAGAGGTAAAAGATCTGTACTGAAAACTATAGAACACTCATGAAAAAAATTGAGGAAGACACAGAGAAATGGGAGTTCCATGCTCATGGATTGGAAGAATAAATATTGTTAAAATGTCTATGCTACCATGTCCACAACAGCCAAACTGTGGAAGGAGCCAAGATGTCCATTGACAGATGAATGGATAAAGAAGATGTGGTATATATATATACAATGGAATATTATGCAGCCATCAAAAGGAATGAGATCTTGCCATTTGCAACAACGTGGATGGAACTGGAGGGTACTGTGCAGAGCGAAATAAGTCAATCAGAGAAAGACATGTATCAAATGACCCCACTGATATGAGGAATTTTTAATCTCAGGAAACAAATGGAGGGTTGCAGGAGTGGTGGGGGGTGGGAGGGATGGGGTGGCTGGGTGAAAGACATTGGGGAGGGCATGTGCTATGGTGAGCGCTATGAATTGTGCAAGACTGTTGAATCACAGATCTGTACCTCTGAAACAAATAATACATTATATGTTAAAAAAAAGAAGAAGATAGTAGGAAGGGAAAAATGAAGGAGGAGAAATCAGAGGGGGAGATGAACCATGCGAGACTATGGACTCTGAGAAACAAACTGAGGGTTCTAGAGGGGAGGGGGGTGGGGGATGGGTTAGCCTGGTGATGGGTATTAAGGAGGGCATGTTCTGCATGGAGCACTAGGTGTTATACGCAAGCAATGAATCATGGAACACTACATCAAAAACTAATGATGTAATGTATGGTGATTAACGTAACATCATAATAATAAAAAAAAGTCTATGTTACCCAGAGCAATCTACACATTCACTGCCACTGCTAACATAATACCATCAATATTTTTCACAGAGTTGGAACAAATAATCCTAAAATTTGTATGGAACCAGAAAAGACCCCAAATAGCCAAAGAAATGTTGAAAAAGGAAACCAAAGCTGGTGACATCACAATGCCAGACTTCAAGCTATATTACAAAGCTGTAATCATCAAGACAGTATGGTACAGGCACAAAAACACATAGATCAATGGAACAGAATAGAGAACCCAGAAATGTACCCTCAACTGTATGACCAACTAATCTTCGACAAAGCAGGAAAGAATATCCAATGGAAAAAAGACAGTCTCTTCAACAAATCGTGTTGGGAAAATTGCACAGCCACATGTAGAAGAATGAAACTGTACCATTTTCTTATGCCATACACAAAAATAAACTCAAAATGGATGAAAGGCCTAAATGTGAGACAGTAATCCATCAAAATCCTAGAGA
Source organism: Zalophus californianus (assembly GCF_009762305.2). Lineage (NCBI taxonomy): Eukaryota > Metazoa > Chordata > Mammalia > Carnivora > Otariidae > Zalophus > Zalophus californianus. Next base: position 74,850,715 of record NC_045603.1, read on the forward strand.
AGAACATAGGCACAACCTCTTCAATCTCAGCCAAAGCAACTTCTTGCTAGACAGGTCTTCAAAGGCTAGGGAAACAAAAGCAAAAATGAACTATGGGGACTTAACATTAAGATAAAAAGCTTTTGTGCAGCAAAAGAAACAATCAACAAAACCAAAAGACAACCTACAGAATGGGAGAAGATATTTGCAAATGTTTTATCAGATAAAGGGCTAGTATCCAAAATCTATTAAGAATTTATCAAACTCAATACCCAAATAATAAATAATCCAGTCAAGAAATGGGCAGAAGACATGAACAGACATTTCTCCAAAGAAGACATCCAAATGGCAAACAGATATGTGAAAAAAATGCTCCACATCACTTGGAATCAGGGAAATACAAATCAAAACCACAATGAGATACCATTTCACACCAGTGAGAATAGCTAAAATGAACAAGTCAGGAAACAACAAATGTTGGCGAGGATTCGGAGAAAGGGGAACCCTCTTACACTACTGGTGGGAATGCAAAATGGTACAGCCGCTCTGAAAAACAGTATGGAGGTTCCTTAAAAAGTTAAAAATAGAGCTACCCCATGACCCAGCAATTACAGTACTAGGTATTTACCCCAAAGATACAAATGTAGTGATCCAAAGGGGCATGTGCACCCAAATGTTTATAGCAGCAATGTGCACAATAACCAAACTATGGAAAGAACCCAGATGTCCATCGACAGATGAATGGATAAAGAAAATGCGGTATATATACATATATAATGGAATATTACTCACCCAACAAAAAGAATGAAATCTTGCCATATGCAATGACGTGGATGGAACTAATGGGAATTATGCTAAGCAAAATAAATCAATCAGAGAAAGACAATTATTATATGATTTCACTCATATGTGGAATTTAAGAAACAAAATGGAGGATCACAGGGGAAGGGAGGGAAAAATAAAACAAGATGAAATCAGAGAGGGAGACAAACCACAAGAGACTCTTAATCACAGGAAACAAACTGAGGTTTGCTGGAAGAGAGGGGTGGGAGGATGGGGTAACTGGGTGATGGACATTAAAGAGGGCATGTGATGTAATGAGCAATGGGGTTATGTACAACTGATGAATCACTGAACTCTAACTCCGAAACTAATAATACACTATATGTTAATTAATTTAATTAATAAAATAAGAAAAGAATATATGTTGATAAATTGAACTTGATCTTTACCCTAAATCCAGTTCCCTTGCAAACTTTTCTTGTCTTTGTAAACTACAACTCCATTTTTTTCTGGTTGTTCATATCAAACCTTGAGGCATTACTGACCCTTCACTAATTTTCATGCTCTATATCCAAGCCTCCAATACCTTTTTGGTTCCACCATCAACATATTTAATAGCCAAATACTTCTTATCACCTCTAAGCTACAACCCTAGTCAAGAGCCATAGAATTGGTCTCCTTGTCTTCATCTGTACCTTAAGTCTGATCTCACAGAGCAGACAAAGTGACTCTTTAAAAAGTTAACTAATTAAGTCTCTCCTCTGTTAAAACCCTCTAATGCTTCTCACCTCACTCAGAGTAAAAGCCTCACCACAGGGCCTTTGTACTTGCTGTTTACTCTGCTCAGAATGCTCTTGTTCCAGCCTTATACTTGGCTCACTCCCTCAACTTCAATTCTTTGCTCAAATATTAGTTTTTAAGTAAGGTTTCCCCTAGAAGCCTATGTAAAAATGTTATACTTTCCCCCATGCAATGTCCTTCTTCCTACTTTTTTTTCCCCTTAGCACTTATTACATCCTTTAAAATATGCATATTACTCTTCTTTTACCTGTCTCTTCCCACTAGAATGAAAAGGGTATGCATTTCTCTCTGGTTTGTTAATTGCTGTAACTCCAGCACTGAGGAGAGTGCCAATAATAGATGCTTCATAAATATGTGTTGAAAGTAGTTTTCGGGATTGACTTCTTCTAATATTCTGCATTTTTCAATTTTTGCACAATGGGTATGAATTACCTAAATAATCAAAAAATGTTAAAAATCAGCATAATAAAACTCATGTAGGTACATATAATTATTTTCTTCAGCAGCATAAGAAGTAAAATTGAAAAATCTAGGAAAATGTTACCTGGTCTGAAGAATTTAATGTTTCAAGGTTTAGCACCTCAAACCATTCACTTGTCATCTTGAAATATACAAATGATTTCTCCCTCTTGTCTACAAAGGTGTCTTTTTCAGATGTATACTTTGATAAGTAAAAATTTTTAAAGAAAACTAATATGATACTTGAAAAAAATATAAAAATTAAGGTCATTTTATTTGGAAAAGAATAAGGTAAGAATTCTACAACAAACACACCAGTGACCCACCTTTAAGCCTCCATTTTTTTATTGATTGAAGAAGCTATAAATAATGTCAATTTTATAGTAGCAATAACCTACTGAGTGAAAGAGCTTTAGGATGGAAACAGCATAAAATTAAATTAGTTTCATTGGTATTTGATCTAAAATGAGATAACACTGTTGACAGTGGAAGGTTTTTAATTTGTCTTTTCACCCACCCACTTGTCTTTCTTTAGCAAACATGACCCAGGGGCTGAGGCTGTCCTTAAATGTTAATTCATTTGGTTTTTCCTGGCCATCAGTCACATGTGCATGTGGTGAAAAAGCAAAAGAACATTGGGTTTTCATATAAATCAAAACAGGAAAATTGATTTTTTTTTTCATTTGCAGAACTCACTGAGGCATTGATTGCCTAGTGTGGGTTTTGGTAAATGTGTTCGTTATCTGATGCTCAGTATACTAAAATTCTCCAGTGGGAACATACTGCCTCTCCCCTAGTTTTAGCCTCCAGAACCTGTTTTGTACTACTTGCCACTCTCTGGCCAGTTACTAAGCTCAGAGATGCCTCTGGCCAGGGAGCCCACTCCTTTCATCTCACCATGATGCTCCTCTGTCCACTTAATGGATCTGTTCCCCTGACTAAACCTGCAGGTGGGTAGTTATTCATGTTGGGGTTTCATGTGGCCTGATAAATATCAATTCTCTGCTCTGTCTGATTTATAAACAAATTGAAAATTAGACCCAAAACATTTAGGTATCCCCCTTGAATATGAACTGTGATTAGTGGCTTGTTTCCAGTGATAACAGTAGGGAAGTCAGGGCGTGGGGGGTAAGGGGGGAAGAGGAGCTTGAAGAGTAACTTTACAGTGGCTAAACGTGGAAAACACTACCTTGGCCATGTGACCAAGCTTTGTACCATCAGTGGCAAGTCATGTTGATAGCAGCCTTGATATTATGGGATGAGAAAGATATTTCACCTCTATGACATTCTTCCTCAAATCTATAATTCCTATCTAATAATGACAAAAACATTAGACACACTCAAATTGACCATTCTACAAAATACCTGACCATCTCAAAACTGTAAAGGCCATAGAAAACAAGGAATGTCTGAGAAACTGTTCTAGACCAATTGATGGTTAAATCAATCCTGGAATAATAAATGAGCACTAGAGAAAAAAGTAGTGAAATCTGAGTAAATTCTGGAATGTAGTACCATGTATGTACCAATGTCTCTTTCTTAGTTGTGACAAAATTACCAAAGTAATGGAAGATATTAAAGTAGGGGAAACTGTGTCAGTTATATATAGGAACTATCTATACTACCTGTCGAATGCTTCCACAAATATAAAACCATTTGAAAATAAAATTTATCAAAAATAATAGTCAATCAGATGAAAATCAAAATATTCCTTTTATTACTGATAGAGCCTAGGTTGGATAAGATGGCTTAGGTGTGAACTGATATAGAATTTTTCATTACAAAACCAGAAATAGGCAGACTTCCCATAGATACAGAGTTACATGAGACCACTGCAGGCTTCCCAAGTTGGTGGGGCTTGACCCTTTAAATAACTTGGGAGGTGGGGTGGAACAGAATGCATACATTCTGTAGATAACTGGCTTCTGGGGAGTCTGGGTGGCTCAGCTGGATAAGGGTCTGCCTTCGGCTCAGGTCATGATCTCAGGGTCCTGGGATTAAGCCCCCCGTCAGGCTCCCCACTCAGCAGGGAGTTTGCTTCCCCTTCTCCCTCTCCCTCTGTGATATCTCTCGCTCTCATTCTCTCTCAAATAAATAAAAATAGAATCTTTAAAAAAACCTGGCTTGTAAGAGGAGTAAAAGGGCTGAGCTATATATGCCTCATCTGCCTATGTTTCTCTCCCAAAGTCATCAAGGGTAAGTCATTTTTTCAGCCCTTGAGAAGAGTGAGAAGACAGAGATAAATCCAGAGTGTAAATCTAATTAGGCTGTCTGGAAGGGAATAGGAATACGGGGGAAATAAATGTTTCCTCTTAACATTTCCCCAGTTTTTTATCTCTAAGCCATTTGAGCTCAACAATTAAGATGATGGTCATGCAAAGTATGGTTATCTCATTTTTGATGAGGAAATTAGAAGTTTGAACAGTCCTGCTTTTATCTTCATGAGGCTACTGACTATGCAAACTTCTTCTATTGTTGGGCAATATTGATTTTGCCCCCAAAATGCACTGAAATACTTCCAAACAACACCTCAATCAAAATAACTCTGAAGCCACTTACTCAAAGATTGAAAATCTTCTCCCTATTCTATTTCCCATCCCATATTATGTCCACGTTAAATATAAAAGCCTATCAGAGGGACTCCAGTTTCAGCTCCAACATGTGAGGAGTTTAGAAGTCATCACAACTGCCCATTCAACAAGAAAAACCTGAATAAATTGAAAATCAGTGACTTTTCTTGGACCAGAGGATTGGGGGTCACAGGGAAAATTGCAACTGTTATATCTGGAGAGACAGGTGAATCCAAGATTCACAGACAAGATATGCTTACCTGGAGCAGAATCACCAGAGTTACAAATTACTAGGAACACTTAGATGGCAATTCTAACAAATTGCTGGAGCTGAAGAGTGTAGATTACCATGAAAGACACAAAGTCCTGGGGGTTTTACCACTGGGTATCCCACCAGGTACTCACACTGAAGAGTAAAGAAATAGCCCTCCTGGATCTGGCTGGGAAGAAAAGATAATCATTTTAAAATAAACTCAGTCCATTCTCCCTAACAAAGGGACAATTCTCCAAAGGGAAAAACTTTCCCACAGTCTTATTTCACCTGGAGGTAGGGCATTTTACCACTCTAGCCCTCATTAGCCTTCCTGTCTCACCAAAGAGGAAGGAATAGCTATAAAATACCTGTGAAAACCCAGGGACACAATCCCACTAAAAACAGAGATTTAACCAAAAAATTATAAAATGCTTCTCTTCTTCTACTATTTTTTACCACACCTACAGAGCTCCAACAGAATAACAGTAGATTACAGATGAAAGAGCTGCAAGACACAGACTCTCTCTGAGGAGTCTGAGGGAAGCTGAGTCAACAGGGAAGACAAATAGGACACTAGAGGAATTTAAAGCCTCTGGCATGTACAGCCACAGCAAATATTAAACATAGCCCAACTCCTAGACAGATTAACATAAAACCTCATACTAATGGCCTAATTGCCTCAGTTTGTATCACCCAATACATCATGTCTAGCTTCCAATAAAAAATTACAAGGCAGGCTAAAAGGCAAGAAAAAACATAGTCTACTACACTGTTGGTGGGAATGCAAGCTGGTGCAGCCACTCTGGAAAACAGTATGGAGGTTCCTCAAAAAGTTGAAAATAGAGCTACCTTACGACCCAACAATTGCACTACTAGGTATTTATTCCAGATACAAATGTAGTGATCTGAAGGGGCATGTGCACCCCAGTGTTTATAGTAGCAATGTCCACAATAGCCAAACTATGGAAAGAACCTAGATGTCCATCAACAGATGAATGGATAAAGAAGATGTGGCATATATATACAATGGAATATTATGCAACCAACAAAAAATGAAATCTTGCCATTTGCAATGATGTGGATAGAACTAGAGGGTATTATGCTAAGTGAAATAAGTCAATCAGAGAAAGACAAGTATCATATGATTTCACTGATAGGAGGAATTTGAGAAATAAGACAGAGGATCATAGGGGAAGGGAGGGAAAAATGAAACAAGAAGAAACCAGAGAGGGAGATAAACCATAAGAGACTCTTAATCTCAGGAAACAAACTGAGGGTTGCTGGAGTGGTGGGGGGTGGGAGGGATGGGGTGGCTGGGTGATGGACATTGGGGAGGGTATGTACTATGGTGAGCGCTGTGAATTGTGTGAGACTGATGAATCACGGACCTGTACCCCTGAAACAAATAATACATTGCATGTTAACTTAAAAAAAACATAGTCTAAAGAAAAAGTGAACAGTAGAATTAGACTCAGGTATGATATCAATGTTTGAATTATTGGACAGAAAATTCAAAATAACTATGATTAATATGTAAAGGGTTCCGATGAAAAAGACCGCATGCAAGAAGAGATGGTTAATGTAAGTAGAGAGATGGAAAGTCTAAAAAAGATTTAAAAGCAAATACTAGAAATAAAAAGCATTGTAATAAAAATGTAAAATGCCTTGGGTTCCTTTGTAGACTGGACAAGGCCAAGGAAAGAATTAGTAAGCTTGAAAATAATCAATAGAAACTTCCCAAACTGAAGTATAAAGAAAACAAAGAATGAAAATGGAGGGAAAAAAAAAACCCTAAACAGAGCAAACAAAAACTGTGAGACAACTTCAAAAGGAATAACATAAGTGTCATTGGAATACCAGAAAGAGAAAGAAAAAAGCAGAAGAGATATTTGAAGTAACAATGAGAATTTTCCAAAATTACTGACAGACACAGATCCAGAAAAGTCAGAGAACACTGAGCAAGGTAAATATCAAAATATCTATACTGAGACATTTCATATTAAAACTGCTGGGAACCAAAGATAAAGAAAAAATCTTGTAAGAAACCAGAACCTAAAAAAATGATCCGTCAATCCATGATCCATGAAAAATACAACTGATAAATCAGAGATTGTTAAAATTAAAAATCTCTGCCCTGTGAAAGACACCATCAAGAGAATGAGAAGAAAAGCCACAGATTGGGAGAAAATATTAGCCAAAAACATATATGATAAAGAACTGTTACTAGAATATACAAATGAATCTCAAAACTCAACCATAAGAAAACGAACAATCTAATTTAAAAATGGGCAAAAAATATGACCAGACACCTCACCAAAGAAGATATAAAGATGGAAAATAAGCATAGAAAGGAATGCTAAACAAATGCTGGCAAGGATGTGGAGCATCAGGAACTCTCATTCACTGCTGGTGGGAACGCACAATGGTACAGCCACTTTGTAAGACAGCTTAGCAGTTTTTTTACAATAGTAAACATGCTCTTACCAAATGATCTAGCAATCGCACTCTTTGGTATTTACCCAAGTGAGTTGAAAACTTATGTCCACCCAAAAACCTGTACACAGAGATTTATAGCAGCTTTATTCATAATTGTCAAAACTGGAAGTAACTAAGATGTCCTTCAATAGGTAAATGGTTAAATTATCTGCATCCAGACAATAGAATATTATTCAGCACTTTAAAAAAAGGAGCCATCAAGCCATGAAAAGACATGAAGAATTTTAAATACATATTACTATCTGAAACAAGTCAGTCTGAAAAGGCTACATTCTATATGATTGCAACTATCTGACATTCTGGAAAAGGCACAACTGTGGAGACAATGAAATCAGCGGAAAAGAGCAGGAAGGGATGAATGGGTAGAGCACAGAAGATTTTTAGGACAGTGAAACTACTCTGTATGATAATATAATGATGGACACATGCATTATACATTTGTTCAAATCTATAGAAGGTACAAAGCCAAGCATGAACCCTAATGTAAACTATGGCCTTCTGGTGATTAAGATATGTCAAAGAAGATTCATCAACTGTAACAAATGTACCACTTTGGTTGTGAATGTAAATAATAAGAAGAGGCTGTACATGGGTGGAGAGATGGGGTATGGAGGAAATCTGTATCTTTCAGTCAATTTTGGGCTGAACCTGAAACTGCTATAAAAAATAATCTATTTAAAAAATAAAAATAAAAAACATTTGTATTAAAAATATTTTTGTCCCTTTTCTAGATTCTTTAGTATGAAAGTATATATATATATATATATATATATATATATATATATATATATATATATATATATACATATACTATCTTTGTTAGAAAAGATTATTAGTTTATCCTGTCAGGTTGACAGCCAGTCTTCCAGATATCTGGAGTCTTTCAACTATAAGCTTAAACTTAATTAGAAAATTTTTCTATCAAAATAATTAATGTGTGTTCACCATGTCTGAGGAGGGATCCAACTGTGCATACTTTCTGATAGTATCATCTGTGACTTGCCTGCCTTCTGAAAAAGTTTAGAAGTTTACAATAATAACATTCCGACGTGCCTAGTCTTATTTTAGATACGCGTTTTCATACCTAACATTGTTAAAGCCAACATTGTCACCTTGGGTACAGACACTCTACTCTGTGCCACAGTGGTTGCTGTCATTACTGCTTGCTTTGGAATTGCTTAAGCCTTCTGGGAAAGGTCTGCCCCTCATCCCTATTATTGTTTCAGCTGGGAATCACCCCCAGGAGGCTGCCAAACTGAAGCTGCTGTTGATGCTTATGAAGTGTGTGCTCTTGGGGCCTACTGAGTACTAATACCTCCCCCCAGACACATGGTTTCTGGACTTGGCAACATAACCAATTTTGAGGAGCTTTTCATTCTGTTCCATCTTTTTCCATAGATGTCTGGGTTTCTTCTAGTCTTTCATTTCCCTCTGCTGTTCTCCTGTAGCAAATGAGGCTCAAATGTGTTTCTAATAATTTAACCTACTTTTGAAATTGATCCTCTCTACAACATGAAAGGCCAGCACTACTTCCTGGAATTCAATGCTTGCCTTCCTTTTATTTTCTATTTCAATTTCTAGTTGGAATTTGTTTTCCTATGATACTCATCTAACTTGTCTTTAAGATGTTTCATAGTGAAAAATACAAAATCAGTAACCCCTGCATCTGTGAAAAGAATCCATTGCTCAAAAAATCTTGTGTGCTTCCATTCTCCTGAGATGGATAATATCACCCATAAGGTAATCTCGTCCCTATAATCTACTCCCTCCCCTGTTGCACTCACTTATTAAGGCTATAGCACTTACCTAGATCTACTGAGGCACTCCTGATGCCCCTATACATGGACCTGAGTAGTTCAAGCTGAAATGGCAACAACTTGCACACTAACACTTATTCAGCATGTCCTGAGACTTTTACTTTTTGCTTAAGGTACCTTGTATTGAGGATTCACTACCCAATCTCCATTCTATATTTCTGTTAATTGGAGAAGTTGGAAAACCACAATCTAAATTCACCAAACTCCTTAAGCTAGGATTCTTGACACAAATTAGGTTCCACCAATTATAAGAACTCTTGGGAGGCTGGGAAAATAAACATAAGGCAGAGGTCATCTTACTATGGTCCTTAGCGGGTATTTCTTGCAAAAATGAGTTTGGAAATGGGAGGCTTCCTCAGGCAGAATTGCAGTGTCCATTTTCTAGTTTCTTTAGTATGAAAAGCAATTGTGGCGGTGGCAGTAACTTCCTGCTTTAACAATGTGATATTAGAGGTAGTAACTTTCTCAGTGAAACAGCCTTCAGTGAATCTTTCAGGATGCCCAACTGAACACCTATTGAACTTCCAATAATCTTCAAAGCACTTATATATTTTATCAATTCTAATGTCTATTTTTTTCATATTTTTACCTCTCTGAATTTAGAGTACCATATGTAATCAATGGCTTTATTTCAATCATTGTTAACCATATAACACTCATGACACAAATTTTTGAAATCCCTCCATTGATGACTTCTATGGAGATCAAAACAGCACCAGCACACCTTAAAATAATTTCAAATATAAATCCCACTATACTTGAGTTTCGTATTCTGTGTTTTCCCCCACTAAACCACCACTGAAAGAGTGGGTGAGACTCATGTACCATTTGCTCAAGGTCTCATGAATACTGCTCCATTTCTCTAACAGCCTTTTCTCAGCTAACAAGTACTCCTTGCTTGGGAAAAAAAAAAAAATCTTAAGTTACAGTAACTTGTCTGTGAAAATCTAGTATGGCAAGTGCTTAATTCTAAAATTGCCTGCCTAGACAACAAAGCAGGCAAAAATATGCAATGGGGAAAAGACAGTCTTTTCAATAAATGGTGCGGGGAAAACTGGACAGCAACACACAGAAGAATGAAACTAGACCACTTTCTTACACCGTACACGAAAATAAACTCAAAATGGATTAAAGACCTAGATATAAGAACTGAAAACATAAAATTCCTAAAAGAAAACATAAGCAGTAAACTCTTGGACATCAATGTTAGCAATATTTTTCTGGATAAATGTCCTCAAGCAAAGGAAACAAAAGCAAAAATAAACTATTGGGACTACACCAAAATAAAAAGTTTCTGCACAGTAAAGCAAACTGTCAACAAAACAAAAAGGCAACCCACTGAATAAGAGAAGATATTTGCAAATGATATATCCAATAAGGGGTAAATATCCAAACAATACAAAGAACTCACATAACACCAAATAATAATTATCTGATTAAAAAGTGAACAGAGCTCCTGAATAGACATATCTCCACGGAAGAAATACAGATGGCCAGTAGACACATGAAAAGATGTTCAACATCACTAGTTATGTAAAAGCAAATCAAACCCCCAATGAGATATTACTTCATACTAGTCAGGATAGCTATTATCAAAAAGATAAGAAATAACAAGTGTTGGCAAGGATATGAAGAAAAAGGAACCCCTGTGCACTGCTCGTGGGAATGTAAATTGGTGCTGCCACTACAGAAAACAGTATGGAGATTCTTCAAAAAATTAAAAATAGAAAGACTATATATACAAACCAGTTATTCCACTTCTGGAATTATTTACCTGAAGAAAATAAGAATACTAATTTGAAAAGATTTATACACCTTTATATTTATTGCAGCATTATTTACAATAGCCAAGATATGGAAGCAACCCAAGTGTCCATTGATAAATGAATGGATAAAGATGTAGCATAAATGTACAATGGAATGTTATTCAGCCATAAAAAAGAATGAGATCTTGCCATTTCCAACAACATGGATGGACCTAGAGGGTATTATTCTAAATGAAATAAGTCAGGAAAAGACAAATACCATTTGCTTTCACTTATATGTGGAATCGAAAAAACAAAAAACAAGAATAGTCTCATAAATACAGTGAACAAAGTGGTGATTGCTGGGGAGATGGGCAAAATAGGTAAAGGGGATTAACAGGTACAAACTTCCAGTTATAAAATAAATAAGTCATGGGGATAAAAAGTACCGTATCAGAATGTAGTCAATAATATTGTAATAATTTTATGTGGTGACAAATGATACCTACCCTTACTGTGATGAACATTTTATAACATATATAGTTGTTGAATCACTACATTATACACCTGAAACTAATATAATACTGTGTCAACTACACTTCAATAAAAATAAAATAAAACTACCTGCATAGGTTATATAACAGTTAAAAATGGATCACTGACTGCAAAATCCAGTCACACAGAATAATATGAATCATGGCAAAGATCACAAACCCAATTTGAAAAAGTAGCATCAAACTAGAAATGACCTAGTCAAAGTTACTTTGCTCACCAAAAGCCAGACTTTAAATATCTCTCAGTATTCCTGACATATTCATGAGCAGGTGGTATTTCAAGGGGACCTATAAATAGCATCCATTTTCCCTGCCCAAGTTCTAAATCATTTGAGAAATAAGACTCCCTCCCAAATTTTTTAAAGATAGATGAAGATCAAGATATCAACATCATTAATAAAGTTTTGATCATAGAACATGGCTTAGGCATGTAACAGAAATGCTCTTCCTAGTCCTAAAATCCAGAATTAGACATTTGCCCACTGCAAGCAACAAGTGAACAACCTCATAACTTCAAACATTGGGCTCTGCCCTTTAAAAATGTGGCATAAAACGTTTTCTTCAGGCAGCAGTCTCCCAAGAGTAGGGAAGAAATATGGAGTAAGATTCATATGCCCATTTCCTCCCCAAATCTCAACAACATTCACAAAATAAGAAAGGAAGGAAAGAAGTGAATAAATGACAAGAACAACCTACAATATCAAAGAGCCTTTATTGGGGAAACTAATCTTCATAAGGACAGGGATTTGTCTATGTTGTTTAATGTTATATTCTTTGGCACCTAAACCACTTCCTGGCATTAGTGAATCTCAAAAATATTAGTTGAATGCTTATAACCGGTAAGTAAAAAAGGTTGATTCATGTTAGCCTGTTACTTTTTTTCCTAAAAGTAGGCTAAAACTCAGAATAAGTAAAAAATTGTTTAGTCACATTATTTTTCCTAAGAAAAATATCACCACCGAATAGCATTATTTACCCAGAGAAGGTAGTCCTCAGCTCCTCTTCCATCCCTTACCTCTGCCTGCTACCAGTAAGTGTCATCAAGCCAAAAAGAACCCAAAGGATATCATATAACCTTCTTCTGGTCCAAAAAACCTCCAAATGCTTCTGCCCGACCAATAGTCCCAAGTTCACTATAGACTTAGCCACTTTGTTTGTCTGTCTGTTTGTTTGTTTTTTTGAGGAGGGGCAAAAGGAGAGGGAAAGAGAGAATTTTTTTTTTATTGTTGTTGTTTTTTATTTTATTATGTTATGTTAATCACCATACATTACATCATTAGTTTTTGATGTAGTGTTCCATGTTTCATTGTTTGCGAATAAGAGACAATCTTAAGCAGGTTCCATGCCCAGCACAGTGCCTGATATCATGACCTGAGCCTAAAGGAAGAGTCGAACCCTTCACCAACTGAACCACACAGGTGCCCCAATTCAGCCACTTTAAAAAGTATAAACAGATTTTTAATCTTTTATCTATTGATCACAAATGAGAATGAAAGCCATATGCAAATAGAAAGGAATTAGAAGGTCTTTCCTTGAACAGCTCTAAAGGAACTGAAGAAATCGGAATGACAAGCCCTTTTATGTGTAAACTACATTACAAATCTCCTATTATTAGGCCTATCCTAAAAGGTAGATGATAATCCTCACTTTGCCAGCAAAGTCAGGATATAATTAAACAGTAAAGGTTTCTATATACAGCCCTGGGTGGGGAGGAGAGGTATCTTCCACTGGGAACTCTCAAGCAATGTGAACTCTTCTTTGAGAGCAGTTTGCCAATTGTCAGCTAAAATTTAATTAAAGTTCAAGATAACTTAATCTAAAAGGTTGTGCTATCATTTGCCCATGTAGATATGAAAATAAGGTGAAGGTAAAATGAAACTGGGAAAACATGATGTTGGGCTTTTTGCTTTGTTTTGTTGTTATTGTGACTGTTTGCAATAGATCTATTTAAATTCTGAAGTAATACCAGAGTAACTATGTAATAATATATCTTCTATCTGTTATTATAATTAAGATTGAGATTCCACACATGAATGACATGATTACATTAGTAATAGTTGCTATCAAATGGCAACACATAACAATTTGGTTAACTATGTTGGTATATCTAACATTCTCCTCATATTCTTTCATTTGGAACACACATCTCTATATTATTGTCTTAGCTTTTTTTACTTGATATTAGACTGTAAAGTTCTAGAAGATTAGGTCATGTCTTTTTTGCTTGTTTATATATATCACAAAATATAGTACCTGCATTTGGAGAATCTAATAAGTAGTATTTAAACTCTACAAATACTTCAAGGTAATTAAGAGTTTGAAAATGTTTAATCTTCTGCATAATTAAGTTTCTCAACTTGCAATATACTTCAGTTAATACATGAGAACTTCTTTATTGCCTATAAACATAAAAATCTATAAATCTTACTACATATCCAAAAAGTAGTACTAGCTTAGGTATATTTGAACTTAAATGGTAAAACTTCAGTTGTCTTTTAAAGGTCATCTAAGGACTTTATAACACTGCACTGGGTAGATGAATGTCTATTATTTAAAAGACAGTAAAAATGAGGGACACCTGAGTGGCTCAGTCAGTTAAGTGGCTGCCTTCGGCCCAGGGTCCTGGGATGGAGGCCCACATCTGGCTCCCTATTCAGGAGAGAGCCTGCTTCTCCTTCTGTCTGCCGCTCCCCCTGCTTGTGCTATCTCTCTGTCAAATAAATAAATAAAATCTTAAAAAATAAATAAATAAAATGCAGTAAAAATGAGTTCAAGATCTCCAAAATAGCAATTTAAGGTTCATGACACATATAGAAAAGTATACCTAAATATCTATCCCAGATAGACATCTTGAAGCCCTATATCTGCAATTGCCCTCTGGATCTCTCCCCAAACCAACATGTTTACAATGCTTACGTTCAAAACTGGGTCTTTATAATTGAAAATCAGTCTGGCTCCCAGGAACAAGACTAGGATAGGGTCATTGATGAAGATAAAGGCAAGGCCTCATTTAAGTAGTTATCTACCCTCGTGTGGTTCATACTCACTTAGCTTAAACTCACTTAGCAGGGTCACAATACAAGACTTTTCAGGCTCTCTGATGCCCAGCCCAAAACTGACTTCACAATTCCCTTCTCGGTTCATGAGAAACTGAGCAGGACTTTGTACACACTCAGATCTGTCAATGGACATGTGGCAGCCTTTAGAATTTTTAGAAGATGTGTCTATGTGCTGCCTAAACACCAGGATCTTTGCCTCTTTCTAATGGCTAATGTCTTAAGGTCACATATGGACTCAGGACAGCTCGGCAGTAGTGACATAGGAAAAGGAGTCTCCAAGCATTACATCAGGTGCAATTTACTACATATTATATTTCTGTTGCATCACATCTGATCTGAATAATCTTTTTTTAAAAAGATTTTATTTATTTGAGACAGAAAGAGAGAGAGGAAGTGCACAAGTGCAGGGAGGTGCAGAGGGGGAAGGAGAAGCAGACTCCCCCCTAAGCAGGGAGCCCAATGTGGGGCTCAATCCCAGGACCCCGAGATCATGACCTGAACCAAAGGCAACCGCTTAACCAACTGAGCCACCCAGGCACCCCTGATCTGAATAATCTTAATACATCTATAGCTTTTGTGATTGTTAGCTGATATTATTTTTGCCGTAAGCAGCACAGAAGGTGGGAAATTCAACTCATACCAACTGGTGGCTTAGGGTAAGCCTTTGAAAATAGGTCTCTCAAAGAGCAGTAGACCAGAACACCCCCCCCAAACTCCCCAAAGTGCTTCTTTTCCTGTGCTCCCTAAATTGGTAAAGGACACCACCATTTAAGCTTCAAGGCATCCTAAATTACTACCTCTTCCTTCTGCATGTAATTAAGGATAAAAGTCCAATCAAGGGAACTTCCTAAAAAATCCAAAATCTGTTTACTCATTATTATTACATTACTACTACTATTATTTAATAACCTAGCTTTTGCCTAGTTCTCTAGTCTTATCTGTTACCCTTTTTCTCTTTGCATCCTTCTGTCATTCTAAGCCACTTGCATTTCCTCAAATATACCACACACACTCATTTGTTTAAACTATCCCACACTCCCTCTCACTAACTTAAAATTCCTTTAAAACTTAAACTAAGATTAAACCTGCCAGCAAGACCTTCCAACATTTCTAACATCCTCCTAAACAAGCCCACCCCAACATCAAATTTATGTATGACTCCCTCTTCAGACTTGCCACTCTTGCTTCTATCTCTTAACACATCACTCTCTGTATCAATTATTTGTGTTTTCCATAGCTTATGAGTTGCTCGAAGACACAGTCTCATGTTTTCTAGCTCTATAACTAAGAATAGGCTCTGGCACATAGTAGACACTTAATAGATATTTGTTGAGTGAATGAATAAGAAAACAAAGCTTGAATTCAAATATAGATCCAAAGTCCATGATCCCTCCACTTTATCATAATCATTCAGCTATATATGAGTAGATGACCCAAAACAGACATTCAGAGAAGAGTTGTGACAGTGTTTACAGCCCCTTTTTGCCAGACTCTT
Organism: Zalophus californianus; assembly: GCF_009762305.2. Taxonomy (NCBI): domain Eukaryota; kingdom Metazoa; phylum Chordata; class Mammalia; order Carnivora; family Otariidae; genus Zalophus; species Zalophus californianus. Next base: position 74,866,726 of record NC_045603.1, read on the forward strand.
CACATTTGTCAGAGGAAAAGAAAAAATTGTCTACTGAAAGTGCAGGTGGTACCTAGTGTTTCTCCACTGCTGCAGACAGATGGTCAGAACACCATAATAAGCATGAACAAAATGTGCCCAAAATAGGAATGGAAAATTCTACCTCCAAAATCTACAGAGAGTCCTTTGCCCATTGATGGAGGGATTATAATCATATCAGAGGCATTTTAGGTGAAGCAGAATCATCAATGTGAAGCACAGAACCAAGCTTCCTGCTTTGAGATTTACGGATTTATATAATGACAAATGAATACGGTTTATTTCTCAAGTACATAAGAAAAATAAAACTGCTGTGTAGAAATTTAAGTTCTAATTCAACTGGTCTAAAAACATTTTTTTAAAGTGTCACTGTGCCTTTTAAGAAACATCTAATACAATTCAAAGGAAAATTTCTAGGCATCCAAAATTTTCTTCCATAATACTTCTGAAAAAAAACATGGTGTTCATTAAAATCACCTGGGAGGTTTTTTCTACAAAAATAGATGATAGATAGATAATCAATTGATCAATCTTGAGTCTCACCTAAGATCTATTAAATCAGAATCTCTTCAGGGTCAGATATAGAATAATAGTTTTAAAGTTTTCTAAGACAATTCTGATGGACTGGCTTGCTTGTGTGAACTGGTGTGGTGATCTATTCCTCAGAAGTATTTTTTTTAATCCTGACAGAGGCATTTATACACTGGATCATTCTAGATATGACATGGTAGTTGCACAATACTCTTATTTCTCAGACCATAATTTTCAAGCTGTAGATTAGGTTTTGAATATTACTGATTTTTATTTTAACTTATAAGAACAACTTACTTACTGAAGTGCAAGATTGAAGAATATGAGGTACAGTATATCACTACATAAGAGTATATGTCTCCTGAAAGCTCACCAGGACCTTAAATCTATATGTAAAACAAAAGAAATATAACCACAAATCTATACTTCGGGAGATGTTCATTTACTATCAAACTTCGTTATATGATTATCCCATAAGTCATCAAGATGTCTTGATGACAAGACATCACCAAAGTTGATGACACAGAATTATGCCTTCTTCCTCGTCAGAATGCCAGGACTCAGTATAGGAAATGAACATTATTCCAGGACCATCCCACACCTTCAGTGACAAAGTCATGGTTCAAAACACTAGAGCTCTTCTTACCCACAAGTCTTTGCTTGGCCCAAGATGTACTAGAAGCGGATCACTGTATCTTCCCATCTGTGAAAGTTTCACCTCCACCCAGGCTGGGTCTCTCTCTGCCTCTATAACTTCTTCATGATTCTAGACTAATTCTTCTAGACTGACTCCCCTGACTCTAGATTACTTAACTTTCCAACTTCCCTGAAAAGTCTGCATGTGAACTCTATGGTTGTTTGGCAAATATTATATACACCATGTACTTACCTCTATCCACAGTTGAACTATGAGCAATAAAGAAAAATTTGGTTTTGGCCTCCTCAGCCTTAAACTGTCTTCATATGCCCTTTTCATCTTCAGTTACCACTCCCAGGGACATTTCTATTTTAATAGTATCCAGTACATAACAGGCAATCAAAGACAAATTCTGTATGATCTCACTTATATGTGGAATCTTAAATAAATAAATAAATAAATAAATAAGCTCATAGATTCAGAGAACAGATTGGTGGCTGGTGGTTGTCCATGTCAGGTGGGAGGTGAAATGGGTAAAGGTACTCAAAAGGTACAAACTTCAGTTACAAAATAAATAAGTCTGCTGATATAATGTACAGCATGGCAACTATAGTTAATAATACTGTATTGTATATCTGAAAGTTTACCTAAGAGTAGGTCTTAGAAGTCCTCATCACAAGAAAAGAATTTGTACCTATATAAGGTAATGGATGTTAACTACACTTATTGTGATGATCATTTCTCAATATATACCAATATCAAATCATTATGTCATACATCTGAAACTAATATATAATGTTATATGTCAATTATACCTCAGTAAAAAAGAGAAATACAAATTTGAGTCATAAAATTAAAAAAAGAAGGAATAGGGATTTTCACATAGTTTAATTTTCACAACTATCTGTGAGGTGTTTATAATTATTTCCCAAATACAGAAAGAAATGAGAGTGTCACAAAAGTTGTAAGTGACAAGAGCCTGAATTCAATCCTCTGTCTTATAGAGTCCAGTGTTCTTTTTAAAACGTCACTGGCTCATATAAGTAGTAAATTCAATACACACAAAATTCAATTATAAGGCTATTTGATAGGTGAACCAAAAAGAAAACAAACAAACAGATAGTCCCATATAACAATAACCTCAGTTTCAAAGAAATCACTTGTGGGAGACCAACTTCATAAGCAAAATTCAGCTCTAATATTCTGATGCTTGGTTATTTCTATACAATCTGGACAAAGGCCAAGGATGTGGCTAAATATACTCTACTAACGGGGAAGATATCCCCCCACATGCACAAAAAAGAAGTATCTGGATAAAAAATGCCAATAGTGCCAAGGTTGAGAGACACTTCCCTTACCAAAGCTTCACTCAGTATAAGATTTTTTAATTCAACCGAGTCTTTAACATTTCAATGTATTTCCATTTAGTTATTCTACTAATTTATCCTGAACAAATATACTTAGTATTTCTTGAGAGTCTACCAGTTAATATCAATACAGTGATAAAAAGAGACACATGAATCCTAATCTCATGGAGCAAGGTAAGAATCTGTTCCAATAACACAGGTGAAAGAATGATCATTGTTTTCCAAATCAAACTAAATATACTTTTGAGCCCATTTAACAAAGTGTGGAAAAATCTAATCCCAGTTATATTTGGGGAGCCCAAGAATTTGGGAAGCTTTTATGATACCTAAAATGAAGACAAGTACTGAGTCTTGGTCTTTGGAGTCAATATGATTATTCTTTCTGCTACCAATGCTGCTGTTAGGTCACTCCCTCTGCCTTTGTTATGTCTAGTATTCCTTCACCTCCTAGTGGTCTTCTCTACTGACCCCAGATAGCAAAGCAACCCTGTCCCTCTTTCATCCAGGACACTGAGCCCTAGATCTGAGATGAAAATCTCTCAAGTCTCTGGTCCCTTCCCTGTCCTGAGAACACTTACACTTTCTCCCTGTATCAAGACACCTTTATTTTTTTTTATTATGTTCAGTTAGCCACTGTATAGTACATTATTAGTTTCTGATGTAGTGTTCAACGATTTATTAGTTGCATATAACACCCAGTGCTCATCACAACACGTACCCTCCTTAATACCCATCACCCTGTTACCCCATCCACCCATACCCCTCCCCTCTGAAACCCTCAGTTTGTTTCCTGGGGTCCATAGTCTCTCATGGTTCACCTCCTTCTCTGATTTCTCCCCCTTCAGATTTCCCTCCCTTCCTTTATGGTCCTCTGTGCTATTGCTTGTGCCTTTTTTCCCCTTGCTCTTTCCTCTCTCCTCTCTTGAGTGGTCCTTCTCTCCAAACAAAATCAAAGTAGGGACCATCTTCTAAAGGCCTAGCAAATGCAGGGCAAAAGAAAAATATGTCTGGTTCTCTTGATTCTTCTACAATAGTTAAAACAAAACAAAAGCAAATTTCCATAAGGACCCTCCACACAGACTGGCAGGTTACAGCCATTTGTTGAATACACACTATAGTCAAGCAAAGCACTACACACTTACCAGTGAAAAATCTGGAGCACTTGAGCCAAGTCACATAAAATGTCACTGGAAGTTTTCTCTTTTTCCCACTCAATTCTTAGAGTTGAAAGGACAAGAATTTTAGTCAATACATCCAAAGTATATCAGGCATAATTAAGTCACTTTCATCTTACTTAAGATTTGTGTTTGGGGGTACCTGGGTGACTCAGTCAGTTAAATGTCTGACTCTTGGTTTTGGCTCAGGTCATGATCTCAGGGTTGAGATTAAGCCCTGCATCAGGCTCCATGTTCAGCACAAAGTCTTCTTGAGATTCTCTCTCTCCCTCTTCCTCTGCCCCTCCCCCACGTGTACTTTCTCTCTAAATAAATAAGAAAATAAAATCTTTAAAAAAAGATTTAATTTTAAATTGTTTTTCTACAGTAACATTTTATTAGAAATTAATTAAGCACATTTGAGATTCTGATTTATTTAGAATTAATAACTTCCTTCAATGGCATGACACCTATATTTCATCTCAATAGTCTGAGATACAAATGAAACCATTCTCTACAGTGAGAGAGCCAAGACATCCTCAGAGGAGCTGTCAATGCAGTTAGAATGTCCGTCTATCAGGAAGGAGATGACATTTGATGTCAGCCATAGGCAAATATCCTAACTGGGTGACATGTGCCATCTAGCATTTTTAGCTTCCCTGATTTAGATCTTTTTTTTCCCCCTTTTTAGTGTCCTTGTCTCTCTCTTCATGCACTCAAGATACTTTGCTTTATCCAATCTCCCTGCATAGCCTGTCAAATCTCTCAGGAAATGTCTTAATAAATTCATCTACACTCAAGTATAAAGGATTGATGTTTAAATTGGAACTACTTCAGGAGTGCCTGCAGTTACTGACTTTCAGGCCTAACAGATAGATGGAGAAGGATTATTTTTGGGCAGGAGGACATTCAACCCCTAAAAATTACACTGACATGTCCAGGCCAAAATCAGTTCAAATAAAATGTCTATTTGCATATGTTTTGGAAAAGGTCCAAGATGTCTCAGTATCCACCAAAAAGTCTCACCTAGAAAAACCACTGTCACTGTCAAATGAAATTATATATGTAAAAACACTTTTTAAAGTGAATACTATTAAGTTACTTACTGATACCAAACCCTATTCTTTTTTTTTTTCAAGCCACACATTTATTGTTATGTTAATCACCATATATTACATCATTAGTTTTTGGTGCAGTGTTCCATGATTCATTGTTTGTTCATAACACCCAGTGCTCCATGCAGAACGTGCCCTCCTCAATACCCATCACCAGGCTAACCCATCCCCCTACCCCCCTCCCCTCTAGAACCCTCAGTTTGTTTTTCAGAGTCCATCATCTCTCATGGTTCGTCTCCCCCTCTGACATACTCCCCTTTTCTTCCTCTCCTGTTATCTTCTTCTTTTTCTTTTTTCTTAAAATATGTTGCGTTATTTGTTTCAGAAGTACAGATCTGTGATTCAACAGTCTTGCACAATTCACAGCGCTCACCGTAGCACATACCCTCCCCGATGTCTATCACCCGGCCACCCCATCCCTCCCACCCCCAACCACTCCAGTAACACTCAGTTTCTTTCCTGAGATTAAGAATTCCTCATATCAGTGAGGTCATGTGATACATGTCTTTCTCTGATTGACTTATTTCACTAAGCATAACACCCTCCAGTTCCATCCACGTCGTTGCAAATGGCAAGATCTCATTCCTTTTGATGGCTGCATAATATTCCATTCCAAACCCTATTCTATTAGCTTTATCTGAATTTATGCTTTACAATAGCCTTTGAAGAGAAGTACTATTATCCTTATTTCACAAATGAGAAAATAGAGGCAATGGGAAGTTAAATAGTTTTCCTGAGGTCAAAAACCCAGAAAATGGTCCTTTTTCTAACCTATAACCTTTCCTTATCATAATTATCAATGTTATTCTCAGAGCTTTGGGGTACAGGATGATGAATGAGAGCGAATGATGAACAGCCTACTTTGTATGTTTTGTTACTTATTTCAGGAAAAGTATAAGCAGCATAATTATAGTAGCTAATACTTGGTAAGCCTTTTCTATGGCCAAAGCAGGCTAATGAGAATGAATCTACATCATCTCATTTATCACTTCCAACAGTCCTGGAAGTAAGTCCTGTGAATACTCTTTATTCATAGATAAGAAAAACCAAGGGAAGTCTTAGAGAAGTGCGGTAGTTTATCCAAAGTCATACATATAGCAAGTTGTGTACCCAAGATACCATCCCAGGTAGCCAGCCATTTATTGCATATTCACTAAGTATGCAATCCATACTTTATCCCATTTAATCCTCACAATAGACTTATGAGGAAGACTGTAGATTTATGGGAAACTGTGTTGCAGGGTATGGGATGCTTCCCACACAATACCAAGCAATTCTCAGACACCAACAGGGTGTCCGTGAATTCAACTCAATTCTGACACTATCTACCTGGAGATAACATCAGATTCCACAGGTTGTGGGATCCATCCTACAAAACTGCCCCCCATCACATCCATATACACTTCAGATGCCAGTCACAAGTCCAGGTTGTCACCTATGCTACTGACCAACAGGGTACAAATTGGAGGTTCCAAGGACCCCCTCCAACTCAAGATGCAATTGCAAGTCCAGGTTGTTACCCATACTTCTGATCCAATGGCTTAAGTCAAAGGTTCCCACAACCTCCTTCTTGGGTTCAAGTGGCTCAAGCAGCTCACAGACTTCAGAGAAACATTTTATTTACTAGATTACCATAACAGCTAAATGGAAGAGTTGTATTGGGAAAAGTATGTGGAAAGGGCACAGAGCTTCCATGTTCTTTCCAGGCATACCACTTTCCCCACATCTCCATATATTCACCAACCTGGAAGCTCTCTGAACTCCGTCCTTTCAGGTTTTTATGGAGGCTTCTGCCTGGTCCTGACTGATTAGTTCACTGACCATTGAAGATTAATTCAACCTCCAGTCCCTCTAACCTCCCCAAAGACCACAGGTTGGGAATGAAAGTTTCAACACTCTAAACACATTATTGTTTCTACTGACAACCAGCCCCCAATCTTTAGGGGTTTTCCAAAAGTCACCTCATTAACATAACAAAAGACGTTTTATCATTATCAACACTACGGAAATTCCAAGCTTTTGGGGAGCAGTGAGCCTGGAACTATGGACTAAGACCAAATACATATTTCTTATTAAGTTACAATATCACACCTCCTCATGACATAAATCATAGCAATTTATCCTCAGGTTGTAAAATTTCCTAGGTAACTCGCCTCCTGTCCACCCAATGTTCCTACTACAGTAAGCCAAAGGTTCAAAAACAGGTCTGTCAAATAATACAATATATGTTAAAAAAAAAAAAAAGAAGAAGAAGATAGCAGGAGGGGAAGAATGAAGTGGGGGAAATTGGAGGGGGAGATGAACCATGAGAGACGATGGACTCTGAAAAACAAACTGAGGGTTCTAGAGGGGAGGGGGGTGGGAGGATGGGTTAGCCTGGTGATGGGTATTAAAGAGGGCACGTTTTGCATGGAGCACTGGGTGTTATACACAAACAACGAATCATGGAACACTACATCAAAAACTAATGATTTACGGTGATTAACATAACAAAAATTAAAAAAAAACAGGTCTGTCTCCTCACTCAGACTTGATTCCACCTAGCTTCTTCACATACCATAATCCAAATCAATCACATCCATGTATCTAAATCAATCCTTAGCCTGAGACTAGACCATCAGAGTAAAAGAGTTTGTTGATCATCCTGGCAGCAATATTTGCCATATTTACCAATTAGCCTAAAGAATCACAGTAGCCGTAGGCATATTGAACTGACATGCAAGGAATTTCACTCAACACTGGCTAGACAGAAAGATATGTAAACTATTATCCTGCTTTATTATTCTGGAAACTAATAATTCTAAAACATTTCTGATTATTTTTGTACCCCAAAATGACTTATCTATGGCACCTAGAAAAACGTTAGATACAATGCAGATGCTCAGTAAATATTTGCAGACTTGAATTATAACAATCATATTAATTTGTACAGGAATTTCAAACCTTATTATCCCTTAGAAATACTGATCTTGAGAGCAAACTATTGGTATTCCCTTATGCTCAAAACTAGTATTAGATACCAGTAAATTATGTGCTGTTGGCAGGAATTCTTTTTGTGTGTGAGTGCACTAGCAGTATAGATATTTAAATCTTTTCCTTTAAAGATAAAATACAGTTCATAAATTTTAAGTGTATAGCTCCATAAACATTTCAAATATAGATACATAATGTAGCCGCCATCTACATTAAGGTATGGCAAAACATTATTATCATCCTTAGTCATTCCTCACACCCATTCTCAAATATCAGTCACTTCCACAAGAAAACCACTTAAAATTCTATCACCATAAATTAGTTTTGTCTTTTTAAAATTCATATGAATGGAATTACAGATTATGTACTACTCTGTGTCTGGTTTCTTTCATCATATGTTAGGTTGGTGAGATTCATCCATGTTGTTGCATGTAGCAGTAATTTATTCTTTTTCATTGCCAGGTCGTTTTACATTTATATATAAAATTATGATACATATAAATATTTAATTATAAATATATATTAATATGTTGATAAATAAATGATTGTATCTAGGTTGAGATTATTATGAGTAATGATGCTATGACCATTGTAGTAAATGTGTTTTTAGAAAAAATTTGTATACATTTCAGAGAGGAATAGAATGTCTTTCTTTCTTAGAATTGCTGGGTCATAGAGTTTATAAATGTTTAGTATTAGTAGAGAAGCCAACAGTTTTCCAAAGTGGTTGGACCAATTTATACTCCTTCCTCCTATGAATGAGAGATCTATTTGCTACACACCTTTGCCAATGCTTGATAATAATGTTTTTGTTCTTTTATTTTACTTTGTCATCCTAGCAGGTGCATAGAGTATGTTACTATGTCTTCAACTTGCACTTCCACAATAACTGATGTCCTTTGACACATTTTCATATGCTTAAAAATCAACTTGTGTAGCCTGGGTAGCTCAGTTGGTTAAGCGTCTGACTCTTTGTTTCAGGTCAGGTCATGATCTCATGGTGGAATCTGCTTTAGATTCTCACTCTTTCTCCCCCTCTGCCTCTCACATGGTCTCTATCCCTCTCTAGTAAATAAATAAAATCTTTTAAAAAAATCAGTTAGATAGTCTCTTTAGTCAAGTGCCTATTCAAATGTTTTGCCCTTCTTGTGTTGTCTAGTTTTGTATTAATTAATAGGAAATATTTATTCTATAATGAGTTCTTTGACAGGGCATTGCAAGTATCTTCTTCCACTCAAATGCTTACCTGTTTACTCCCTTAATGGTGACAAACAGAAGTTTTTAATTTTAATAAAATCCAATTTCTAAACCTTTTCCTTTATTGTTAGTAACTTTTGTTTCTGTTTAAGAAATATTTCTCCTTCAACAAATGGAGATGGGAAAACTGGTCAGCTACATGCAAAAGAATGAAACTGGACCACTTTTTTACACCATAAACAAAAGTAAATTCAAAAGAGACTAAAGACCTAAATGTGAGACCTGAAACCATAAAAATCATAGAAGAGAGCATAGGCAGTAAGGTCTCTGACATTGGCTGTAGCAACATGTTTCTAGATATGTCTCCTGAGGCAAGGGAAATAAAAGCAAAAATAAATTATTGGGACCACCTCAAAATAAAAACCTCCTACACAGTGAAGAAAACAGTCAACAAAACTAAGAGGCAACCTACGGAATGGGAGGAGATATTTGTAAATGGCATATCCAATAAAGGGCTAGTATCCAGAATATATAAAGAACTTAGAAAATTCAACACCCCCCAAAATAATCCAATTAAAAATGGACAGAAGAAATGAAAAGATATTTCTCCAAAGAAGACTTCTACATGGCCAATAAACACATGAAAAGATGCTCAAATCACTCATCAGAGAAATGCAAACCAAAACCACAATGAGATATCACCTCACACCTGTCAGAATGGTTAAAATCAAAAACATAAGAAACAGTGTTGATGAGGATGTGGAGAAAAAAGAACCATCATGCACTGTTGGTGGGAATGCAAACTGGTGTGGCCACTGTGTAAAACAGTATGGAATTTCCTCAAAAAGTTAAAAATAGAATTACCTTATGATCCAGTAACCAAACTACTGGGTCTTTACCCCCAAAATACAAAAACACTAATTCAAAGGGATAAGGGATACATGCACGCTATGTTTATAACACTATTATTTACAGTAACCAAATTATGGAAGTAGCCCAAGTGTCCATTGATAGATGAACGGATAAAGAATACATATATATATATATATATATATATATATATATATATATATATATAAAACAGAATACTATTCAGCCATAAAAAAGAATGAAATCTTGCCATTTGCAATGACATTGCTGGAGCTAGAGAGTATAATGCTAAGCAAAGTAAGTCAGTCAGAGAAAGACAAATACCATATGATACGATTTCACTCATAGGTGGAATTTAAGAAGCAAAACAGACAAGCAAAGGGGAAAAAGAGAGAGAGAGAAGCAAACCAAGAAACAGACTCAACTATAGAGAACAAACTGATGGATACCAGAGATAAGGTGGGTAGGGGGATGGGTGAAATAGGTGATGGAGATTAAGGAGTGCACTTGCCATGATGAGCACTGGGTACTATATGGAACTGTTAAATCACTATGTTGTATACCTGGAACTCATATAACACTCCATGTTAACTATACTGGAAATAAAATTTTTTAAGAAGTGTCCAAAAAAACACAAAGAAATATTTCCCTACTCCAAATCCTAAAGACATTCTCCTATGTTGTTCCTCTAAAAATTTTATTTTATTGTTTTATATGAGATATGTGTAATCTATAACTCACCTCCAATTGATCACTTATACAAGTCAAGTCTAATTTGGGGGTCAAGTTTAATTTTTTGCTATGGATATCAAACTGGTCAATTACCATTTGTTAAAAAGTATGATCTTTCCCCACTATCCATGTCCTAACCAAACTAATATTTTTTCTAAAAATAAAAAAATAAAAAGTAAATCAAACAGTAAACGGCAAAAATTCATTCTAAATATTAAATAAATAGTAATGAAAATTAGCAGCTTTTAAGTTTCAGATCTGTTGTAACACTGTCTGAAACTGTTTGTAATTTATTTAAAAAATATTAAACATTTAGCTTAATGAACAATAATGATCCTGGATACAAACGAAGAAAAAATTTGAAGATATTACCAGAAGAGTAGGTTATAAATCAAATCTATCTATAACTTAAATATCTCTCTCAAATCACAAAATCTTGGCATTTGTATTTCCCCAAAAGAGAATGAAGGCATTTGTTGTTCAGTTATATTTTTATTTTTAGGCCACTAGTCAAATGGCAAACCATAAAATAAATACAGAATAGTTTCTGAAACAAGATTTTTTTGAAAGACAGTTTTACTGACAAAGAATAGTGTTTTCTCTCCCTTAATAACTTACTATGTTGTCTTTTCTAGCATTTAGGATGGGGGAGGGGAGTGAAGTATTAAAAAAAAAAAACTAATGCTCTATAATCCCAAATAAGAAATTACTAAAATAAAAACATGTTTTTTGTAAATAAAGATTATTGTAGATATGGTAGGATGGTAACCACTTAATTTATGTTGAATATAAATCGATTATTAAGAATCATAGCAAACCCTTTTATAGCATTTTCTATGTATCCACCATTATACAAAACATTGTATGTATGCATTTCCATATTTTACAGAAGAGGAGACAGGCATAGAAAGATTAACTGTTTTACCAAGGTCACACAGGTAGTAGGTTGGTGGACCCAAGATTTAAATCTCCATAGTCTGGCTTTAATGGCTGTTTTGTTAACTCATATGCCAACCACTTTGTGACAGTTTGCAAGCATTTTAACAAAATGAGTAGTAAGGCTATTAAAAGATGTGTATGTATTTCAAATGCATTTATTCTAATTTATTCTATCTCCTGTTTTTCTTGTTCTTCACATATAAAATGGAATAAAATAGTAACTTCTTCCTAAGGATGCTATGAGAATTAGATGGGTTAATACACACAGAACACTCAGAAGGATAGATCATATGGGTCATAGAGTAAAATAAACTTAGCGGGCATCTATGACCATATAACAGCAATTAGTACCAAACCTCCTGACAGACCTAATATGTCCTTTGGGCAATACATGAGGACATCCCTACCTCTAGGGCAATCAAAGTCTTTAGTTAATACTTTGTGGTTATACTTTTAGATTTTATAAAAAGACTGCGTGTCTCATAAATATTTTTATTATTTTACACAAAATATAATTGCCATTACCCATCATACTGCTCACTGATATTTTGTTATTTCCTTCAACTTTTCAATATATGATTATAGTGGGAACTAGCAGGTACTGTTTATTAGCACCTCATCTTTCCACTTACTCCTTCCTAGTGGAAACCTAATTTTGTTTAGATAGCCTACCTCACCCACTCATCCATGGGTTTCTAAGAAGTTAAACCACTCCCAATCCCTGGACTTGGACTGATTCTGTTTTGTCTAAATTTATGATCTAAAGATCTTCCCATGGTATATATTATTTATCCAAACATGGGTATGTGACAAAAATTGGTGGACTGACGTTTCAGAATTAGAGAATTCTCCCATACTGCACATGAAAAAAAGAACAAATAGTCCAAAATGCTAAAGAAGCCATTTTACCACCATGAAGGAGGAATTAGCCTTAGCATAAAGCTGGTTCTGGAGACAGCTTAGCTGATCAGCCAAAAGATCCTGGATATCTGCTGACATCACTTGGTCACTAATCCATACTATGCTTGCAGTACTCCCTACCGGTGGATTGCCATATTATATATAATAATAAACTTACTTGTGCTTTAGACTAGTTTGATGCAAGGTTTTCTGTTATTTTCAGTTGAAAATTTCTTACCTAAAACTCATATAAATCTATAAACTGTTTAATTTGAAGTGAGGTCTGTGTCCATGAATATCTTACAGATTTTCACTGCTTTCATTAACTGTATATTATCTGCTTTGGGGGTTGTACACTTTACAAGTCATTTCTTCAAAATACTTGATGTCTGCCATTCTAAAGAAAACTAAAAGAGAACTATATGCTAATTTCAGAAAACTATTCTACTTTTGCATCACATTGACTTCACTGAGTTGCAAACTTATTGAAAAATATATCAAGGCATAAAGTCAAGTCCCATCTTGACGACATACATATAAAATTCATTTAAACAATTATGCATCAAACAAATATATTCTATTTTATTGTCATTATAAAAGAATATAGATTTTCATTCATGCCTTACTCTATTTTTAATAGGATAGCCAAACAATATTCAACAATTAAGCTATTTTGTATATAACCGTATATAACAACTGAGCAATTTTAAATATTCCGTGTTGAAACTAAAATTATTTTTCACAACTTTCTCTATCAAATTTATAAGAAGAAAAGCTACTGAAAGAATACGGTCTGTGAAAGCAACAACAAGCATTAATTATTCACATTATCTTCGACAATTCTTTAATACTCAGTAAGTCACATTTTCTGAGAAGTGTTCAAAGGATTATTTAAATTACAAATGAAAGTTTGCAAAGACACTGTAAATATAGAAAGATTACTTTTTAAAAAGTCTGTTAAGGGTTATAGTGAAATACGTTGGGGACAATTAGCATCCTCTAATCTACACAGGAAGACATCTATAGACAAAAGCGTGAATTATTTAGGTGTTACGTGGGCAAAGACATGGGCATTAACCAGACAAAAATTCTAAAAGAGCCAATGTGAGAATCAAAATAGCGATCGACCCCTATCAACAATTAATGCCTAAAAACAAATTCATTGCTACTAGTCTATTATAAAATTGAATCAGGGCACCTGGGTGGCTCAGTCGTTAAGTGTCTGCCTTCGGCTCAGGTCATGGTCCCAGGGTCCTGGGATCGAGCCCCACATTGGGCTCCCTGCTCCACGGGAAGCCTGCTTCTCCCTCTCCCACTCCCCCTGCTTGTGTTCCCTCTCTAGCTGTGTCTCTCTCTGTCAAATAAATAAATAAAATCTTAAAAATAAATAAATAAATAGAGAATCAATTTCTGATGTTGATTTATATGTAGTCTTGATTTACTAGACATGAATTAACAGGTATTCATTCCAAACTCCATATAGCATACCAGATATCCAAAGATAACCATTAGCAGTGACCCATTATAGCTAATAAGATTTTAAATATATACAGACACAATTAAAAATATTTACCAAATAACTCCAGGATTGATGATCACTTGTGCATATTTACAATAGGGAAAATCACAATTATATATCATCTATGTATATTCACATATATACATATCATATATATTTTTGTATATCCATATATTCATCATATATATTCATGCTGTTCCATACATACATATTTATATCTTTTCTCTATGTTACATACACATACACAGAAATTATACACATTAAGAACTATTATAAAAAATTAGATTCTATTTCCCCCCTCAAATTAATTTAGATATCTGAAAAAAGCCTATAATGAAGCTACCATTTCTTTAAAGTAAAAGAGAGTTGGCTTAGAAAAATAGTATCTTTGAGTTGTAAAAATCCTTGAGTCTATAAAGTTCAAGCATCTTTTTTTTAACTTTTTTTTTAGATATTTATTTATTTATTTAACACAGAGAGAGAGAGAGTGCACAAGCAGGGAATACAGCAGAGGGAGAGGGAGAAGCAGACTCTGCTGAGCAGGAAGCCCGATGCGGGGCTTGATCCCAGGACCCAGGGATCATGACCTGAGATGAAGGAATACACTTAACTGACTGAGCCACCCAGGTGCCCTTCAAGCATCTTCTAATACACCCATCACATTCAAGTGGATGGCTCTGTTATGTTCTCCAGAGACTAAATTAGAGCGTTGGTTGAGAATGAGCACCCTCACACACAAAGCCTATTGAAGTTACAGTGTCTTATCATAATATCAATATAGTGCCACTCTAAAACACCAGTATCTTTAACTTAAAATTTTAAATAAAGTAAAAAGTTTTTGCACAGCGAAGGAAACCATCAACAAAACAAAAAGGCAACCCATTTGAATAGGAGAAGATATTTGCAAATGATATATCTGATAAGGGATTAATATCCAGAATATATAAAGAACTCCTCCAACTCAACACACACACACACACACACACACACACACACACACACACACACACACACACACACACACCAAATAATTTAGTTAAAAATGGGCCAGAGGACCTGAATAGACATTTTTCCAAAAAAGATATACAGATGGCCAACAGACATATGAAAAGATGTTCAACATCACTGATCATCAGGGAATTGCAAATCAAAACCACAATGTGATGTCACCTCACACCTATTAGAATGGCTATTATCAAAAAGATAAGAAATAGGGGCACCTGGGTGGCTCAGTCATTAAGAGTCTGCCTTCGGCTCAGGTCATGATCCCAGGATCCTGGTCCTGCATCGGGCTCCCTGCTCCATGCGAAGGCTGCTTCTCCCTCTCCCACTCCCCCTGCTTGTGTTCCCTCTCTCGCTGTGTCTCTCTCTCTCAAGTAAATAAATAAAATCTTTAAAAAAAAGATAAGAAATAACAAGTCTTGGCAAGGATGTGGAGAAAAGGGAACTCTCTGGGGTGCCTGAGTGGCTCAGTTGGTTATGTGACTGCCTTCAGCTCAGGTCATGATCCTGGAGTACCAGGATCGAGTCCCGCATTGGGCTCCCTGCTCAGCGGGGAGTCGGCTTCTCCCTCTGACCCTCCCCCATCTCATGCTCTCTCTCTCTATCTCATTCTGTCTCTCAAATAAATAAATAAAATCTTTAAAAAAAAAACTCATTGAACTATATACTTAAAAATAGTGCACTTGATTGTATGTAAAATTATACCACAATAAAGTTGGTTTAAAAAAAACTTTAAAAAAAAAAAAGAAAGAAAAGGGAAATCTCTGGCACTGTTGGTAGGAATGTAAATGGGTGCAGCCACTGCGGAAACAGTATGGGGTTTCCTCAAAAATGTAATAATAGATAATCCAGTAATTCCATTACTGACTACTTAACCCACAAAAGAAAAAAATATTAATTTGAAAAAATATGTTTATTGCAACATTATTTATAATAGCTAAGATATGGAAGCAATCCAAGTGTTCATCAGTAGATGAATGGATAAACAAGATGTGGTGTGTGTGTAGGTGTGTGCGTGTGTGTGTGTGTATACATATATACACACACAAATTATATATATATGTGTGTATATATACACACACACCCAAATTTTTAATGATATCACTTCATTTTGTTTGTTCCAAGTGTATAAACATAAATTGATTTCTGTATCATGAAATTGTATCTGGCAAACTTCCTAAACGTTGTTACTAATTCTAATTATTCATCTGTATATAATATTCCCTGTAAGTAGATATATTTATCACTTTTCAAAAACGTCACTTGTAGTCTTAGCTTTTTGTGAATGTTTTATATGAATGGATGTTGAATTTTACAAATGTTATTTTTTTAATCTATTGAGATAATCATATAATATTTCTCCTTTGGTCTCTTACTTTGGAAATCTCAGTAACGGATTTTTTTCAAGGTTAAACCCAGCTTGTCTTTTTGGAATACCTGCTTTCTTTTTCTACACACACACACACACACACACACAACATACTACATACACAAACACATAACTTGTTCTCACTCTACAAATACACACACATCCCATGTACATTACTCTTGGATTTATTTTTTTGTTTCTTTAGGATGTTTTCATTTACCTTCTTGTGTGAGATAGTCCTATAATTTTCCTTCTTTTATATTCTCATCAGGCTCTGATATCAAGATCATTCTGGTTTCATAGAATGTATTGAGGAATATTTCTGCTTTTTCTAGTCTCTGGAAGAGATTGTACAAGACTTTAAATATTTGGTAGATTTCATTGCTTAAGCTTTATCAACACTGAGTTTTAAGTATTGTGTTTATAATTATGGATTATATTACAGATTTAGTTTCTTTAGCATTATGGTATTATTTAGATTTTTATTTCTTCTTTTATCAGTTTTGCTAGAATGCATTTTTAGGAATTGATCTATAGCATCAAAGTTTTTAAATTTACATTTATAAAGTTGTTCTATTTCTAATATCCTCTTTTGCTCTTTTTAATGTCTGCAGGATCTGCAATGGTTTCTTTTTCGCATTCCTGATATTAGTTATTTATGCTTTATCCCTCTCTCAATAATCACATCACTTTGGGATTTATTAATACTCTTTATGTTAGGGGTACCTGGGTGGCTCAGTCGTTAAGAGTCTGCCTTCGGCTCAGGTCATCCTGGGATCGAGCCCCAAATCGGGCTCCCTGCTCTGCAGGAGGCCTGCTTCTCCCTCTCCCACTCTGGCTGCTTGTGTTCCCTCTCTCGCTGTCTCTCTCTCTCTCTCTCCCTCTGTGAAATAAAAAAAAAAAATACTCTTAATTACATGCTCATTTTTTATTTAATTTCTACTCTTTACTCTTTTCTTCTATAACCTTTGATGTAATTTATCATTCTTTTTCTTCTTTCACTCATTACTTATTGGCCTTACTTCTTTTCTAACATATTATTTTAAATCTATAATTTCCCTCTAAGTAATGCTTTCATTAACCTCACAAGTTTTATTAGGTACTATTTTATTATCATTTAGTTTCTAATGTTATCTGATTCCCATTGTAATTCCTTTTTGGTCCTACCAATTATCTAGAAATATATTTCTTACTTTCCAAACATGGGGATTTCCTAATTGTCTTTTTGTTATTAATTTCTATCATAATGGCAATGTGACAATTAATACTAAGTATGATTTTAATTTTTTTAAATTGGCTTTATGCCCTTGAGTTGACCAATACTTTTAAATATTCTATACTTTATTCTTTGTCTGATAGGTCCAAAAGCAGGAGTCCTTACCCATCTTTTTCTATTGTCCACCATTTCTGTTTATTTTCTTTTGTGTTATCTTACCCTCTCAGTTTCCAAATTATGTTTTACGGTGAATAAGTACTTTATTTGTAAAATTGTGGAAATAATATTTTGAGGGCTAAGATGATGTTATCTCCCTCTAGAAAGAATTTATCTTTGCTTCAGACAGATACGTGGGGCCGCTAGCAGCCTGGAGTCTCCTCAATCCAGTTTCCGTGAATTAAGATGAATCTAAGTTGAGCCATCTGAGAGAACCATGGCTACTTCTTGGTCATCCTTACTGCTATTATGCAGTCCTTCTGTGGTCATTCAAAGCAAGAAGTTTTGCAACTCCTCTTCCTGAGGCCTCTGGACACCAGCTGCCCGGTGAGGCTACCACAGGTACTTATTTTCCTCTCACACATACCCTCCCTTCCCCCCACCCCTGCTCCCACTGACAAAGAACTCAGAAGAAAAGGGCCACAAATGCCCGCCTCACATTTCTGGGCCTCTTGTTTTTCTGTTTCTGACCTATTCATTCTGTGCTAGCCCATTTGTTCTACAATGCCTTTAAATACTTTTTTTAATTGAAATATATTTGATACATAACATTGTATAAGTTTAGGAAATACAATATATTGGTTTGATATATTTATACTGCAGTATGATTGCCCTTGTAGCATCAGCTAACACCTCTATCATGTCACATAATTATCTGTGGGGTGTGTGTGTGTGTGTGTGTGTGTGTGTGTGTGTGTGTGTGTGTGTGTGTGTGTGTAGGGAACAATTAAGATCTAGTCTCTTAGCAAGTTTGATGTTTTTAATACAATGTTGTTGTCTGTAATCACTATGTTGTGCCTTACATCTCCAGGACTTACTTATATACTAGTTGCAAGTCTGTACCCTTCAATAACATCTCTCCTATTCCCCCACACCTCAGCCTCTGATAACCAGCATTTTACTCTCTGTTTTTACAAGTTTGGCTTTTTTAGATTCCACACATAAATGATATCATACAGTATTTGACTTTATCTGACTTATCTCACTTAGTATAATGTCCCCAGGTTCCTTCCATGTTGTCACAAATGGCAGGATTTCCTTCTTTTTCTTTATTGAAATATGATTGACATACAATATTATATTAGTTTCAGGTGTACAGCAGAGTGATTTGACATTTATATACATTACAAAATGACCAACACAAGTCTAACTAATTACTATTTGTCACCATATAAAGTTAATATAATATTCGTGTCTGCATGCCCCATGCTGTATGTCACCTCTCCACGCCTTAGTTACTTTAAAACTGGAAGTTTTACTCTTGATCCCTTTTACCCATTTTGCTGCCCTCCCCATTCTCTGGCAACCATCCGTCAGTTCTCTGTAACTATGTCTGGTTTTATTTTGTTTGCTCATTTGTTTTGCTTTTTACATTCCATATATAAGTGAAATTATATGGTATTTGCCTTTCTCTGACTTATTTCACTTAGCACAAAACCTTTAAGATCCATCCGTGTTGTCTCAAATGGCAAAATTTCATTCTTTTTATGGCTCAGTAATATATCATTGTGTGTGTGTGACCTTCTTTATAATGATGGACATTTAGGTGACTTCCATATCTTGGCTATTGTCAATAATGCTACAATGAACAGAGAGGTGCATATATCTTTTTGGATTGGCGCTTTTATCTTCTTTGGATAAATATCTGGAAATGGAATTGCTGGACTGTACGGTAGCTCTATTTTTAATGTTTTGAGGAAACTCCACACAATTTTCCAAAGGGGCTGCAGCAATATACATTCCTACCCATGGTGCATGAGTGTTCCACTTTCTCCACATCCTCACCAACACCTATTTCTTATTTTTTTGATAACAGTCGTTCTGTGTGAGGTGATATCTCATTGCAGTTTCGATCCGAACTTCCCTGATGATTTGTAATGTTGAACACCTTTATATGTACCTGTTGGGCATCTGTACGTCTTCTGTAGAAAAATGTCTATGTAGGGGCGCCTGGGTGGTTTAGCCGGTTAAGCATCTGCCTCGGGCTCTGATCATGATTTCAGGGTCCTGGGATCCAGCCCCGTGTCCAGGCTCTCTGCTCAGCAGGGAGCCTGCTTCTCTCTCTCTCTCCCTCTGCCTGCCACTCCCTCTGCTTGTGCACTCTCTCTCTATCTCAAAATAAATAAAAATTTTGAAAAAAAAGAAAAAAGAAAAATGTCTATGTAGTTCCTCTGCCCATTTTTAAGTCAGATTGTTTGGGTTTTTGCTATAGTTGTTGTTGTTGTTACTGAGTTGTATAAGTTCTTTATATATTTTGGATAGTAACTCCTTATTCAGTGTGTGGTTTGCAAATATTTTCTCCCATTCTGTAAGGTGCCTTTCATTTTGTCAACAGTTTTCTCTGCTGTCCAGAAGCTTTTAAGTTTGATATAGTCCTACTTGATTTTTGCTTGTATTGTGCTTTTGGTGCTTTTGGTGTGTTGTGCTAATCACTGTTAAGACCAATGTTGAGCTTCTTCCCTGTTTTCTTCTAGGAATTTTAGAGTAACAGGCCTTATATTTAAGTTGAAATAGTGCTGAAATAATTATTTTCTCCATATTTATTTGTTTTCATTGTGAGGGGACTGGTGTGAATTGTGACAGCTGCTACTACCAAAGGTAGAACTTAAATTCAGTCTTTATTTCTTTTTTATTTTTACAGCTGCAAAAGTTACTTGCCTCTTATCATTACCTTATAAAAATAAAATGATGTTGATGAAGGAAAGCATATGGAACTCACCATGAAGTCCACTATAATTCTAATGTAGCACTAAATGATTTAGTCTGGGTAGTATTCAGATGCTAAATATAATTTATGGCTGGGACATTCATACCCCTGAAGTTTTAGATCTCTTGTTCTTACTAAAAACCCAGCCTACCAAATGAGTAAAGATAATTCTGCTTTACAGATTTTGTACTGTAATTATTGTTAAGAACTATAATCATTAAGTATAATTAGCATCAAGTGGAGTTTTACACAACAATAAATGGTAGCATAATTATAGATTCAGGCTGTCTGCTACTACAAAATTAAGTTAAAAATTTCAAGCAATCTGTGTTGTAGTTAATACATATTCATAAGCATACAGTATATTGCTTATAAACCAAAGTAAGATTGTAAAGTTCACATAAGAGATCTGAATCCAACTATTTTTATTTCCTCTGAGATATCAAACTCTTTTGAATTTCACTTGTTATGACTCACATTCAGCTTCTATAGACTCCATTAAACTTAAAGATGAAGACACCAAAAATAAGTTTACCTCACAAATAACTTTACGTTTACAGTATTGAATAAAAGGATTTTTATTTGTTCCTGTATCTTTCCCTCAAAACAACAAAAACCTCACCAAAAACAATAAAAAGAATGAAAAACAGAGAAAATAATCCATGTTCAATAAAATAACTCTCTCAATTCCAAAGCTCATACAATGAAGTTCACCTGTCAAACACTATAGGCTCTGGACAAAGAAGAGAAGCGCTAAGAGTCAACTTGTGCCTACTGGAGCTCTACCAAATCCTACCCCCCCAAAACGAGTACCTCAATCTAGAAAAGTTTAAGCTATGACTCTGATTGGAACATTGAAATCTAAAGGATAGACGCGCAGCAGAAGAGGTGGTAGTCCTGTAAAGATCTGATTCCTTTAAATATTCATACAACATCATTAAACATTAGGGATTGAGCCATGCTGCCACATTATTTCTATTATTTATCCCCTAAATTCTCAATAGAGCAAAGATCACTAGATACGAATTAGTAATTAGGAGGAAGAATGGTCAACAATTACCAGATTAAAATATAGCAAATCCATGCCCAAGGGACCTTGTTCTGAGCCATATCATCCTCCTAGAAAAACTGATATGATACGGATTTAAAAAAAAAAAAAGGTAATAAAATGACAGATTTGATGAAAGTCTCTACAAGGCCACAAATGGTAAGTGCATACAGTCATAGATCTCCTCCTTCCCCATATCTCCTCTCTTGTTCTCATTCTGTTCTTCCAGACATTAAGCAATTTCATTTGAGGATTAGACATAATCAGAAAGAAATCAATACGGAACATGCATTAAACTGGAGGGAGGAATTAAAAAAGGCAGATGAAGAACACAAACCAAATGAAAATTTACCCATTGAAACACATGAAAAGTCAAAGAATTTCTACTCCCTCAAAGAAATTATAGCTCTGAACTCTTTCTTTTAAAAAAAATTTTTTAAAAGATCAAGGAGCAGGTTTATGTCCAAAGAAGAGATTACTGAAAGAGGTGAAAAGGGAGCTATGAGCTCAGAACAGAAGAGTAAGAGGAAAAACAACACAATAGAGACAAAAGCTAGATTAGTACCCAAGCACGGGTGCACGTGCACACACACACACACACACACACAGTCAGGAATATAATGAATAGAATTCTGCAATTCACAGCAAACATGAAAAAGAACAATGATTTAAAATTGAATATAGATGATAATAGACATAGAACATAAGTAAAAAGATCTAACAGTGCATTATTGATATGTTTTCCTGCAAAAAAAAGAGAACTGAACAATAGAAAAAAATACTCGAATCTAAAATAGAAAAAAACAATTCTGAAATGATGGCTTTAGTCTGCAGATCAAAGAAGTATATCATGTTCTAAGAAAAATCAATACAGTAAAGTCAGCACTGAGATATAACCTCTGGAAGTTAACTGACATATAAAGACCAAAGAAAGAATCATATAGACATCCAGGTAGGAAAACAAAAATTCACATGCTAGGTTGGCCTCAGTCTATCTATAGAAGCACTCTTACTAGTAGATAGTGTAACAGTATAGTCAAATTTTGAAAGGAAGAAAGGATGACCCTTGAATTTTACACTGAGTATGATTATATACCAAGTATTATTAACTAGTATGTTTTAATCTATAGACCTAATTTGGATATCTCTAGTTGTTCCAATATTGTTCTTTCATTGCAAAAGAAAATCCCAAATCATGTTTTGTATTTCATTGCCTTGTCTGTTCAGTCTCTTTAATCTAGGACAGTTCCACCCATCTGTTTTACATTCTTCACACTGATATTTTTTAAGAAAAATTCTCATAAATTGGTGTTAGTTCAAAAACTGTCCCCCAACCATGAAGGGCAAGGAGAGAACAAAGAAGCAGGCCACTTCAGATTGGTAGGTGGCAGATTTAATAAGCGAGGGAACTTACATACATGGCTTGTCTTGGGCTGCAGCAAGATACTTTAACTTAAAAGTTTATACAGAGGCCTTAACTGGGTTCAGTCATCTATACCATCCATATGGTCTCAACAACACCTAACTCTCTCAAGGCCATGTCCTTGAAAGAGCTCCTAGTGTAGGAATGGCAGGCAGAATGTACATTCTGAGGACAGGGAAGGCGGTGAGGAACATCCAATTGCCCAGGTCCAGCTTGAGGGTCAACCAATGGTCACATCCTCTACATGAACTTCTCCAACAATTGGGGATGTTTCCTCAATATTATACTCAGGTTATGTATATTTGACAGGAATACCACAGACACCGTCTTAAACAAGTGATCAAATTAAAATCACCAGTAATGGGACAAGTTGATACATATTCCTTTTCATATCATGAATGGAGAATAGTAAAGCCAAATTTTTAAATCTTAATGTATCTGATATAAAATATAACTACAAACCTGGTTATACTTTTTTAAAAAAATAAAGCAGTATACATAGTGAATGTGGACTCCCATCATACTATCATCCCCAACCCTGAAGTTTATTTTTCTCAAAGGAAAATGTTGGTAATTGTTTGATGGATATTTGCCACACCTCTTTCTGTGATTTTGCATATGTGTAAAATATATCCTTGTGTGGTTTTTGGGGGGTAAAATTATATAAACATAATCATACTGCATATTTGTCTTATAGTTCACTTTGTTCATTTAATATATTTTAGAGTATTTTTATGACAGCTCACAGAAACCTAATTTTTTTATTTTATGATTAATATGCTGTTGCATACATGAAGCATAATTTATTTCATTTTCCTTATATTGATGGACATTTAGGTTGTTTCCAACTTTTCTTTTTTTAAGATTTTATTTATTTATTTTTGAGAGAGAGAGCGAGCAAGCACAAGTGAGGGGAGGGAGTGCAAGTGAGGTGAGGGGCAGAGGGGGAGGGAGAGAGAATCTCAAGCAGACTCGCCACTGAGTGCAGAGCCTGACATAGATAGGCTCCATCTCACAACCCTGAGATCATGACCTGAGCCGAAACCAAGAGTTGGACTCTTAACCAACTGAGCCACCCAGGAGCCCCAGGTTGTTTCCAACTTTTTAGTATTTCACACAACGCTGTAGTAAGCATTCTCACATATATCTTTTCATTTACATATACACACATTTCCATTAATAGAATATCTAGGAATGAAAAACCTGAAAGGTATGACATTTTGATTTTTTGATAAATCATGCCAAATTTTCCTCTAAATCAAGTCACCATTTTGTTTTTACTAACTATATAAGGAGAATGTGTTTCTTCCAGATCTTTGTCAACATTTCATATTAACAACAATTTTTAATATTTCCTAATCTATTAGAAAAAATCTTATTATTGATGGCCAGATAGGCTGTCTTTTCATATATTTATTGGTCATTTTTATAATTCTTCTGTGAATTGTTTATTTGTATCCTTTGCATACTTTTATTGTGCATATTTTTTCTTATATATTTGTAAGCTGCTTATGTTTCTTTGCATATTAATCATATATGATACTTGGGCTGCCAATATGTGTTCTCCCCATACAGTGTTGACTCTTTTATTCAATTGCACTTTACACTAAATCACTGAAAGAAACAAAAAATCAAAAGTCCTGTTGTCTCGATCTTACCAAAGGGAAACCTAAGACCTACAGAGAGAGGCATATTAATTTACTATAAGTCAGACAACTAAGGCCTTAGTCTTTTATGAGGATGCCAAAATAAGCATAAGACTGTGGGGGAAAAGTTTATAATTTATATTTTTGTCAAAAGATCTGGGTTGCTGGGGCACCTGGGTGGCTCAGTCATTAAACGTCTGCCTTCAGCTCAGGTCATGGTCCCACGGTCCTGGGATCAAGCCCCATATCGGGTTCCTTGCTCTGCGGGAAGCCTGCTTCTCCCTCTCCCACTCCCCCTGCTTGTGTTCCCTCTCTCACTTTGTCTCTCTCTGTCAAACGAATAAATAAAATCTTTAAAAAAAAAAAAAAGACCTGGGTTGGAGCCCAATCTGATTTAATAATAGACTGATCTTGCATCTACTGTTGAGCAAGGACTTTAAACCCCCTGAAAGACAACTGAACTTGGAATCCAAAAGCCTGTGTTCAAGCTTGGATCTCCTATTTATTAGCTCTGTGCCCTTACTGCAAATCAAATTCCTCATTTGTAAAATAAGAATACAAATAGAGTCCGTATATATTTCAAATTGGTGATGTGAGAACCAAATGTCATAAATATGAAAGAGATTTATGCCTTTAAAATATTACACAAATACAGGCAAACCCAGTGACTTTGGGTGATACAAGGTAATTCCTCACCTAAAAAATAAGCCATTACCTATCACTCACTTACTAGTTCTAATGAAATAAAGAAAATAATGTTTTAATAATACACACAAGATGGTAAGAGATTTCTGTTGCACAGAGATTATCATTCTTCCCTGTCATCAATATTCACAAATCCAACATTTGTTTTTCAACAGGCCACATACTCTTCAAGCTTCAGATTTCTACCATTTCTTATTATTTCCTTAAATTTAGTTTCAATTTACTTGGATTAGAACTTGAAATTTAAGTACTCAAATCTATTTTTACTGCCTAAGAAAAATGTTAAAGATAACTTCACGGCATTGATAATTCAATTTTAAATCATCTCATGAAAAGAATTGCCTCAAATTATAGAAGTTAATCATTATTTTATATGAACTATAAACACAACTACTGGCATATAGCAGATTGTAATGAAATCCATCATGAGATAGACACTTAAACTTACCACAGTAGGTGATATGAGTCCTTTTAAAAATATTTTCCAATCCAACCATTTCATCTTTTTAGAAAAAACCATGAAAAGGAAACCTATTGTTACCAAGTATATGCAAGGTCATCCAACACCTTGCTGCAGAAAAATTATAAGAGGAAAATAAGACCATTAATTGAGTATCCATCACTTTGATGAAACTATGGATTTAAATTCACTCTCACATATACCTATTTCTTCCAGCTTCAGAACAATGTGTATTAATAGAGGCTAAGGACTTCCTTATCAGCATTAACACAATTGCTGAAAATAATTCAAATGCAGAATATTCAGAAGAATTTTTTTAATGCAAGGGTTTCTTCTTTCATAATAGAAATATTTATTTCTTTTATACCTGGGATATTTTCATGCTAATATTTTACTGACAAATATGAATGGTAGAAGTGACAGCTTATTAATTGCAATTAGCCAACTATAAATAATCGAAATGTTCTCCATTTTAGTTTAGCAATATTAAAATGATGAAAAAGTTTGGTACAGCACACATGTCTAGGAAACTGTGTATTAGCCTAAACAAGACAAGAAGCATGCACTGACTTAGTTAGAAACATATATAAAAGCTCCCAAGGGTGGAAAAACTCTGCTTTCCTTATGAGAGATCTAATACCTCAGAAAAATATAAATTAAAAAAATGTGTAAATTAAAACACTTAAGTCCTATAGTTTAATGATTCCTTTGATATATATTTGGTGATGTTTACTCTTTAATAATAACCTTCTATAATTTTACCATATCTATCCTTTTCACATAATTCAGAGAGACTGTAATCTGCCATAAGGATTTTTAAAAACTGAGTTAGTGATATTCATTCCATGTGGACCAAGACCTAGGCACCTGATCTATGAGATTATATGTGTCCCTCTGCCCCACATTCTTGCATGTTTAGGTATGTTAAATGTTTAGAACAGTTAAAGTTGTGGCAACAGAGCTGCTGGCAGTTAAGATTATGTGTCTTATTTTCATGTGTGTATGTATGTCTGCATTCCAAGTCAAATTTTTAAATTTTATTTATATAATTAACAAAAATAGTGGCCATTATTTTAATGACAATTGCAAACAGAAAGTCTGTCTCAAGTCTTTATGAAAAATAAGTGTTGGAGGAAAAGATGCCCACATTCTTTTTCTTTTTAAGATTTATTTATTTGAGAGAGAGAGAGACAACAGAGGGAAGGGCAGAGGGAGAGGGAAAGAAGCAGACTCTCTGTTGAGCATGGAGCCCAATGTGGGGCTCAATCTCATGATCCTGAGATCATGACCTGAGCCAATATCAAGAGTCAGAGGCTTAGCTGATTGAGCCACCCAGGTGCCCCAAGATGCCCACATTCTTAACAACTGAACCCATGTTTCGGGTTGGTTTTGTTAACATATTACAATTAAGTTTACTGATTTTGCCCATATCACCAGAGGAAGAGTGTTTCCCATATGCAAAAAAAGATTACTCATAATTTTGGGGGTGAGGAGTGGGGGTGTTGTTTGTCTCTCCCAACAAGGTTAGGTTTGCTTCTCTAGAGCTTTCTTTCCACAGCTAGATTCCCTTTACGCTAAGACTTTTTAAAGTAGCAGAACTAAATTTCACCTGAAGGCATACCTCTAGATTTTCATTGTACTTTCTGTTCTCCCTCCCTTTTCCCCTTTCTGAAGTCCTCAAAACGGCCTTTCTCATTTCTGATGTAGCTTGAACTTTGAACTGCAGAAGGTCACTACATCAGTTCCTGACTGCCAGTGACTGAAGAAGAAGCTGAGAGTCCAGATAAAAGGTGAAAGACTATTTTCTTTGGAGTATCAGTGAGGTGATTAACATGAATTGTGAAACTAGAGCACTCTAGCTTTTGAAGCCATTTGGGAAGTATAGGCCACACTCCATTCAGCCATCCAGGTCTTTGGGTTGCATTCCAGGATGAGAGGGAAACCTGACCCAAGAGTCACAGCATAGGACTGGCAAGGCAGGAACGTGCAATGACGCCAGGTCACCACATTGAAATGTCATTCACTGTCACCAAATAACATCACATTACTTGCACCCATGTAAGAAGGTTGTATTGTTACCAACATTTGGGCAAAGAATAATAATAATAACAACTTGCACAGTACAAGAGGGGGAAGTCACATTAGGTGAAGGAGGGTTAGAGAGGAAAGAAAACTTAGACACCAAAACTAGAGCATATTCACCATTGACCACAATCAAGGGGAGACTCCTGCATTTGGGAGAGATGCACATGTAGGCAAAAACTAGGCACAAAAACCAGGACAAATTCTCCTAAGGGGCATCTAGAAAGGAACTCCTTTTATTCTGATTTAGAAACAGGAGGTGAGGCAGAAACCCTGTTTTCCCCAAGAATGACCTTTTTCAGGTCCTTCTGGGGGGTCTGAGTGTGTTCAGCTGAAATTTAACTCTGCCACACAGAACTATCAGTTAGTTCTAAATACACATAGAGCAGTATTTTCTGAGATTGTTTCCACTGAACACCCTTCAGTTGTATATGATGTTCTCTGTGCCTGAATCCTCTTCACTTTGCATGGCTGACTCCTTCTCAGACTTCACAGTTTATACACCATACAGCTTATACCTCATTTCCTCACAGACATAGTCCTTGATACGCCAACACCTAAAGCAAGTTCCTTCCTGTGATTCAGAATCTCAGAATCTTATTTAGTTGCATTATAACACATATCACAAAACATAATTTCTTTTTGTTTCTTTTCTTCCTTCTCTACTGACAATCCACCCCACCCCACTCCCATCCCACTACATTGTTAGGGCTAGGAAACTGCAGAATGTGTTGGTCTGATTCACAAATGTGTCCCCTAGGTACCTTGAAAGTGTCTGTCACACTCATTGTTCTACAGTTTTTTTTAAATAAATGTTCATAGGTGGGTCAATAAAAATTGTTCCAAGGTTAGATTCATTAGATGATTCAATTCATTAGATAAATATGAAGTAAGTGAAACAAATTCTTTATGGAAGGTTTCCTATAATCAATTGAGAGCCTCCAAGAGGAGTCTATACTTTTTTTTTTTCACTTATTCCACTATGAAACTACTTTTTCATGGACCATCCGTTATTGTCTGCTCTATCTGGGTTCCATCATCCCTTAACTAGAAATATCAATTGGCTAATGGACTGAGACAGCTCCCTAGACAAAAACGCCTTTAAAGTAATCCATTTAGGGGGGTGCCTGGGTGGCTCAGTTGGTTAAGCGACTGCCTTCGGCTCAGGTCATGATCCTGGAGTCCCAGGATCGAGTCCCACATCGGGCTCCCGGCTCAGCAGGGAGTCTGCTTCTCCCTCTGACCTTCCCTCCACCATGTGCATGCTCTCTCTCTCTCTCCCCCTCATGAAGATCTACGTTCATGAGCACCCAAAATCATTTTATGCCTTCATCATGCAATCTTCTAATTTATAATTTATATGAAACTCTCTTCTCTGCCACCAATGATTCTGATTTCTAGGTTAAAGATATATCACTTATAAATCAATAAATTAGAATTCTGATTTACAAATCCATCTCCTATAAATTTGACCAGCATGCAACTGAAGCCTTCTGGATAAAATTATGACAGATCAATTCTCTGGTACTGGAAAACTGAGGAACAGCGCCTCAGTCAAAATAAACACCACTTCACAGCCTCCTGGCTGGCTACGACCGTATAATTCGAGAAAATCTGAAAAGTAGCTTCATAAAATCATTATAGAACTTAAAAATATGTTATAGGACATTGCTACTGGTATCTTTGGAGATCTCTGCTGAGCATGGTCCATTGTCTGAATGAAAATACCAATCAGTGGTAAGTTAATTCATGCATTTATTCTTTCATTTACCAAATATATATCAAATACTTTCTAATGTGTCACACCTGTTCTGGTGCTGGAACTACAGTGATAAGAGAGCACCTGCTCTCAAGTAGCTCAGAGACCAGAGAAGACAGACTGAAATATGAAATAAAATTAAATTAAGATTAAAATACCTCCATTACAAGGGTTATGATAAAATTTGTTTATGGTACTGTGGAACACAGAGAGAGGCATATCTTGAATTCAAGGAGAATAGTATCTTGGAAGTACTACCTTTGCTGGGCCATGAATAGCAAGGATGAATATCATAATATCATTCAGTGTTGCATAATGCATATTAACTATCTGCCAAATATAGGATTCCTCCCAAGTAATGGAAGAAAGTATAATCACTAGCCAGAATGCACTACTTCAAACTAGCTGCTCTCAAGGGTATACTGAAGCTCAGCTGAAAGCAGTGAAGTTTGAAAATGTGAGCACCTGTGGGATTTGTGTCCTGACTAATTTTTAGGTGTTCTGTGTGCTTTGTATTTATTAAATTCCATGTCGTAAAACAGTGGATTATGTTAGCATGCTTACTAGCAGAAAGGTGTTTGTGAAGTTACCATGTAATATCATTAGAAGATTCTCATTCTTACGGTGGAAATACATTTTTACTTGGCATCCCTTATGTAAGAGACCCCCCAAAAATATTCTCTGAGACTTTAGTACTAAGAAAAAATTACTTTCCAGACAAACTCATTTGAATTTTTATCATACAAAAATTATGATTCATCCCATGTTCCTTCCCTTTTGTAGTAAGGAAGAGAATCAAAAAATAGAGAGTTTATTTTTTGTGACTATCTCCTCACAGATTCCAGTAAATATTTTTATTCTTCTAAATTATTTCTGATCATGCTTGTCACTTGCTTATTTGTTCTTTTATATATATTTAAACACCACAGACTATTAAAAACCCTTTTGAAGTAAAAAGTATTCTAAAGTATCAATAAATAAATGAACAGATAGGTAGATGGTTTCAAGGATAGATGATAGCTTTCATTCTCTTAAAAACAGATCTCAAATATAGTCGATATGAATGCCACATCATGGTTTTCTATATGCTTTTCAATCAACAAAAATATTATTACTATAATAATTTTTAAAGTATATTTTATATCCAAGAATGTACTTAGTTTTTCATAATTTGTTCAAGCCACCAGAATATACATATTTACACTTTTAATCATAGCATTAACGAATTAATATTTTCTAATGCATGTAAAACAGTACCTGGCATAGAGAAAGTGCTGCTCTAAGTGCTTATTTCATAAATTGTTCTAAAAATATTAAAGACAGTTGCTAAAACTTGAGAATTATCAAGAGGATTAATTTTAACAGTGCATGGTTAACTGAGGAAATACAAGTATCCCAAGAAAAAAAAAGGCAAATATTTTTTAATAGTTCCTAAGACACTTCAAATAAAATTTTAACAAAGCATCACTGTCTCTTTTGTGTTACAATATTAACATTTAAAACAAACGTGCCTTAGGATGGAACTGACATCAAGAGAACAACACTCCCCAAGAGAAGTTGCAAAACCTCCTACTGAGTCTGAAATATGAAAAACTGCTTCATTCTGACCACCAGGGATACAGTACAGAGCCAGAATACAATGTACAACTGTAGACAATGATGTTAATAATACATGAATAGATTCTCGATTCACCAAATATCAGGGCACTCTTGAAACTTGAAGAAGTAAACGTGGAACATGTGGAAAGAAGGCACAGTCTCTCAGGCTCTGGATGCAATAGTGGCTATTATTAGGAGCTTAAGGGTGAACGAACAAAAGAATCAGGATTCTTTAGAGAGTATTCTTCAAATTCTTCCATCTTAGGGGACAGCTACAGGCATAATAACATTTGACTAAAGAAGAAATTAAAGAGGTGGCTTCATAAAAAATTGAAGTGTGATTTCTCTGAGGCTCATCTCCATGCAGGGGCAGAACCACTATCAAAGTTAGACCCAAAGGAGCTTTCTATAACTCATTACAAAGAAACACCACCTTGGAATCTATTGGGCAATGAAAACTCTAAGCTCCAGTTAGAAGCTGGAAGGGGCTGGAAATCCAATTGGTACCAAGTTTTATCCCAGTGGATCACAAAGATACAATACCCTAGCCTACGCACACGAGCTAGATTATAACAATAAAGCATATAGCTGGGGCCCTTCCATTTAGTCTCTGCAACAACTTCCAGGTCTAGGTAAGTTGTTTAGCCTTGTATTTGAATCCAGTTTCATGTACATTACATATTGTGGTGTGTATTATATACTTTGGTATACATAATGCACCTGGATAGTGCACACCTATGTAAAAGGTTCTGGGCCTTTAAAACTGACAGTGATAATGAAGTCAACTCCAGGTGTCATATATGGAATGGAAAAGTTACTATCAAAGCAAAGGCAGAAGCAAATTCTCAAATGTGTGCTTCGAGCCTAACAGCAACTTCTATCTTCTGTTTGAAAACCAGTCCTCTGTTTGAGCCAGAGTGAATGGATGGCTTCTCCGCCACTGGTTAGCTATCATGGGACCTGCTTTCTCATCTATAACATGGGAATAATACTAATATCTGCCCCCCCATATGGATAGTTTGTGGAGCTTAAAGGACAGTTAAAAGCTTCTATTACCATGCCCTAGAATAGTGCTTTCCAATAGAAATGCAACATCTTTTATATCTGATGCATATTTTATGCTTAGAGTGTATCTCAATTTAGTTTAAGCCCCATTTCAAGTACTCAGTAGCAATATGTGACTAGTGACTACTATATTGAACAAGGCAGTCCTAGAATATAGTTAACATTCATTAACACAGTAGTATTAATGTTTGTAGTAGTATTTGACTATTCCTTGGTATCACTGATATTGGTATTATTATTATTCTTACAAAAATCCTAAGCTATGCTTACAGCTGTTCACAGAATTATAAAATAATTTTAAATTCTTTGCTAATTTTCAGAATATACAAGCCTCCAGTGATGCTACAAAAGCTAATAAAAATGAAAGCATATATGCACCTTAATATGTTAGGAAAAATTACAATGAAAATTGTCAAAGAGCACAGCAAACATTAAGTGGGGAAAAAAACTGTATGAACATGGGGGAGATTTTCAGATAGAGCATATATTTCAAGGAAAGGTTTTTAGAAGGCAAGAGTTAAGGCCAATAAATATAGGTCCAAATTTTGGCTTATAGCCAATATAGTAGGAATTATTAACTAAACCCTCTGCTTATTACCCAGAAAATCAAGATAAATTTAAAGGCCTTAGACAATTGAACAGAGGAGTAACATGGACAAACAGATGTTATTAGGCAAATTTAGCAATGCTCACTTTGGCAGAACATATACTAAAATTGCAACAATATAGAGGAGATTAGCATGGCCCTGAACAAGGATGATACACAAATTCATGAATTATTCCATACTTTTCAGCATAAGAAACATAGTCAATGATAACGTAACGGTGTTGCATGGTAACAGATGATAGCTAGATTTGTGGTGAATGTAGTATAATATAGAGATGTTGAATCACTATTTTGTACTCCTGAAGTGAATGTAACATTGTGGGTCAACTATACTCAAATAAAAAGGTTTAAAAAAAAGAGACAATTTAGATATACAGTTTTGAATTAAGGAAAAATCAGAATTGTACAAGACCTTCTAAAACATAACTACTTTATAAGTCAGGGAGCCTCTTTGGGCGGGGGGAAGGCTTGAAGTTTTAAGAGATCTATACCTAAAGGAATATGTAGGCCTTGTTATTAGATTCCAAGGGAGGAACTTCTCAGGACACTGAGCCTTCCTAGGTCTGGCCTAAGAGGCTATT
This sequence comes from Zalophus californianus, assembly GCF_009762305.2. NCBI lineage: Eukaryota > Metazoa > Chordata > Mammalia > Carnivora > Otariidae > Zalophus > Zalophus californianus. The sequence goes on from NC_045603.1 coordinate 74,900,163, forward strand.
GTCCTGAATCCGCAGAGCATTCTATCTCTTACCTGATCTCTTTCTGACAACCCCTAATCATGCTGCAGATATCAACTTAGTCTTCCTTCCGTGGGAAGATTTTCCTGACTCTAAAAGATTTGACAGAGAGAGACACAGTGAGATAGGGAACACAAGCAGGGGGAATGGGAGAAGCAGGCTTCCCGCTGAGCAGGGAGCCCGATGTGCGGCTCGGTCCCAGGACCCTGGGATCATGACCTGAGCCGAAGGCAGATGCTTAACGACTAAGCCACCCAGGCGCCCCTATACATATAACTTTTAAACCTATGTCCAAAACCTGCTGGAATTCTCTACCTTGATATATACAAAACTAAAATTATCATCCTATTTTTTTCAAAATCTCTTCCTCCTCCTTCTGACTCCTATTTAACAGCCTCATTGTTCTCTTGGTCACAAAAACAAATCTTGAATTCATTCTTGGCTCTTCCTCTCACTGTGCCAGACAGACAAAACATGGCCAGTTCTGTAGATAGCCCCACTGTCTACAGAATGTATTTCCATTATTCTGACTCAGAGCCTCATAGTTCCTACCTACATGAACACCTTTTTGCTGGCCCTCTGATTCAAGAGTCTCTCCTACCCTAGTCTGCTGACACATTCCTGCCAAATTTTCTCTTTTTTAAACCTTTTTATTTGAGTATAGTTGACCCACAATGGTTACATTCACTTCAGGTGTACAACATAGTGATTCAACATCTCTATGTTATACTATATTCACCACAAATCTAGCTACCATCTGTTACCATACAACACTACTACGTTATCATTGACTATGTTTCTTATGCTGAAATGTATGGAACACTTCATGAATTTGTGTATCATCCTTGTTCAGGGCCCATGCTAATCTCCTCTGTATTGTTCCAATTTTAGTATATGTTCTGCCAAAGTGAGCACTGCTAAATTTTCCTAATACATCTGTTTGTGCATGCTGCTTCTCTATTCAAATTCCTTTTCTTTTCTCAGCATATTAAATCTTAACCCCTAAGCCTGCTTTCTAAATCCCCCATAATATGACTCCAAACTATCCTTCCAACCTTAGCATCTACAATATTCTAAGTTAATTAAATGTTCCAACCAAATTCTCTGTTACTCCAGAAAAATCCTTATACTTTCTCAACTTCATTATTTTTTCATTTTCTTTGCATAGGAATACATCACTCACACAATCTGTACCTAAAAATACCTTTTATTAAAAAATGATCTTTCTCTCACTTCAGTCCCAATCTGTATTTTGGGACAAAATTTATATTATTGAGTTCCACCTTTTTTTATAGCTTCTAGTCAATTTGAAGTTCCTTGAGGAAGGAATCATGTCTTGTTTTTCTTAATATTACTTTCAATCCAACACCCTAGAGAAAAGTAGTAAAAATATGAATGGAAGAAGAAAGCTCACCAGACAATATCCCTACAAATGTCCCATAGTGAATTAGAAGCAAATTGGAAAAGTCTGGTTATGCTCTAGAAAGAAGAAAGATCCACCTGAGGGTAGGCTTCTTCAGTCTGTGGGGAGTTTGAAATATCACAGAGAAATTTATTAGGTAAATAATGGAAAAATATTTGCATGTGTTTATTATTTAATCACTCAGTACTTACTAAATGCCTACTGACATCCTCAAAATAGTTCAAGAGAAATTCCAAAAATGATAAATTTACAGTATTCAAAGCCTCATTCTAAGTGACTGTACTGTGGAGAAGTTTCTCTTGAGACTAAAAGATCGGCAAAACCTCTTCACTTGTTCACAAAGCCACCTTTTAACTCAGAAGTTTCCTGGAGTTGAAAAGGTAGTAACTCAAAAAGCACTGAGCAGCTGAACTCAATTCAACTTTGAATATTTCTTTATTTTTAGCAGATTCTCTGTTTCTTTTAGGTACATAAAAAATACAAACTAGATCTCAGTAGAGTGGAGGCTGTAGACTTGCAAATAAGAAATAGGCTGTTTGATAATAAGAAAAGCAAAATGCAAGTAAAACAGCAAATGAGATACAAATAAATTCAAAATGTCAGCTATAAAAAGAACCATGGCTTGAGATCATAACAGATGCAAGTGATTTTAATAGTCTAAAAAGCAAGGCCAAAGATGGTGGGAAAGAAAACCAAAATAACAAATGGTACCTGATCAAAATATTTAATTATTGTGGCTGTTTAAAGTTGTAATAAAGTCTCTTTAGCTGATCAGAATGTTCTCAGGACATAGAATTTTATTCTTCTTTCATAAAATAAATATAAATCTCAAATATTCTAGATAATTTTCCTATTTTTTTCTTATAAATACAGCAGGACAATCTCTGGTTTATGTTTTTTCTCAAATCACTCAAATCTTTGAAAGACCAAATTAAAATTATATGCTCCTACACATAAGCTGACTCTTCTTCAAGGGCACAAATTTCAAAAAATAATTTAGGGTCAAACTATCCCCACAAACATATATATATATATATTTGACATATAGTTAGTGTACAATATGCTATTATGAGAAAATAAATGAGGGTTAGGCATGATATGAGCCTTCCCTATGATTTCAGTCTCATTGTCTACTACTCCCTCCAAATATTCTTATAGTCTAAAAAAGAATGAAATCTTACAATTTGCAACAGTGTGGATGGAGCTAGAGTATAATGCAAAGTGAAATAAGTCCATCAGAGAAAGACAAATACCATATGATTTCACTCATATGTGGAATTTAAGAAACAGAACAAATGAGCAAAGAAAAATGAGAGAAACCAAGAAACAGATCTTAGTGATAGAGAACAAACTGATGGTTACCAGAGGGGAGGTGGATAGACAGATGGGGGAATAGGTGTGGGGATTAAAGAGTATAGTTATCGTGATGAAAATAAAACAAAACAATTAAAAAATATATATATTCTTTTTTTAAATTACATTCAATTCTTAGTCTAGACACATTTAAACCTCTCACATTCCTGTAACATCCCAAAGTTTTCCTATATAACTATGCCTCTGCTCCTGCTGATTTGTCTTTCTTGTATGGTATTTCCAATTTGTCTACATGGTTAGCTCCTACTCATCTTTAAGACAATTTTAGTATCATCTCCTCTCTAAAGCCTTCCTAATCCATTCCCAGTACTACCGGATACTTTATATGCAATCCACTGGTAATCATCATATTGTATTCCAATTATTTAGAACTCCCTGAGACCAGAAACTGTGCCTTATTTGTCATTGTGAGTTTTAATACATGACACCATGTCAGGATCCTGCTACATCATCGGGTGAATGTTGACCAGATCTATATGTCTATATGTTCCTTGAGGTTAAAGGCACTGTGCTATTTGTCCCAGGACACACAAACCTAACATAGTACCCACTCCAAGTTGGCTCTAAGTAGAATGTTTTAATGAATTACTTGCAATCAAGAAAGGACAAAGTTTAAAAGGCAGGTACTAGTCTTTAACCTGTCATTTTACAACAGTAGATTAATATGGATTCATGTAGCTACACAGAAAGAAAATATAGAATATCCCAAAGATTGCTGAATTTATTGACATAAACTCCTTTTTGCAAATCATTCTGTCTTTGTTATTTCCTGGAAAAACTCAGAAACAACTGTTGTTTCTTTATAGAGGACTCTTCTGATAAAATGATAAAATTTACTTAATAAATTTTGACCATCACAGATAATGTTCATAATGTAAGCAATAAAGGAAACAAAAAAAAGAGTTGCTATTTTGAAACTTATTCTGATTTTAGGCAATGTGATATTATAGGAAAGTCAGTACAACTTAGTGCCAGGGTTAGATTCTCAGCCAACTCAAACACATCTGTTCTTGCAAACTTTAGCTGTTTATTTAACTTCTCTGCGCCTCCATTTCCTCAGCTGTCAAGTGCAGAAGAAATAGTAGTGTTTGCTTCACAGCATCATTGTAAAGGTTAGAGTTGTTACAGCTTCTGTAACCACTGTGTCTGGAACATCATATGTTCTCAATAAAATGTAAATGATTATGCTGTTAATACATCAGATGGTCTTTAATAAACAGGAGTGAAATTCTATTCTTCCCAGTATGAGAAGATAAAGGCTCCCTGATCCTCCCTCTACATGACCCAGCTAACCAAAGAAGTAAATTGCTGTAGTCCTTATGAAACAAGCACATCTCAAAATTTTTTTATTAGGCAGGGACCCTGGAGGCCATGGAACTCTCTATGGAATAGGATGCCTTTTAGCAGAACAAATGGAATATGATTACATTAAATCTATCCTATATACAAAAAAAAAAAAACTTGGCTAGCAGAAAATATTGTTATATTGTAGCACACATATTATCACAAATGGGTGCTCTCAGAACAAAATATGTTGCTATTAGTTATTAATAACTATTCGTTTGGCAAGTACCACCAATACTCACTATTATGGTTAATAGTCCCTTTAACTAAAGAAAAACTGTATTAACATCTCACAGTTACTTTTTAAAATTTTTTCTATGCATAATTTTGAGTTAATTTGTTTACTTTGCATAGGTGTGATTATTCTGTGAAAACAAATTTATAACCCATTTTTCTATTTCTCCTTATGATAGAAGAAAAATTCAAAGTAAAGAATTCAACACATTACTTTAGGATACGTTTCCTATAAACTGGGACTAAATTAACTGGCAGGAAACATCTTGTGCTATCCTGAGGACCACTGATGTTCCATAATACATGTACATAATTAAGTTTTTTAAAACTATGTTCAAAAAAAAGAAAAAAGGTCTCCCTACTGACCAGATGACATATGGAATGTTATAGCTAGCTCTGAGTCTCACTTCCACAAAGAGGCATCCAAAACAATGAGACCATGATGATAAAGGTCTGGAAAAGAGAGGTAAAAAAAAAAAAAAAAAAAACAAAATGGCACTCAGATATCCAAAGGGGAGTCACTGGGAAAAAGAACAGAGTTTTTACTGCATTGTTTCAAGTGTATAACACATTCAATTAGCTAAAAATTTCAAAGAGACCACTTCAGGAAGTAAACCGTTCTTCATAGTGGACAAGTTTAAACACAAAATTGAAAGCTATCTATCAGAAGTGGTAAAAACCTTACCAATACTGAGGAGAAAACTGAACCAGAATGCCTATGCAGTTTCTGCCAGATATAATATGATGCTCTTAAAATCTGAAAACAAAAACAAATCATAAAATCTCTATAATTATAAAATCTAATTTCATTAAACTCCTATTAAAGGTGGTTACTTCCACTGAGGAGTATCTTAATGACATTGCTCATAGGCAATTCTGTTGTAAAAACAAAATATGGCTTTTAGCTAGAGAAGAAAACAACACAGGCAGCCAAGTCTTCCATTGATTCCACTCTACTCAGAAATCCATTAAAGTAAATCTACCACATTGGGAGTATCTTTAAAGCAGCACTCTGTGAAAATTGACTGAAAATTTGGCAAAGTGAAGGAAAAAAACCTGAGTTTTAATATATCCAATCCTTTCTGAGGAGAAAAATGGAGATCAAATGAGTTTATTAAAAACTTTATAATACCTTAATGGAATTTTCATTGATGTACTAATCAATATTTCAGAAAATGGGCATTAAGTCTAACTTATCTATGCCAGAGTTAATGCTAAGATAACATTTCCATTGTGAAACTTGCTTTTAATTTAGCAACTTTATATCTTCTGAGAAAATTACCCTTAATGAATAATTTAACTGTTCCTAACCATAAGTGAATTTTAATATGAAAATGGCTCTTGAAAGCAACCGGAACTACTCTTATAAGGTAGAGTTTAGAAAGTCAAAGGAATTTTGCCTAATGAGTGGGTTCTTCCTTGCTGGTAACAATATGATTAATTTTTACAAATCCTTAATTAATATTAAATAATACACATTTATACAATTATATAAAAAGTAAAAACATAGATAATTATGATTTTTTTTAATTTCCCAATAACAAGATTGGGATGGAAATGGCACTTTTTCAGCAGGATTTCAACCAGAAGGTATTAGAGAAATGGGGGATGAAGACTATTCAAAAGGAAATAAAAAAACATAAATTAAGCATGGGGTGGGAAAGGGCAGGAGATGGTCCAGCTTGGCCATATCTAGGAGAGAAAGATTGAAAGTTATTTTGCAACCTTTTTCTGAAGGAGTTTAACATAAAACTTTCAGCTTATTTGATTTTGGAAGAAGATATATGTGATCTTGGATTTACTATAAGTAATTTTTCTGAAAGAATTGGAGGAAATAGAAGATTGAAATAACACAGCTGGATAGGATTTGCGACAAACAGGAAAGTTTTAGAAGGCCTTTTACAATGAATGAACTGGAAGTTCATAAAATATAGATTACAAGATGACCAGGAATTCTTGAGAGCTCATATAACATTAGAAAGCATCAGTCTGCCAGTCCCACTTTATTTAAGAATACAGGATAAATTTTTACCAAAACTGTTAGGTAAAATTAGGATAGTCTGTCTTCACTATAAAATATGTGGTTCTTTTTAATGACCAGAAACTTAAATTTAAATATTTTACTCAATTTACACTTTCTTACATTATTTTTAATTCTGAAATTTATGAATTTATTTGCCTAGTCAAACAGTTTAATTTAAATTTTTTAATCAAAAATTATAAGTTAAATATAGTCTTTTGCTTACATTTTATGGATTGAGAAAGAGGAACCTCTAAGTATTCATTAATTTTTCAAAGTGGATGTTTTATTTTGTTTCTTTGAATATATGTAAGAAATTATGCCAGTAAAAATACCATCATGAAAATGAAGAAATCTGGATTGCACAGTGTTTTACTGGTGTTAGTTCCTACCACCTCAGGAGAGCCAACTGGACACACCTCTTCCCAACTCCATGATTCATTACATTATGTTAGTAACATAAAATTGTCCATGATGGGAGTATTTATACCCAGAAATTTGCACACAGTACAAATTGAACTTTCATCTCTTTCTTTCAGAAAGCCAGTTATTGGAAGGAAGGAAGGAAGGAAGGAAGGAAGGAAGGAAGGAAGGAAGGAAGGAAGGAAGGAAGAAAGAAAGAAAGAAAGAAAGAAAGAAAGAAAGAAAGAAAGAAAGAAAGAAAGAAAGAAAGAAAGAGGAAAGGAAGAAAGAGAGAAAGAGAAAGGAAAGAAAGAAAGAAAGAAAAAGAAAGAAAGAAAGAAAGAAAGAAAGAAAGAAAGAAAGAAAGAAAGAAAGAAAGAAAGAAAGAAAGAAAAAGAAAAAGAAAGAAAAAGGAAAGAAAGAGAGAAAGAGAAAGGAAAGAAAGAAAGAGAAATATAGAAAGAAAAAGAAGAAAAAAGAAGACAGAGAAAGAAAGAAAGAAAAAGGAAAGAAAGGAAAGAAAGGAAAGAAAGAAAGAAAGAAAGAAAGAAAGAGAGAGAGAGAAGTTATTAAATACTTACCATCACACCACTGGTTCCACATGAAGAAAAGATTTTAAAGAGATTGGGAGGAGGGAAGAGGAGGAGGAGGGAAGGAGGGAAGAAGGAAGTTGGTTAGTTTCAACTGCATGGAAAATAACTGCCAATCAACAAAATTCAGCTAGTTCAAGAGCAAATGAGATTGACATATCATATACACAAAGAATCTTTAGTTCCCAGTCTAGAAAGTCCTGCTTCTTTTTTTTTTTTTTTTTAAGAGAGAGAGAGAGAGAGAAAATTTTAACCAGGCTCCGTGCTGGGCATGGAGCCTGTTGGGTTCCATCTCACGACCCTAATCATCATGACCCTGAGATCACGACTTAAACCGAAATCAAGAGTTGGATGCTTAATCTACTGAGCCCCAAGACCTGCTCTTTTTAAAACAGCCTGGACTGTTGCAAAAAACTGAGGAGTAACTGGGCAGCCATGGGAACTGAAAGTCATCCTCAGAATGGCTGAAATTGAGACTTGAACTGGGTGGGCTCCTTAGCAGGGTGGTATAAATCCAGAGCCAAGGACTTGACAGGCCAGATGTGACAGACGATATGAATTCAAATAGCTTTAAAAAGACAAAACAAGGACCAATTTCAAATATGAATGCCAAATCAACCATGCTAAGGATCTAACATGTATTCAGTGTCTGACATTTATTCCATTGTTGATCTTTGAAGGAAGGTATATGGTGTTCAAATGGGGAGGTCATAATGGACACAATTTCAGAGCTACTTGGATCTTTATAATGGAACATCTCTACTCTAGTTGTGAAATGTTTATCAGAGAAAAACATCCAGAAGCCAGATAATTTAAAAATGACATCAGGGCCTTTCAATATTTATTTCAATTGTGTGTGGAAGGGAAGTAAAAGGTAATTATCCCCTGAGTAAGACGTTTCCAAGAACTACTAATTTTTTTAATCTTTTACGTTCCTAGCAATGACATTTCTACCATAACTGACATGGTCACAACTGCAAGCTCTCCACGTTACAGGTTATGTGCCCCACATTACACATTACTTACAACTAAACTACCTCACTGGGGCTAAGAATGCTGGTCAGAGGAGTGGCTCCTCCAATTTTAACTCTAGTTCTAGCATTACTAAATGTGTGACAGTGGGCTCACTATTTAATCTCTTGGAACTTCTATTTCTTCATTGATAAAATGCCTAACTCATAGATTTACTATGAGGGTAGATGAGTTTACACCTATAAAGAACATAGAATGGTGTATGGCATATAACAAATGCTAAATAAATGATGATTTTTATTATTTTACCACCTCAACATTAATATTGGTTTCCATTAAGTGGTTTTTTAATGATGATTATCTGTTTTACCAAGCAACCCCAAGTATACAGTGAATAAGCATTATTTTATGGCTATCTTAATAACTCAGCTGCCCTGAATTGGAAAGAAATGACAAATTTTGCAAAGATACTTTTGTCAAAAGTACTTAGTTCTAGCAATTCTAATCTGCAATAAATTTCTTTAGAATGTTATTAGACATTGTCATTGTTATGTGACTGTGTTCATTGACTATTTCTCTGATACCAAATTTTTCTTAGTCGAAGTAATAGTCACCTAGTGCTGTTATGTTGTATTGACAACTCCAAAAATTCAAAGATTTTAAAAATAAGGTCTATTGTTTATTAAAGTTGCATGCTCACAATTGTTTTGCTGCAACTCTGCCCCCATCATTGCTTTTCCTGCAAGATCCAGACTTACAAAACGGTCCCTCTTTGGGTCTCATGGATGACTATGAATTCACTTTTAAAATCTATGCACAAAGTGACACATGGCATTCCCACCCATTTCATTGGCCAATGCAAGTCACATGGCCACTCCTGAGTCAAACAGATAAAGGATGTATAATCCTCCCATGGAAAGAGGCAGGAAATATCTTGAACAAAATGATCTACCACCACCAGGTCTTAGTGCTGCCAGGAATCAGGTGCTTTTTTTTTTAAGGGGAAGAGTGTTGTTTTTTTAACTTGACTTTTTTCTGTGATTTTACTCTGTGCAGTGTTTGGCTATAGTTAATGTTTTGTCATTTGTTTGTTTTTATTATTTCTCACCTGTACTATTTATTATGACTCAGAAAAGAAACTCCTATCTATATCCCAAAACAGAACCTTTCGTGGCCCAATGGCACAGGATCCAAATGCATGACGGCAGTCAAAACCTCCTCTTTCTTCTACACAATCTTTCTCTACCATTTTGCTCCACTACTTCTATGACTACTAGTTCCAATCATGTGTGTGCCCCTGGCAGGAGACCTTATGACCGAATCATTATTAAAAGTCTTAATAATTTCTGCTTAGAGGTGCAATAAATGGGACGATGACTAGATCTAGATGGAATTCTCTGACATAATCACCCATTTCCTTGGGGAATATTGTACTTTATTGATTCTAGGACTCATGCTTGTTTTCATATTTTAACATCTCTTATATTGGGATCCTTCCTTAAATTACCATTCGAAAGCATTATACAAAATGAATAAATTTTTTCTTTCTTGGTTATATATAAACTTAAGATGCATTTAAAAATACTTCACATCTTAAATTCAATGAAATATAGTTCTTATTAATATATATCTCAAGTTTGATCAGTACTAACATGTTGAGTGCCTCATCCAATAAGTTATGATGCCATGAACCACCCTTCCCTAGAGGCTGTTACCGCAGTTCCCTTATGACAATCAGTGGTACTGGTCTGTAAAGAAGCCATCCTGAGCATTCACAGACTGCCAATAATAGCACCTGCTCTGCTAACAAGGTGAGCTTAATGAATGACAGAATTTGTTTCCTTTTCCCTATTGTTAGAAGTTTCAGATCTTCATAAAATTTGAAAGAACAGTACAAAAACACGCATTTAACACTTCTAGACTTACCACATTTGTCTTCTATGTGTGTGATTTATTTTGCAAAACCACTTGAAAGTAAATTGTAGACTTAACACTTCCTTCTGAAGACTTCAATATGCCTGTCTTACATAACTATAGACTATCATCACACCTAAAATGTTAATAACTCATCATCTACTATACTATCCATATTTAAATTTATGTAAGTGCTGCCCTAAAATGCCAAATACTCAATGGAAGCCCTCTGAACTTCACTCCTCCAAACAACTTCATAAGCTCTAATTTCCTGCCATTTGTCTATGCTTAAAATTCTTAAGAGAACATTTTATTTCTTCACTGAACCCAAACTGAAAGAGGTACAAATATACAGATATTGAAAAGAAAGTAACAAAAGTTTATACCACAATAGTCCCAAACATTTTATAGAGAGCTAAATTGTTTTGGAGTTTCAATAAATGAGTTTGCATAAGTGGATATTATGCAGAAATATGGAAATTAGAACACAGATGAGATATAACAGCAATAATGACACTGCTCCTAAGCTGACTCTTTAGTCAGTTAGGACTCTTCATTGGGGAAAAAAATGACCCTCCATCCCAAATACAAAAAGCTAACCATCATGCTTTTCTTTTAAAAATAATCTATAAGTTTTCTTGACATTGTACTTCAGAGGCCACCATAAATGAGTGAACACCCAAGAGTAGTGTTACTCACCTTTTCTATAATGTCAGCAGAACTCTCATAGGGAAACGATGCATTAGCTCTACAAACACAGTCCCTGGAGTTAAGCAAAATAATGCAGAACAGATTTTCAATTTAGCAGCTTTAGAAACATTCTGTGAAAGTTACCAAAAAAAATCCTTTCCCATGGTGCTCACTTGCCTAAATGGAAGCATCTGTTCTGAAGATTAGTGCATCCTGGAAAAGCTCAAGGGAAATTATGCCACTTTTCTTCTATGAAACCCAAGTATTAACCACCTGCATGTTCCCAAGTCCTCCAACATTTTAGAGTCATAACTTCCTCCTGTAGTGTCTCAACAAGCCTTCCTTCATATACTGCCTGAAGGGATGAAGAACTCCAACTTTTCCTTAGAGGATTATTAAAGAATTGCATTATACCAATATGCCCCTTTCTCTGGATTCCTGCTTTACCTGAAGGTTCAGTTGCCCCCTCATAATGATTTGCCTCCCATGGAATCTATTCACTTCTTGCACAGCTTAGCCAGGCTAGATCTGCTCTCTTTTAGTTACTCCCAGGAGAACAGAGAATTTTGCTGAAATTGTTAGGTTAACAGAAAGGAAAATAAGAACAGAAAAAGCAACAATACAAAATTTAATATTAGCCATTTCTGCTTCTGAGGCCCCTCTTCATTGCTTTCTACAGGGAGTTTTTTTGTTTTTTTATGTGGGGGGGGAGGGGAAGTGCCCTCACCCTCATGGTCTAGGCTTGCCACCATGTTGCCTTAAGATCCTTCTCCAGAGCTGGCCCTTCCCTGTATCCCTTCTTCTTTCTCATTCTCTAATCTCCCCACACATCCTCTTCTCACTCTTTTTTTTTCTTATTTATTATAGAAAGCAATTTTATTTTCATTGTTGCAGCCCTAATCCATCAATATGAAACTCTGGCTTCACATTCCCCAACCAAAAGACAGTTAAAGTATTCCCCAACACTTAAAAGTCATCTACTCTAGAGCTTCTTTCTAATAACATTAAGAGATTGTTACCAGTTAAGAACAGATCCTGCTTCATGAATGTCAATGTCTTAACCACAATGAGGCAAAAGAGTAATATTTTTCCTCACAAAATGAGAAATGTAGGGATGATAATTTGACTCCAAAAGGCTCCAAGTGTCCTATCAGTTCCCCAAGCTCTTCTCCCTTTTAGCAACACAATACTTTAAGCATGTGTCCCTTTCCCTCATGCTCATAATATAGATGTTCAATATCCAGGCAGGAAGAGCAAATGTTTTTAAAAAGAAAAAGAAAGAGAGAAAATGAGAAAGCTAAAGAGACAAGCCAGCCAAGTCTACTTTTAAAAGAACTTTCTAGAAGCCCCATCCAAAGATATCTGCTTCTATTTCATTGGCTAGACCTGTTATATATCCACTACTCTACAAGGATATATATGAAATTAGGGTTCTATAAGTAAAAAAGAAGAGAATGAATATTTGGTAGGCAATCAGAAATGTCCATGAGCTGAGCTAACAGAGAGATCACACAAATTCAAATCTTACCAAGTAGCAAGCTCACTTACATGCTGTAAAGGATTCAAGCTAACAAAAGTCTCAAAGGAAGCAGAGAAAGGGCTCAGATGTCAAGAGCAGATCCCCAGGTTATTTCTACCAGGCATTCCCTCTGGTTCAGAGCAGATGAGATCTCTATGTGAGATTCACAGAACCACTTCGCACAGAGGGAGCATTTAAATTATGAAGCATGTCTACTTCACAGCCCAGAGAGATTTATCACCTTCATCACATTCTGATTAGAACAGGTCACCTGCCTTCTCCCCACCCCCTACCCAGGGTAATTTTCTCCACCAGGCTGCTTTCATTTCTTCCTCCCAGTCTGCAACCAGTTTCTCCTTCTTTGTGGATGAGGAGATGAAACCGGTTTCTTTTAGCTTTGATTTTTTTTAGAAAGAAGCATATTTTTATTTATTTGTTTAAGATTTTATTTATTTATTTGACAGAGAGAGACACAGCAAGAGAGGGAACACAAGCAGGGGGAGTGGGAGAGGGAGAAGCAGGCCTCCCCCAAGAGCAGGGAGCCTGATGCGGGGCTCGATCCCAGCACCCTGGCATCATGAATTGAGCCGAAGGCAGACGCTTATCAACTGAGCCACCCAGGCACCCCTTGATTTTTTTTAATTAGGTAGGATAAGTTTCTTGGGCTCTTTGCACAGAATCTTTTGTGTAAAACATAAAAAATATGTATTCTCTCCCCATCTTGGACAAGTTCCCCTAGAGTCACAAGATTCTTTTTTTTTTCCTTTATAGCTACAAAATAAGTCAACAAATTTATGGAGTCTGCAACTACCATTTATTGTTCAAGGCACTGGGAATCTAAAAATGGATGAGAATTTGTCCTTACGCTGGAGAAGCTCACTGTTTTGGGGATGAGATAAGTTCATAAATAGACTATCAGAGAGAAGTGTGGAAAGTTCTATGATAGCCATATTCCTAGGGTACAAGGCATGCTGAATTTGGCAAATAATCAAGCCAGAAGGTAAAGGAGAAGGGTAGATCCATACTCCTTTGCTGAATCTCAAAGGTGAATGGGAGGTTGAGACATTCCAAGCAGAAGTAAAAACATGAATAAAATGGAAGAAACTTCTGGTGTGTGTAGAGAACAATAATGCAATTTATGGTTATTGGGATATAAAGTGTGACGCAGCTAGCACTGAGATATGCACTTGGAGAAGGCTTAGGTCAGATCATGGAGGACCTCATATACCACCTTAAAAACCTTTAGCTTGATCCTGCAATTCATGGTGAACTTTTGAAGACTTTTAGACTATAGAGTGGCAAGATAAGAATTACATTTCGGTAAGGCTCTAGACTGAAACATAGATGAGAAATAGGGATAAGACCATAGTCAAGGAAACTGGATTGAAGGCTGCTATAACAACCCAGGCAAGAGATGATAAGAACTAAATGAAATATGATATAAGAGGGGAATATTATTAGAGAAATAATGTGTTTATTTAATGAATATTGATTGAACATGCACTGTGTTGCAGGCACTATTATGGATACAGGGTTATGACAGTGAGCAAAACAAACACTAATCCCTACCCTCACAGAATTTACAAGGCAATGTCAAAGTTCTTCCAGGTCTGTGGAGTGATTGAGTACGTAACCAAAGGCTGACCTTCATAAGACTTCTGGCCCAGGTTTAAAAAATAGTCTTTGTCAAAAGAGAAAAGAAAAAACAGGAAGTTCATGTCCTCATTCACATGGTCTCTAAATCTTGAAGGACTTGTTCTTGTAGAATATTAATTAAATGAAACCCACCTCATCAGTGTACCTTTCTGGTGAATATAAATAACTTCCACTGATCTCTGCAACATTTTAACATTTTCACCATTTGGAAATACAGCTGTTGCTGCCCAGCTTGCTTTTTCTCTGCAGCTTTGATGGTGTGGTAATGTCACGATGTGACATTATTGCTTACCCAGGCTGTGCACTAATGATTCCATTTTTTCATTCATAGTGAGGCTCTTAGTAACCTTTGGGGACCACTTTCAAATTCTTGTACATCCACAAAAACTGCAATTTGTGAGACATCTCTTATTCTCAGCCTCTAATTTTGAAGAAAACCTCTTCAGAATATATTTTTACTAACTCAAGAAGTTTTTAATATAGTTTTACAAATTTGCTTCATTGCTCTGCTAGCCTTAAATGGAGTATATATGTAAGCAATGAGAACCTGCAAGTACTTTATATTGTTAACTAAGGTTAAAGTACTTACAGGAGTAGACTGCCAGGGAATTATATATAATAGCAATTTTCCCTTCACTCAATACCTGGCAAAAGAACCTTTTTCTACATTTTCTATTCTGGTGAGGTAATCCATTTTTTTTTTCTAGTGCTTGCTCTACCACTAGCTTGCTAGATGACCATGATAAAGAAAGCTGCATCACCTCTATGGATATATTTCCTAATTCGGAAATGGAGAGAATTGAATGACAAGACTTCCCCTAACAAGGCGATTCTAGATTTTATAATTAATAAGAACAACTTCAAAGCAGACACTGAATTCCAAATAGAAAAGAGACTACAGGTATCCCCCCATCCCATTTTTCAAAAGTGCACAGTATACCACTTCACTTTTACAAAAGACCTACATTAGCAGTACCTGCTTTTGTTAACCAGAAGAAATCTGAAGAGAATTTTCACTTTTACGAAAAAAAAACAAAAGGCAAAAACAGCATTCAGTGTTTGTTTTGCAGCACAGCTGTTACAGAGGCAGTGTGCACCAGAAATAGGATGAATGGTCCTGCCAAGCACCTTCCCCAGGAACTACACTCAGCATGTCAGCCTCAAGCAGCCATAGCTTTGAACTGTGTGTGAGCATCTGTGTTTTATTTGGATTTATTTCATGACTCTGTTAGCAAGATTTGTCCTAAGGTATCAGAAAAACCTAAGAGAGGTTATTTTGGGGGCCTGGGAATGCTCAAAAATTTTTCCATATAAATTAATAGTAATCAGTTTTTTACTTGACACCATTTTGGCTTATAAAAGTTTGCATTGCAATGCTCTACACTCAGCAGGAGGAAAATGTATTAATCAAAAATAAGTAAATAAATTTTTTAAACTAATTAAAATATCTAAAACTGACAACACATATCCCAGAGTATTTGGACAATGCACAAATATAATCTCAGGATGGTTGGAAATAATTTTTTCAGTATTATAGATAATAAATACTGTTGTCAGAACACCGTAAACATGAAAAGTTCTTGCCTTCAAAAATAGATGGAAGAGGAAGAGCAAGATGGCAGAGGAGTAGGAGACCTAAATTTTGTCTGGTCCCGGAAATTCAGCTGGATAGGGATCAAACCATTCTGAACACCTACGAACTCAAAAGGAGATCAAAGAAAAGAATAGCAGCAACTCTCTGAACAGAAAAGCGACGACTTTCTGGAAGGTAGGACGTGTGGAGAAGTGAATCCGAGGCGATATTTGGGAAGATAGATGGCGGGGGAGGGGGCCTCCATCAGCCAATACGGCAACTGATAGAGCAGCGGGGCACAAAATCAGAACTTTTAGAATTCGGCTCCACTGAGGGACGTTGCTCCAGTGGCTAAGCAGGGGGTGGAACCCTCGCTGGGACAGTGTGGTCTCAGGACCCTCGGGGTCACAGAAAGACTGGGGGTGCCTGAGTGCAGCAGAGCTCCCAGGTATCAGAGCAGGGAAGCCAGCTGCAGAGACGGAGCCGAGGCGCGGGCTCTCAGCTCGGGGTTGCCATAAACTGTTATCTGGGGCACAGTCAGGCCACTGCTCCTCCAGCAGGGACCCAACAAGCAGCAGATCCGGGTAGACTCCCCTTCCTCCCCCGGGAGGAGCAGCGCAGGAGCACAGTGCAGGAATCTGCTGGGTTTGGAGACTCCAAACGGGGTTGGGTGCCAGAGATAGAAACTCTCAATCACAGGCCGGGTGAGCACAGAGTGCAGCCAGAGACTGGGCAGACGGGAGTGATTGACTGCTTTTCTCTGGGGGCACACTGAAGAGTGGGCCCTGAGTTCTTGGCTCCTCCAGGACCAGAGATTGGGAGGCTGCCATTTTCATTCCGGTCCTCCAAAGCTGTAGGGAAAGCTTGCAGGGAACAAAAGCTACCGAGAGCAAACCCAAGCAGATTACTTAGCCCAGCCCCCAGCAAGAGTGGGGCAATTCCGCCTCGGGTGAAGACATTTGAGAACCACAGGCCCCTCCCCCAAAAGATCAGCAAGAACAGCCAGCCAAGACTAAGTTTACCAATCAATGAGAACAGCAGAACTCCCACACTAGGGTAATATAGCACATAGAATTCATGGCTTTTTCCCCCCTTATTCTTTAGTCTTTCAAAGTTAATATTTTTAATTTTCTTTTTTTTCTTTTTGTATCTTTTCTTTTAATTTTTCTTTTTCCCTTTTTCAACCAACGTCTTATCAATCCCTTTTTAAAAATATTTTTTTATTTTTCATTTTTAGAGTCATATTCTATCCCTTCATAGTAGTTAACTTTATTTTTGGTATGTATATATAAGTTGTTCTCTCTTTAAAATTTTGGGATACAGTTTCTTCTAAGATCAAAATAACCCTAAATCTCTAGTGAATGGCTTGTTTCTAGTCTCCTGCCTGATCACATACTCTCCCTTTTTTTTTTTAATTTCTCTTCTTTCTTTTTTCAACCAACTTCTTATCTTACCAATTCCTTTTATAAAATCTTTTAAAATTTTCACCTTTACAGTCATATTCCAACCCTTGATCATATTTACGCTTATTTTTGTACATATATAAGTTTTTCTTTCTTTAAAATTTTGGGAGGCAGTTTCTTCTAACAGACCAAAACATGCCCAAAATCTAGTGTGTGGCACTGATCTATTCACCAGCCTGATCATATTTGATCATATTCTTTTTTTTTCTTTTTCTTTCTTTTGTCTTTCTTCCCTTTCTTTTCCCCCAATTTCAGGTCTCTTCTGATTTGTTTAGTGTATATTTTTCTGGGGTCATTGTTACCCTGTTAGCATTTTGTTCTCTCATTCATCTATTCTCCTCTGGACAAAATGACAAGATGGAAAAACTCACCTCAAAAAAAGAACAAGAGGCAGTATTGACTGCCAGGGACCTAATCAATACGGACATTAGTAAGATGTAGGAAGTAGAGTTCAGAATGACGATTATAAAGATACTAGCTGGGCTTGAAAAAAGCATGGAAGATACTACAGAAACCCTTTCTGGAGAAATAAAAGAACTAAAATCTACCAAGTTGAAATCAAAAAGGCTATTAATGAGGTGCAATCAAAAATGGAGGCTCTAGCAGCTAGGATAAATGAGGCAGAAGAGAGAATTAGTGATATAGAAGACCAAATGATGGAGAATAAAGAAGCTGAGAAAAAAGAGAGATAAACAGCTAGTGGATCATGAGGGCAGAATTCGAGAGGTAAGTGATACCATAAGACGAAACAATATTAGAATAATTGGGATCCCAGAAGAAGAAGAAAGACACAGGGGCAGAAGGTATATTGGAGCAAATTATAGCAGAGAACTTCCCTAATTTGGGGAAGGAAACAGGCATCAAAATCCAGGAGGCACAGAGAACCCCCCTCAAAATCAATAAAAATAGGTCAACACCCTGACATCTAATAGTAAAACTTAAAAGTCTCAGAGACAAACAGAAAATCCTGAAAGCATCTCGGGACAAGAGGTCTGTAACCTACAATGATAGAAACATTAGATTGGCAACAGACCTATCCACAGAGACCTGGCAGGCCAGAAAGGACTGGCATGATATATTCAGAGCACTAAACGAGAAAAATATGCAGCGAAGAATACTATATCCAGCTAGGCTGTCATTGAAAATAGAAGGAGAGATAAAAAGCTGCCAGGACAAACAAAAACTACAAACACGAAACCAACCCTACAAGAATTATTGAAAGGGGTCCTCTAAGCAAAGAGAGAGCCTAAAAGTAACATAGACCAGAAAGGAACAGAGACAATATACAGTAACAGTCACCTTACAGGCAATACAATGGCACTAAACTCATATCTTTCGATAGTTACCCAGAATGTAAATGGGCTAAATGCCCCAATCAAAAGACACAGGCTATCAGATTGGATAAAAAAAAACAAGACCATCTATATGCTGTCTGCAAGAGACTCATTTTAGACCCAAAGACACTTCCAGATTGAAAGTGAGGGGGTGGAAAACCATTCACCATGCTAATGGACACCAAAACAAAGGTAGGGTGGCAATCCTTATATCAGACAGATTAGATTTTAAAACAAAGACTATAATAAGAGATGAGGAAGGACACTATATCATACTTAAAGGGTCTATCCAACAAGATCTAACAATTGTAAATATCTATGCCCCTAAAATGGGAGCAGCCAATTATATAAACCAATTAATAACAAAATCAAAGAAACACATTGAAAACAACACAATAATAGCAGAGGACTTTAACATCACCCTCACTGAAATGGACAGATCATCTAAGCAAAAGATCAACAAGGAAATAAAGACTTTAAATGACACACTGGCCCAAATGGACTTTGCAGATGTATTCAGAACATTCCAACCCAAAGTAACAGAATACATACTCTTCTCTAGGGCCCATGGAACATTCTCCAGAATTGATCACATCCTAGGTCACAAATCAGGTCTCAACCGGTACCAAAAGGTTGGGATCATTCCCTGCATATTTTTGGACCACAATGCATTGAAACTAAAACTCAATCACAAGAGTAAAGTCAGAAAGAACTCAAATACATGGAGGCTAAAGAGCATCCTACTAAAGAATGAATGGGTCAACCAGGAAATTAAAGAAGAATTCATGGAAACAAATGAAAATGAAAACACAACTCTTCAAAATCTTTGGAATGCAGCAAAGGCAGTCCTAAGAGGAAAGCATATAGCAATACAAGCCTTTCTCAAGAAACAAGAAAGGTCTCAAATACACAACCTAACCCTACACCTAAAGGAGCTGGAGAAAGAACAGCAAATAAAGCCCAAACCCAGCAGGAGAAGAGAAATAAAAAAGATCAGAGCAGAAATCAATGAAATAGAAACCAAAAGAACAGTAGAACAGATCAACAAAACTAGGAGCTGGTTTTTGAGAGAATTAATAAGGTTGATAAACCCCTAGCCAGATTTATCAAAAAGAAAAGAGAAAGGACCCAAATAAATAAAAACATGAATGAAAGAGGAGAGATCACAACCAACACCAAAGAAATACAAAGAATTATAAGAACATATTATGAGCAACTATATGCCAGCAAATTAGATAATCTGGAAGAAATGGATGCATTCCTGGAGATGTATCAACTACCAAAACTGAACCAGGAAGAAATAGAAAACCTGAACAGACCCATAACCACTAAGCAATTGAAGCAGTGATCAAAAATCTCCCAACAAACAAGAGCCCAGGGCCAGCTGGCTTCGCAGGGGAATTCTACCAAACATTTAAAGAAGAATTAATACCTATTCTTCTGAAACTGTTCCAAAAAATAGAAATGGAATGAAAACTTCCAAACTCATTTTATGAGGCCAGCATTACCTTGATCCCAAAACCAGACAAGGACTCCATCAAAAAGGAGAATTACAGACCAATATCCCTGATGAACATGGATGCAAAAATTCTCACCAAATTACTAGTCAGTAGGATCCAACAGTACATTAAAAGGATTATTCACCACGACCAAGTGGGATTTATTCCTGGGCTGCAAGGTTGGTTCAACATCCGCAAATCTATCAATGCGATACACTACTAAAAGAAAGAACAAGAACCAAATGATCCTCTCAACAGATGCAGAAAAAGCATTTGACAAAGTACAGCATCCTTTCTTGATTAAAACTCTTCAGAGTATAGGGATAGAGGGTACATACCTCAATATCATAAAAGCCATCTATCAAAAACCAGCAGTGAATATCATTCTCAATGGGGAAAAACTGAGAGCTTTCCCCCTAAGGTCAGGAACATGGCAGGGATGTCCACTATCACCTCTGCTATTCAACACAGTACCAAAAGTCCTAGCCTCAGCAATCAGACGACAAAAAGAAATAAAAGGCATCCGAATCGGCAAAGAAGTCAAACTCTCACTCTTTGCAGATGATATGATACTTTATGTGGAAAACCCAAAAGACTTCACCCCAAAACTGTTAGAACTCATACAGGAATTCAGTCAAGGGGCAGGATATAAAATCAGTGCACCGAAATCAGTGGTATTTCTATCCACCACCACCAAGACAGAAGAGAGAGAAATTAAGGAGTCAATCCCATTTACAATTTCACCCAAAACCATTAGATACCTAGGAATAAATCTAACCAAAGAAGCAAAGAATCTGTACTCAAAAAACTATAAAATACTCATGAAAGAAATTGAGGAAGACACAAAGAAATGGAAAAATGTTCCATGCTCATGGATTGGAGGAACAAATACTGTGAAGATATCAATGCTACCTAGAGAAATCTACACATTGAATGTAATCCCTATCAAAATACCATCCACTTTTTTCAAAGAAATGGAACAAATAATCCTAAAATTTGTATGGAACCAGAAAAGACCCCAAATAGCCAGAGGAATGTTGAAAAAGAAAAGCAAAGCTGGCGGCATCACAATTCCAGACTTCAAGTTCTATTACAAAGCTGTCATCATCAAGACAGTATGGTACTGGCACAAAAACAGAAATATAGATCAGTGGAACAGAATAGAGGGCCCAGAAATGGACCCTCAACTCTATGGTCAACTCATCTTTGACAAAGCAGGAAAGAACATCCAATGGCAAAAAGACAGTCTCTTCAACAAATGGTGTTGGGAAAATTGGACAGCCACTTGCAGAAGAATCAAACTGGACCATTTCCTTACACCACACACAAAAATTGACTCAAAATGGTTGAAAGACCTAAACGTGAGACAGGACTCCATCAAAATCCTAGAGGAGAACACAGGCAGCAACCTCTTCGACCTCAGCCGCAGCAACTTCTTCCTAGAAACATCACCAAAGGCAAGGGAAGCAAGGGCAAAAATGAACTATTGGGACTTCATCAAGATAAAAAGCTTTTGCACAGCAAAGGAAACAGTCAACAAAACCAAAAGACAGGGCGCCTGGGTGGCTCAGTTGGTTAAGTGACTGCCTTCGGCTCAGGTCATGATCCTGGAGTCCCGGGATCGAGTCCCGCATCGGGTTCCCTGCTCGGCAGGGAGTCTGCTTCTCCCTCTCCCGCTCCCCCCTCTTGTGCTCTCCTCTCTCTCTCAAATAAATAAATAAAAAAATCTAAAAAAAAAAAAAAACCAAAAGACAACTGACAGAATGGGAGAAGATATTTGCAAATGACATATCAGATAAAGGGCTAGTATCCAAGATCTATAAAGAACTTATCAAACTCAATACCCAAAGAACAAATAATCCAATCAAGAAATGGGCAGAAGACATGAGCAGACATTTTTCCAAAGAAGACATCCAAATGGCCAACAGACACATGAAAAAGTGCTCAACATTGCCCGGCATCAGGGAAATCCAAATCAAAACCTCAATGAGATACCACCTCACACCAGTCAGAATGGCTAAAATTAACGAATCAGGCAACAACAGATGTTGGCGGGCATGCGGAGAAAGGGGAACCCTCCTGCACTGTTGGTGGGAATGCAAGCTGGTGCAGCCACTCTGGAAAACAGTATGGAGGTTCCTCAAAAAGTTGAAAATAGAGCTACTGTACGACCCAGCAGTTGCATGGGTATTCACCCCAAAGACACAAATGTAGGGATCCGAAGGGGAACGTGCACCCCAATGTTTATATCAGCAATGTCCACAATGGCCAAATTATGGAAAGAGCCAAGATGTCTATCGACAGATGAATGGATAAAGAAGATGTGGTATATATATATATATATATATATATATATATATATATATATATATAATGGAATATTATGCAGCCATCAAAAAAAAGAAATCTTGCCATTTGCAACGACGTGGATGGAACTGGAGGGTGTTATGCTGAGTGAAATAAGTCAATCAGAGAAAGACATGTATCATATGATCTCACTGATATGAGGAATTCTTAATTTCAGGAAACAAACTGAGGGTTGCTGGAGTGGTGGGGGGTGGGAGGGATGGGGTGGCTGGGTGATAGACATTGGGGAGGGTATGTGCTATGGTGAGCGCTGTGAATTGTGCAAGACTGTTGAATCACAGACCTGTACCTCTGAAACAAATAATACATTATATGTTTAAAAAAAGAAGAAGAAGAAGAAGAAGATAGCAGGAAGGGAAGGATGAAGGGGGGAAATCAGAGGGGGAGATGAACCATGAGAGACTATGGACTCTGAGAAACAAACTGAGGATTCTAGAGGGGAGGGGGGTGGAGGATGGGTTAGCCAGGTGATGGGTATTAAAGAAGGCACGTACAGTATGGAGCACTGGGTGTTTTATGCAAACAATGAATCATGGAACACTACATCAAAAACTAATGATGTAATGTATGGTGATTAACATAACATAATAATGAAAAAAAAATTCCGGGTTAAAAAAAAAAAAGAAATAGGACTCAACTGCCTCTAGGGACTCAATTGCCTTGATGTTAATACTTTGCTAAGGGCAAAAGGCAACCTAGGGGCGCCTGGGTGGCTCACTCGGTTAAGCGTCTGCCTTCAGCTCAAGTCATGGTCTCAGGGTCCTGGGATGGAACCCCACATTGGGCTCCCTGATCAGCAGGGAGCCTGCTTCTCACTCCCTCAGCTGCTCCCCCTGCTTGTGTTTGCTCTGTCAAATAAATAAGTGAAATCTTTAAAAAAAAAAAAAAAAGGCAACCATAGCCCGACCCCCAGGATCCTGTAAGTCTACTTTAACATATAAAAATTCCTTTAGAAATTTCCTTTATCTCTAAAACCCCCCAGGATACGTATTGGCAATCATCCCCCCAGCATATGATCCACCGAAATACATCCTCAGGGTCTCATGACTAAGGTTTTATTAGACGGTAATAAACAACCTTTTCCCAACAATAGCTAGACCCCTCAAAGTCCTAGAAACCTTGCTTCCAAAATTCCTCAAAGACTTCCGCGATCACTAACCCCCTCCCAACTTGAAAGCATATAACGGGCCGCTCCCCAGGACCCTGCTGCAGCTCTTTCTGCCCACGGGTCCTGTCCCCAGGTTTTAATAAAACCACCTTTTTGCACCAAAGATGTCTCAAGAATTCTTTCTTAGCCATCGGCTTCGAACACTAATGTTCTTTCCTACCTCAATTTGAAACATATTTTGAAATAATAAGAAGTAACATTTATAAAGAAAAATGAGGTATTTCTGGAATTCTGAATGTTGGTTCCACGCTTATTTCACTTTCATATATTCAAGTATATCTGTGTATATGCTTGTAAACCTGGGTATCTGCCTACACAGAAAACAGGTCAATATATTATATACCAAAGCATATGGGAAAATAATTAGACATAAAATTTTGTATGCAAAGGACACTGTTTAGGTGTCTGGATCCTAATGGAAGATGGCTTATTTACCCAAGCCAAGAGGGGTCACCCCTCTTTACCACAGTCTCTGCAACACCTATTCAAGCAAGGTATCAGCCTGCATACCCAATCAAGCAAGTAATATCCATACTGAAACCCTGTGTTGCTAATGCATTAACTTTCTCACTCCACACCACTCACCAAGCAGACTAGACAACAAAAGATAAGTCACCTCTACACCTGGCATGCGCCTGAAGGATAACAACAATTTTATTTTATTTTTTAAAGATTTTATTTATTTATTTGACAGAGAGAGAGAGAGACAGTGAGAGAGGAAACACAAGCAGGGGGAGTGGGAGAGGGAGAAGCAGGCTTCCCGCGGAGCAGGGAGCCCAATGCAGGGCTCGATCCCAGGACCTTGGAATTATGACCTGAGCCGAAGGCAGACACTTAACGCCACCCAGGCGCCCAGGATAAAAACAATTTTAATTCCTGCATCAAGCAATATTCAAAACAATACCTTGATAAGCTGAAAAAATCAGAATATTAGTCACCCACCTCTCAAGTCTCATTTGTAAAGACTTTGGTGAAAGAAGTAAATATTCTTGTAGGAATTTATCAGTAAAAAAATTTTTTTCTCAACAAGTTTAGCAATAAGTCACAATAATGTTATGTATGTTCCTATATTTCTGTCATCTGAGAAAATTATCTATTCTATTTGATTCTTAAGTTGTAATGGTTGAAGAAACCTGGAGAATGATTGACTATATCATGTAAAATTAAATTTCTTTATTGGAAAAATCAAAATTGTTAGAGTGTTATATTTAATGACAAAAAGAGACTATCTAAAACAATGTGATACTTCCCCCTAATGTTAGAATAAAATTTGGCAATTATTGTGACTTAAGTTTTAGTTAGGCAATATTTATATTATTCTAGAAATTTCTATAATTGATCTAGGAACCAATAAGACAAGAAAATTTAGGTAAAAAAAATCATACAGCTTTCCAGTTCCACAGTTATAAATCCTTGGACAAGTAATTTAACCTCACTGTTCTTTATTTTCCCATTTGTAAATAAGAGTAATATACCTATTTTATGTATGATTATTATAATAAATAAAATAGTATGCATAAAGTACCATATTAAAAACTGAATATGAAAAGTACGTGCAATATATTTTTTGAAAATATTACTGATAATATTGCTATAGATATACCTAAATTAATATACAAAAAGTAAATTTACAAAAGAGATAGAAGGATAATGTATATTACTTTTAAAAGCATTCCCTAAAATAGTCCCTAAAAGGACTATTTTACTACAAAAATCCTTTACTTTCGAGCCTTCCCACTCATTTGAAAGATGGCTAGATGTATAAAAACTACAATTACACACAGTAGAGTGTAGCAGGAAAAGCAACGGCTTTGTTGTGAAAAAGATCCAGAGTGAACCCTTACCAACCTGTGATTTTAGGTAAGTTATTTAACTTACCTGAGTCACCATGTACTTAGTGGAAGAATAAAAGCATCATCATGTATTTGCCAAAGCTTGAGGGAAGACTGAAGTTCTGCCCTGTGGTATGTGCTTAATACATTCTTTAAATTTTAGAAACTCACTTACTTTTTTATAAAGCAAGGTAAATGTTTGCGATAGCACCACATGCAAGGAATTTTGGCTGGAAGTTATTTCTATTTGAAACACAATTATATTGTAAAAGGTTTAGCACAAATGTGGAATCCCATATGTACTCAATAAGAATACAGGAATATTCATGATTCAAAATATTTTAAGCATTAATAATGTCTCCTTTTAATGTCTTTTTATGATTATTATTATTAAGTTCAATTAGCCAACATATTTTTGAGCACCTCATCTACCAAGTCTGTGCTAGGTATTAGAAGACAATATTTCTGACAAAGTCACAAATAAGGGGTAGTTGCCTAACATCCTTTATTTCCAACTCTGTCTTATACCATAAGAGGCTTAATTAACAAGAGCTTATGCCTTCAGGATATAGAGCTGTTTCAGAAAAAAAGAGTTAATTAATTATTAATACGATAAAATACAATAGGAGCCCAGCTGCCAGGTTTACTTATGCCAGCTCTCCTTGCCTGACTTCCCTCTGCAGATTCACTCTACTCTCCAACCTGCTGGTCAGAATAACAGGTTTACTCTAATACTTTAAGTACAGTGCAGTGCAATAAAGCAGGAAACATCATTCTACACAAAGCTCTAAGACTGACCTCCTTAAGACAACAGAGAAAACAATAATGAGATGGTCAGGAAAAAGTAAAAATTCCTCAAGGGCAAAATGTATTTTCTTAGATCCATGCAAGCAAACATGTTTACAGAATTCCATCTCAGGAACAAAAGGTAATTGTGTTGACAATGAACACTATCTTTTTCCATATCATGAATGCTAAAATGTGACTATACTTTTGAGAATTTGCTTTGACAGCTCAGATTTTTTAAAATCAGTGTTTGCCATACCCAACTACCTCTGCCTTAGGTGACCCTACTAAAATATTAACAACACTATGCTCTCTGCTATGTTATGTAATAAATACTATGGATATTGTAGTATTTAATGTAAAGGATCTGAACTAAGCAAAAAGAAAATCAAAGCCCTTCCTCTAGGCAATATTTATGGTGACACAGTCTCTCAGCACAATTTATGCTATTGATCCAAAAGTGCTACTCCAGGTCTATACATCTGAAGAAATTTCAGACCAATATTGCAAGCTCTACTACCAGTTCATTAGGGAACACTAATAACAGTTGTTGTTTCCCCACATAAACCATACCTGCAGAGGTCAGAGAATGAATATGCATCTGATTATTTTCTCCTACGTATCATCCAAGTGTGATGTAAGAGTTTGAGATACTTAATTTCAAGTTCTTCTGTCTTGTGGTCACATAACTTCTCTGGATCTCAATTTCTTCTTCATTAAAAATGTTGATAATAAAATCTATTTTATAGCATTGTCATGACAATAAAACTAAATTTATTCAAAGTCTTAGAACATAATAGATGCCCGTGAGTTATCAGTGCCTACCAGGAGAGGAGAGTAAGAAAGGAGCTATTCAATTCAGAGCATCCAGAATATTCAGGGTCCTCCCTGTGGACTGAGGCTTGAAACATCACTAAGCTCAGCTGTGAAGGAGAAAAGCAAAACCGAGAAAACCAAGCAGACATAGACAAAAACATGACTTAGTTGCAAGAGTTAACACCTTTTCTTTTTCTGAATTTTCTAATTGCATTTTAATATTCCCTTTTCCAGAACAGCCTGTCAGCCCTATCATCCCTCTAGGGGATAATAAAGATCTTTTTAATGATGCATAGCTCTCTGCTGGTGATGCTTGGGTGTTGCTAAGAAATACCACAAAATAATTTTTACTTTATGCAAATACCCAAATACATCCACAGATTAGCTCACTCATAACCCAAAAAATCATCACCCCATTGTCAGAACATTGAGGTAGCCCAGTACACATTAGAGAACTAAAAGAAGTAAAACAGCAAATCAAAACCTCATCCTTTGATTATAAAGAACTATATCAAAGGCCACTTCACAGCTTGATACAAGAGCTAAATTGGCTTGCTAATTGAACCCAGTGTTAGGCCGTTTTACCTTATTCAGTCACAGGCATTGCTAGATAAGAGCAGATAAGACTTGAAGCACAGAGGAGCTGAAGAGAACCGCTCCATAAAGACAGCCTTTTTATAAAAGAAAGGGAGCTGAACTTTGCATGCTCAGTTGATCCTTCCCAAATTTACATGTTACACTAGTCGCCCTTTATCCACGGGGGATCGTTCCAAGACCCTCAGTGGATGCCTGAAACTGCGGATAGTATGGCACCCTATATGCTATGTTTTTTTTTCCCTTATAAATACATACCGACGACAAAGTTCAATCTATAAATTAGGCGCAATAAGAGGTTAACACTAATAACTAATAACAAAATAGAACAATTATAACAATATACTGTAATAAAAGTTACCTGAATGCAGGCTCTCTCTGAAAATGTTTCATAGTGTCGTACCCACCCTTGGGCTGATGCGAGACGATAAAATGCCTGCGTGACAGGATGACGTGAGGGGAATGACGCAGACGTTGTGACGTAGCATTAGGTTGCTACTAACCCTCTGACTATTCGTCCGGTGGAGGGTCATCTTCCTTCAGACCCGGGTTGACCACAGGTAATTGAAACCTCGAAAAACAAAACCACTTTTCGGCGGGAACTTCTGTATTTCTGGGGCAGGGTAAAAGGGACGGAGAGAGAGGCCAGCATGGCCACCGAGTTCCCTAAACTAGAAGAGTTCCATAAACTGAGTTCTCTGAATTGGAAGAAATTTTCAGGAATGAGGGAAGAAACATTCTCCCTTAGTATCTACAAC
This sequence comes from Zalophus californianus, assembly GCF_009762305.2. Lineage (NCBI taxonomy): Eukaryota > Metazoa > Chordata > Mammalia > Carnivora > Otariidae > Zalophus > Zalophus californianus. The sequence continues at coordinate 74,928,509 of NC_045603.1, forward strand.
CAGAAAAATGAACTGAAAGCCCTAAAAAATGTAAGGCCATATTGCATTAATCTATTACCAAGTAGTGGGATCAATTCCTAAAAGGTGTCACGTTTTACAAAAGTTAAAATTCTATTTAAGCATAGCTTCAGGCATAATAATAAAAGTTTGGAAGGCATCTGCATCCCAAGCAGAGCATATAATAACTGTCTCCAGTAGAACATCTCTCACTTGAGTCATAATCCAAACCATTCAGGGCATACTGTTGCCGTGTTGTGTCTCTAAAGGGCTAGACAAAACTCTTCCCTTAATTAGTTTGAAACAAATTAAGGAATGCACACAGATGCCAGATAGGAATTAAAATACCTGCTTTTTTACTAGTAGAGATGGAATAGAGACCTATGGCTTGGAGCTGTGTTCAAAATTAAGCTTCCCACTCATTTTCTGCAAACTGAGTCTAGCCACCCCAAATTTCTTGTGTCCTCTGCACAGGAACAGAGCCTACCCAGGTAGGCATCAGTTTGAAGAAAGAGAAATGGCAAAAGAAAGAAAATTCCAGTGCTTTCACCCAGCAAGAAAAGTAAGGCAGGTCACATTGTTAGAGGGATGTTTAACTCTGTATTTTCACTTACAGAGGAAAATGAACACATGATGGCAAATCCTTGTCATCTCACCAAGAGATAAATCATTCCTCTTTACACAAGGAGGAGTTAGCAAAAAGTGCAACAGAGTATAGAAGCCCCATACTTTCAAAGTATAGAATGTGGGCAGAAGGAAAAAGTCATCTTCCTTACATATTACCGTGATCTGCAGAGGCAGATTCTGCTGTACGCATTTCCTTTGTGGTGGGTATGAATTTTAGTCCATATTTTCATGTGTGTGAGAAATTTAACTTGTTTAGTTTTTGTGTAACTCATCCCAATTCTTTTTGTAAGAAGAAAGTGACTATTTTCCCAATTTGCCCTGGTCAGTCGCACTTTACATATGCTAATATGGGTGTAATTATCAAGAGTTCCCATTTTCACCCTCAAAAGTGCCCATATTTGGGGGTGCATGGCTGGTTCAGTCAGGAGAGCATGCGACTCTTGATCTCAGGGTCATGAGTTCAAGTCCCATGCTGGGTGTAGAGATTACTTAAAATAAATACATACTTTTTTTTAAAAGTGTCCCTTTTTGGACCATAAATGATAGAGTCTTCATAATAGTAAGCTTATTTTAATGGTGGTAGAAACTTACTCCTAGTCGGTCCAGAGGGGATCTCTTTTACCCTGGTGGCATGGGAGGGGGCCTTGGCTTCATAGGGCATTCAGAGAGGAAGATACCAGATCCAAGTGAGCAGCTTGCTACTCTGGCATGTGTATGGACCCTTATTCCTCTCTGATCTCAGGTCTCAGCTGATCAGGCTGCAGCTTCTTAGGTCTCCCTCCTGCCCAAAAGGTCCCCTAGGGTTGAGCTCTGTTACTTCGGGTGCAGAGGAGTCACCATGAAACTACCCACACTGTACTGGCATAAGGGAAATTAGGAAGCTAATGCCCTCTGTCACTTTCACACTTCTCTCTGCAACATAGAAATCAGTCCTCTGCTCTTCTGTCACCCTGGACCCACTAGGGACCCAACTTCCTTGCTTGGGAATCACTCTACTATTTTTGCCTCTCACCAGGACACATGAAATTTTGTAAAACTCTCACCCAGGTCTTGCCATTTCCTCAGGCTCCATCAGGAGACAGGTATCACATACACTTGCTTCTCTCAGATCCCACGGAATCATCCAGGGCTTTGTACTGACTGCACCCACTCCCAATATAGTTTGGCCCGAGAAGGAAGCACAGGATCTACTAGTAGGTAGTCAGTAAGTATAGTTATTATCTTTATTAAGTCCCCACTTCATCATCTACAAAAAGGTATGATAAAATCTGTTTTCTCAATTGTAGCGAAGTTCAAAGAGGTCAACATTTATCGAAAGCAAATTACAAAGTATATTTCAGTACTATTTTTCCCTTCTGTGGGTTCCTTGAGGGAAGTGACCATGTTTTAGTCTTCATTTTTATCCATACCATTTCACACAGTAACTTGCACACAATGAGCTCAAATAACGTTTTCAGTAAAATGATCACCTAAAACATACATAAAACAAGTTTATAACATGTGTGAAAAATATTTATTTCCCATCAAAATAAGCAGGAATGATGTTTATAGCCCCCAGAATTTAATACAGTGATAAATAATAACAGGAAAGTAATGAATATTTGTGGGGTGATTGATTCATTTTATCCCAATATGCTTAATTGGCTATCTATGGCTCTTGAAGCAAGACTGACTTTGAGAATGCCTAATTTGTCTTACAGAAAAAATAAAAAAATTAAGTTCAAAAAAATCACTAATATTTTGGAAGTATTATTTCCAAATTTGGAAATATATTAAAACTATGTCAAGGAGACCAAAAAAATACAGTGGCAAGGGAAAAAAATATTCATTTCTTTATCACATTTTAGAAAAGTTAGGCTGGTGGTTTTGCTTTATACAGTCATTCAAGGACCCAGGTTCCTTCTATCTTGGTTCACGGGGTTGGGGGGGTCCCCTAGGTTAATGTCTTCATGGGCATAGAAGAGGCTGAGTGGCAGCTTGTCTGTGAGGGAGGGGATATGGTCCACACGTGGTCCCCTCATCTCTGTTCACATTCTATTGTCAAGAACTTAAGAAACTGGGAAGAAAGGGAGAACAGATTTTGGTGGGCAACTAGCACACCCAATTATAATAATAAAGACATTTTTTGTCTCAAACAGGTTAACACAGTTTAACTTACAAGTAAAATATAGCCAAAACAACACCTTTGCAGGCCAGAAAAGCAAAGGAGTTAATGTCCCTCTGCACCACTTATTTATATCTACCAATTATAATTTGTCAGATTTATATAGTATATAGTCAATATACAGTGGGAATTTATTTTATAAGTAAGAAAAATAGAAGCTAGTCTATAGAAGCTAGAGGAGACTCTCTAGGAGTCTCATAGAACCAAAAGTCTTAATAAAGAATAATGTTTGACTTAGGTTCATATAAAACCTACTAAAAATGGGAGAAGAGAAGCAGTAACTGAAAATACCTTATTTTAGAATCCATCTTAGTTAGGATTCCTAAATTGAAGTCGTTTATAAAAATGAACACCAAAAGTACAAACAAAATGTCAGTAATAAATAAAAATGACAAGAACCTAAGGTCTAATAACAAGAACCTTATTATTATTTAAAATAATAATACATTATCAATTCTTGTTTAACCTGCTAAACAAAGCAAGGAAAAGCTAGCAAAAAGATAATAAAGTACAAAAATTTTGTTAGGGGTTACTGTTCCCTTTCATCCTATTCTCTGAACAAGATTTTTTTTTTTAAAGATTTTATTTATTTGACCGAGAGAGACACAGCGAGAGAGGGAACACAAGCAGGGGGAGTGGGAGAGGGAGAAGCAGGCTTCCTGCAGAGCAGGGAGCCCGATGTGGGGCTCGATCCCAGGACCCCGGGACCATGACCTGAGCCAAAGGCAGATGCTTAACGACTGAGCCACCCAGGCGCCCCTGAACAAGATTAATAAGATGTTCAATGTCCATATTCTAAGCACAAGGGTGAGATAACATTCAAAACAGATTGTCAGTCCTTAAACAGTAGCCAAATGCTAGAATATGTTTCTTTAAACAATATCTTTTTTAAATTCAAAAGTAGAAGTAATAAGTATTTGAAATTTGGAAAATGAATCCCATAGAATATTAGAAAAGCAATGATTCATAGATTTATAATAAGCTTTTATTTTTTAACATGAGCTAAATTTACATTTAATAACATTTATAAATATGGCAAGTCACCACAAGCTTTGGGTTCTAAATTCTTTCTCCTTTGCTATAGAATTTTTGTGAGAATTTTTATGATCATTTAACTAATTGATAGAATTTTTTTTAAAGATTTTATTTATTTATTTGACAGAGACAGACAGAGAGCACAAGTGGAGGGAATGGTAGAGGGAGAGGGAGAAGCAGGCTACCCACTGAGCAGGGAGCCTGATGCGGGGCTCGATTCCAGGACCCTGGGATCATGACCTGAGCCGAAGGCAGACGCTTAACCATCTGAGCCACCCAGGTGCCCCTAATTGATAGAATTTTTTACATGACTAGGAATTCACCATACATATTCAGGTTCTATACTATAAAGAAGCCGCTTAAAAGGTCTACTTAATTTGGTCTTCGTTGCAGTACCTACACCTGGCAGATGAGTCCACCTGATTCAGAGAACCCTCATTAACAGTGGTTAATACACACTTTAAACTCCAGACCAGTGCCTAGCACACGGTAAGCACTCAATAAATGTAGCTATTATTCACCGTAGAGAACCTGCCCTATTGATAAATAATTTCTCCTCACTGAAATATTTGTGAAACCCATAAAAAGACAGTATCTTGTCTAGATCAGATCAGGGACATTTACCACTTTCACAGCCTTTATTCTTGTAATCCACTTTAGTCCATCTCAAGGTAACCTCTGTACAAAAACTGCCATTGTCTAAGTACTCTGAAAGTATTCTGTGTTCACAATTGCTCAAAGTTCTATAAAGAACAGGGTTTTCCTCAACTATCATTCTACCTCTGAATCTTTTAACTATTGTACATACATCAGCAGACATCAGATGAAATGGAGTCCTCTGTTGCTGCCCATTGCAAACATCTCTGCTCTGAGTTATTGGAAAAGGAGTTGTTTTTGTTTGGTTGTTTGGTTCTTTTTAATATTCATTATGTAACAAAAAAAATAGCCTCCACTTTGCACTGTGGAATAGAAATCTTAGTTCATAATCAGATGTAAAAAATTATAAATGTAGTTTTTAACAATTTATTTAATCTTTTGTGACATATCTTGACATAGGAAAAGAAACACAGTCTCCATAAATTTTTCTCCTTTCATCAAGTGACATATAATGTCCAGTGAGAGAGGGTGCTTATCCTGCACATCTTTTGGTGACTGATGGGGGGGAGCTTTACCTGCTTTTCCACGTCATATGACCACAAGAGTACCTACGCAGATGTATGTCATCCCATGTTATCCCATCTCATCCTTATCAATGTACTAAGGTTGCCCAGCAGCATTCCTTGTTTCTCTCTGGCCTCTGCAGGAATTTGGCTCTATTTCGTCAGTGACATACTTGAGACCATGAAAATTTCTACAAGGCTAACAAAGGTCCCAGTTTCATAGATATGACCCTGCTGTATTTGCCCCAGGGGTCTTGGGGGCATCTTCCCAGTAAGATGTGTGTGAGGTCCCTCTTAGTCGGGTCTACCACTGTCCATACACTTGTCACCTCGCCTTGGGCTCACTCTTTCCTGGCTTAGCAGAAACTCCTCTACAGTTGCTCCTCACAAATCTTTGTGTTTTGTTTTTTAAATCGTGGACTCCTTCCCACTCCCATACAATGTGTGGACTTTTGGAACACATGTTATTTTACAACTCCAGAAGTTCCCTGGGTGAAATTTGAAACTGGCCCCCCCTACACAGAAAATAAGGAGAGACCCAAGGAAGAGGCAGACCACCCCAGATTTGTAGGTGGCAGATTTAATAAGCAAGGGAGCTTACAAGGCTGGTAAGATGAGTAGATTGCCACATCAGCCTGCCAGAATCTTGAAAGTTTATATAAAGGCCTTTACATGGTTCAGTCACATTATACTATCTACACGGTCTCAACAACACATTACTCTCTCAAGGCTGCATTGTTGAAGCTGTTTCGTGTGGAAATAGCAGGTGGAATATACATTCCAAGGACAGGGAGGGGATGAGGAGCCTCTGACTCCCCTGGTTCAGCTCAAGGGTCAACTGAAGGTCACATCCTCTCCATGACCTCCTCCAACAACATGAAAGCTAAGCTTTCATGGGATTCATTTTCCAAACTTCAGGTTCCTCGGGATACAGGTGATAAGATAGAAATGTGAAGGGTGCTGTCAGGAATAATGTCTGTTAAGGATCAGAGGGAAGCAGGATTGAGTAAAAGGTGAGTTCAACAGGATGCAGGTGCAACAGAGGCCACAGCTGACCTGATGGAAAGCTCAGAAGTAAGTGCATCTCTTCAGAGATGCCCAGATTAAAGTAAAAGCTGAGCTTCATGCCCGCTTACCAATAAATCACTGGATAAGAGAGGGACCTACCCTTGGATGAGGCTGTTCCTTTCAGTCACAGACAGCTCCTAGGGCCATGGATAAGCTACATTCCTAGCAGCTGAGATAATAATAAGCATCTCGGTCCTAAAGAGAGATCTGCTTCATCCACTACACCAGGGGTTCTCAAACTTCAGCTGCATCAGAATCACCCAGAGGTGACTATTAAAACACAGATTGCAGGTGCAACCCCAGAGTCCAATTCATTAGGTCTGGGTTGAGGTTAGAGTGTCTGCATTTCAAACAAGTTTCTAAGTGTTGCTGCTGCTCTTTTGGGTCACTCTTTAAGAACCCCTACACTCCAGTATTCCGAGCTTACTCTATTTTCCACCAGCAGAGTAAAGAATACCTTGAATCAGGAAGTCCAAAGAAGATCAACAAAATAAGGGTGAATGGAGGATGAGAACTCACTGGGATTATGTATCTTCTACTCATTACATGACCCTAGTCACAACCTTCAGAACCATCTTCTCCGCCACTCTCGCTTCAAGAACAAGCCAATGTTGTTTTCTGAGCTGAGCTCCTTATTGCCAATCAACCATGAGCTCCCAGATTTGTCAGAATTATTCCACCCAGGTGGAGGCCGCTATCAACTGCCTGGTTAACACATGTCTGTGGGCCGCTTACACTTACCTCTCTTTGGACTAAAATAAGGGTAAGTCACAACTCATTGGATCTCCTCCTCATTACAGTTGACCCTTGAACAACATGGGTTTGAACTGCACAGGTCCACTTATACACAGATTTTTTTTCCTACTAAAAACTTTGTTTCCCCTTGGCCCCCATGGGGAGAGGGCTCCAAGGTGGCTAAAAAGCTGCCTAGTGGCCACAAGGAGAGGATCAGGCAGAAGCCCTGGCACCAGGGGGAGGCCCGAGGGTCCAAAGTCTGCCAGGCTCCTAGCCATGCTTGAGGGTGAGCCTCTGGAAAAGATCTGCACCTAGCCCACACAGGTGGGTCCAGCCTGCTGAGGTGAGTCCGGTGGTCGCCAAGGAAGCAGTTCTGCAGGAAGCGAGGAGCTGGATGCCTATGTGGGTGGAACCCAAGGCCTGCAGCTCCAGAAGGGCCTGCTTCAGGCTGTTCTTCAGGACCATGGGGGCTCCCACGGCATCCAGGGTTCAGCCCCAAATATCTTGGGACAACTTCTCCATGTTCTTGAAGAGGGCACAGCTTTGTGCTAGTTTTACATCTTCAAAAGATGCTGAATACCCTCCTGTTTCTCCCCAGCCAACTCAGGAAGTGGCCCACACCCTCCAGAGCCACATCATCACAGTCACAACAGAAGTCCAAAGAGGGGTAAGTGTAAGCAGCCCACAGACATGTGTTAACCAGGCAGTTGATAGCGGCCTCCACCTGGGTGGAATAATTCTGACAAATCTGGGAGCTCATGGTTGATTGACAATAAGGAGCTCAGCTCAGAAAACAGCGTTGGCTTGTCCTTGAGGCAGAGAGTGGCGGAGAAGATGGTTCTGAAGGTTGTGACTAGAAAATAAGTCAGAGGGTGGCCAGAGCCTGGCAGGGTGTCCCTGTGTCTGTTCTGTCTAAACACTGCTGAAACAAGACAAACTCACAGGACTGCCAGGAGCACTGCCTACAGGTAAATTTTTACAGTAAACTATTGTAAATGTATTTTCTCTTCCTTATGATTTTCTTAATAACATGTTCTTTTCTCTAGCTTACTTTTTTATAAGAATGCAGTGTGTAATAATATAACATACAAAATATGTGTTAATTGACTATGTTATGAGTAAAGCTTCCAGTCAATGGTAGGTTATTAGTAGTTAAGTTTTGGGGGAGTCAAAAGTTATACCCAGATTTATGACTGCACAGAGATTAGCACCTCTAACCCCTGTGTTGTTCAAGAGGTAAATTTACTGGGGAGTTCTTTATATTTAGTTACTTTTTTCTTCTCTTAATGTTCTTTGCTATATGATTATTTGCAGCAGTCAACTTTCCCCCACCCTAGCAGCAGTAACTCAACATTACTCCATTCTAATCCACTTATTCATTCAGAAATTATTTACTATGTTCATTCGTTATGTCTGAATTCACTGGTATGAAAAGTTTTTTGCAATTTAACTATTAAGTGAGTTATGGCTACACATATGGATAGGAAAAACCGTAAGCACCAACCCTGTGTGGGGGCTAGGTGACTGCAAGTATGGTTATAAATAACAGAATGACCCCTAAACAGAAAGATAATGAGGTTTGTAAACAAGCACAACACCATAGCACATAACATGGAGTGGAATATAGGGGCCTGGACATATGTTTGTCGTGCCACCCAGAATTAGTTGGGTTATGATCACACTGATAAGTAGCAAGTGGACTTCACAGGGGGGCTTGTCTTCATTTTCTGTACTAAAAATACCCAATTCAGTGAAACACATTTAGTACCTGAGGATCATGCCCAGACAAGGCAAGGACTGTGAAAAGTCCTAGTTCCTGCCTTCCTACCCCAATTTCCTGCACATTCTTCTGCGTGAAATTGGTGTTTGTTTATGACATCTCACCTTACTTTAGCCTCTCATAACTGCCCCTTGTTATTCTTTTTAATATTGTTTCAGTGCATAAAATGGTAGCAAACTCATAAGTTTTCCTTTTTATTTCCCTCTGCAAGGGTCCAAATCCTCCAACTCTTTACATCTAACCCTGCCCTCTAGGGGTATATATATTTTCCTGGGCATTATGGGTAATCAGTGCTGTATAAAATTTGGAAATGACTTATTCCTAATTAAGGAAGATGTTTAAAAAGCAGAAAAACAACATCTCTGAAGAAATATTAGAAAAACTAGGACTATTTAGAATGGAAAATACAGTTTAAGTATTAACAGTCTTCTTCAAAGATATAAAGGGCATCTAATTGAGGGGACAAAGAAAAAAGCGGGGATAAACCCTTAATTTCTGCTAAGAAATAAGGATAGTATAAACTAGATGGAAAGGCTTTTTACCTAGGAGACAGTTCAACATTAACTGAGCACATGAAAAAATTGTATTATGTTTTCCTGGGGGGAGTTATCTTATCATATCTGAAATTGTTGAAGCTGCTTCGTGTGGAAATAGCAGGTGGAATATACATTTGAAATATTATCATATTTCAAAACAGGATTAGGTGTGGTCCTATCAGGATACGGGTTAGTAGAATAGATGACCTCCTAAGTTCCCTTTTCATCCTAAGATTTTTATCTTTTATTTTTTTTTTAAAGATTATTTATTTATTTATTTGAGAGAGAAAATGAGATAGAGAGAGAGAGAACATGAGAAGGGACAGGGTCAGAGGGAGAAGCAGACTCCCTGCCGAGCAGGGAGCCCGATGCGGGACTCAATCCCGAGACTCCAGGATCATGACCTGAGCTGAAGGCAGTCGCTTAACCAACTGAGCCACCCAGGCGCCCCGATTTTTATCTTTTATGATAGCAGTCAGAGACATTGTGCTGAGCAAAATTGATTTCTGGCAAAGGACATATCTCCAAAGAACCATTTTTCATGGCTTTGTATATAATTTTTATTGATGCCATAATCTTCAAAGAATGAAGAGATGGCTCCCATGTAACGAAAATCCTTAGGCTGCTCCAGCTGTTTGCTTGGAAGGATTTACCTTTCTGTGATGTCTTAAAGTTCTTAACTCATTGTGACTGTAGTCTAACACTTACATGCATCCTGGTTAACAATAAGAATGTGAGACTACAGTAACATACATTTGGAACATAGCTCCACCCAAAAATATTTGAAAAATACTATCTTTATGACATAGAATTTTGTTTTTCTCATACTATTTTATTTTCATTCATAGGGTTCTATAAGGATCAGGTTTATCAGGTAAAGAAAAGCAACATAAGAAGCCTGGACTCACTCTAGGAAAAATTCATAGGATATCATGTGTATATTTTGGCCATCCTAAAATATAGTCACCAATGCATGGGTACTAGAACAAGGATAGAAAGTTGAAGTGAGAGAGACACCAAGGATATAAGTTCTCTCAGCCTGGAAATTCCCTTGAGTCCTTTTGTGTGTAGCGAAGTTCCATTGTGTACCATTATTCCGCAGCTAATTTACCACCTTGTCTGGGAAGCCCATCACCACTTCTACAGTCTTATGGTAGAACCAGTCAGATACCCCTGAGTTTAAATCCTAATTTCAACAAACACTATCTATAAATCCTGGGACATTTTACTTAACATCTCTTAATCTCAAAATAAAATTGGCTCACACATGTCTGTGAAAAAAATCTAAGACAGTGTCAGACACAGAATAGGTATTTATCAAACATCAGATCCTTCCTTCAAACTGTTATAATGGGTCATTTTTGTATTTATGATAGCAATTATTTCATTCTCTTTGGCAAAATCAGTATTGCTTATATGTCTATATCCCACCCCCATTAAGTATAATTTAAGACCAAGTACTGTGCCTTAGTTAGTTACAAATCCTTGATGGTTAATACAGTACTAACATACAATGAATGCCCAGAATGTAGACTATTAAACACATTTTTTAAATCTCTAAAGTTCAAAAACACTGAATTTCAATCATCTGAAAAGATACTAGAAATTGTTAATAGTATAAAATGTTCATCATGATCTTAACCTCTGGCATAAATGAAAGTTCTAAGTAAACAAAAAATTATTTAAAAACTGAAGACAATCTATGATTTTATAAAATTTACTGACATTTCATACCCTGAGCTGATTTCTGGGAATTTGTGTCTCAAAGAGAAAAGTGCAATGGACTGAATGTTTGTGTCTCCCCAAAATTCATATGTTGAAACCCTAATCCCAATGTGATGACATTTGGAGGTTGGGCATTTGGGAGGTAATTAGGTCATGAGAATGGAGCCCTCATGGATGGGATTAGGCCCCTTAAAATAAGAGGTCAGAGGTCTCCCTTGCCGCTTCCAAGGTGTGGGACACAAATAGAAGATGCCCCCCACCCCCGAAAGAGGGTATTCACCAAAAACCTGACCATGAGACTACAAGGTCTCCTCCTCATCTTGGACTTCTAGCCTGTGAGAAATAAATGTTTGTTGTTTAAGCCACCCAATCTGTGGTATTTTTTTATAGTGGCCTGAACTGCCTAAGACAAAAAGTACAGAATGTTAAAATTATGTGGATAGAAAAAAAAAATAATTCTGGCTATTTATTATAATACCTTACATAAATAAGGTATGCATGATCAGAATTTTAAAATTAGGTCAATGTCGGAGGAAAAAAATAGCACAAAGATTACCTTTACTAACTTGATAAATTTTCTTCCAGTATTTTCTATGTACTTGACATATTTCTGATCATACTGTATAAGTGATATTTGTCCTTTTAGTTTATTTTCTGTAATATATGGTAAGAAATTTTCAACATTACATTTTTAAAACATCATTTGTTGTCAAAGATGCCTTCATGCATATATAATTATACATCCATTCTTTATTTGTTTCTTAATTTCTAAATTTACATTTTATAAATACTCAAAGAAGTTTTAAAACAAGTCTACCATATTGAAACTTCAAAACAATTTACCATATTGAAGTTTAAAATAATAGAGCTGAGTTTAAATGATACCATCAAAACAGCTTAAAATATTATTGAATTACCTTACTTAATAAATTATCAAGAATTATTTTATCTACACACAATAGTTCACCAATTGTTTTACAATAAATTTATTGTTATTTTACAAATCTAAAACTAGAACCAAAAAAGTCAAACAGTTATAAATTATATTTTTTTTGTCCCAAACCATTACTCCTTCTTAGGGAAAGAATGGGGGAATCAGCATGGCGATCAAGGAAACGTGGAAACATATATCACTATTACAAGTCTTTTACTTTAAAAACTCCCTGAGGGGCGCCTGGGTGGCTCAGTCGTTAAGCATCTGCCTTCGGCTCAGGTCATGATCCCAGTGTCCTGCGATGGAGCCCCACATCGGTCTCCCTGCTGTGTGGGAAGCCTGCTTCTCCCTCTCCCACTCCCCCTGCTTGTGTTCCCTCTCTCGCTGTGTCTCTCTCTGTCAAGAAATAAATTTAAAAAATCTTAAGTAAATAAATATAAAAACTCCCTGATATGTACCATAACTGATAGCAACAAAGAATGAAGAATGATCCAATACTTAGTATGCTCAAACACCCTCCAAGTTGTCTTTGGTAACCAAGTTAAAAATGTCTCCTTCTGCTTAGATTTCAAAGCCCTCAAATGTAGCCCCAGCCATCCTCTCCAGCCTTGTCCTCTATATCTGCCCTGCACTTACCCTTCACTCCAACAAAAACAAATTATTTGGCATTTCCTAACAAGCGCCAGGCCTTTCCACTCTGCATCTCTACACACTGAAACCTCACTCTTTCCATCCTTCAAGGCCCAATTCAGACATCCTTTCCTGCCTGAAGCCCTTTCTAATAGCTCTCATTTAGATGTGGTTTGGTTTCCTTTTTACTTGCATGGTGCTTTTCTTCTCTCCTGTGGCACTTAGCTTGTTCCATAGAGCCTTGTAGTATAAGTGAGTATATATTTATCATCTCCAATTGGATTGCAAGATCCTTAAGGGTAAAGACTTTGTTCAATATAATATTTCTTTTGTCATCTTCCCATTAGTTCTCATTCAACATTTAAAACATAATTCTTCAAAACCTATCATGTTATATGTTGCAGGCCCTCTTCTGGGTCCTGAAGATGGAATATTAAGTGAGCAGGAGGTGATCCCTGTCCTAACAGAGCTTATGCCAGCCAGCAGAGGATAAAGAAAAGTAAATAGGAAATCAAAATAACATGGAAGCACAAAAGTAAATAGGAAATCAAAATAACATGGAAGTATCCTGCTAAAGCAGGATGTGGCAAAAGTACCAACCAGTCTAGATAGGGGAAGATGAGATTTATTGTTCCAGAGAGAAGGAACAGAGTTAAGAAAGAAACTGGTATTGAAGGTGCATGTGGTTTCAAAGAGCTGAAAAAAGTACAACAGGGCAGCAGCATAAAACAGAGGCTATGAAATGGACATACAACAAAGTCATGTCATCAAGGCCCTCATAAGCAAAGCTAAGGAGTTCAGACTTTATTCTGAGATCGCTAGAAATTGTTAAGCAGACATGACTTGATCAGAATTGATACTGATACAGAAAAATCCATATGCATTAGCTTATTTCCTAATAAGTATGTATTTATTGTATACTCTGCCTCAGTTCTAAAAGGATTTGATGTAGTTAAAATATTAGCAGTGTAGTATATACAAATTAGCATATTTCCACTTTCAAGGACAGTTTTCAAAATACAAGAAAGTAAGACATGTTGATACCAAAATCAAGGATGTAATATAACCTGGACACATTTCATGTCAAAAAGCAAAACAAAAAACACGAGACAAATGGATGTATAACAATACTACATGATGATCTTTAAGCTCATTGGAGTTTTTTGTTTTTTTTAAATGAAGAAGGTACACTCTTTAACACTTTCTGTCAGGTTCTTCTATGACACCAGAATGCTCATTAAAATCCTTTAAGCAATAGACGTAAGGGGAGATACATTATACATAAAAATAGATAAAAGTCTTTTACTTTCCAGAATTCCCCTTAAGGAGAAGATTCATTTGGGATAAAAAAGAAAAATACTTTGACAAATCATTGAGCCACCCCAAAAGCCTAAACAATTAATGAAAAATAATTAGTAAATGATGCATCGCAGAATGAAAGGGAAAGCTCCTGGTTGCCCTAAGAAGAGAGGAGATAAGAAGACAAAGAAGGCAAGACAATTATGAGGAGAGATGAGGTATTGGCAAAAGCAGGTGATACATGACATGATTTCATACCATAACTTGTCTTCAGAAAAATAACTAACTTCACAAAATCGTGGTGTGAGTAGGTTTTAGTTTTACTCCTTTTTTTTCTTTTGTAACCAAGGGGGAAGTTGAGTTTTATGCCCAAAATGGATAAGGCAAAACAGGTATAATAAATACAGGTACATAAACCTGGGAGACAAGAAGACTTCAGTTGACACTAAATTACATACAATATTTTCCAATAGGTCAAAATATCAAGGGATTACTCTATTCAAAATAAAATCTTCTGGTTGCTAGTAATGATAAGGTGAATAACGCTTTTAAATTTAAAAAAAACAAATTAGTTCTTGTGTGTTGAGATTTTGAAATATACTTATTGGAAAATTCCCAAAGATAAGAATCAGAACAGAAGGAGCTCTCACGGTGAGCCTCTAAGTAACTGAGTTTCTGGATAAATGAAACTTTTTTTTAAAGGTTTTATTTATTTATTTGAGAGAGAGAGAATGAGAGAGAGAGAGCACGAGAGGGAAGAAGGTCAGAGGGAGAAGCAGGCTCCCTGCTGAGCAGGGAGCCTGATGCAGGACTCGATCCCAGGACTCCAGGATCATGACCTGACCAAAGGCAGTTGCTTAACCAACTGAGCCACCCAGGCGCCCTGGATAAATGAAACTATTAAAAGTAAAGAAACAGTCCACAAACCCAAAAGACAACCGACAGAATGGGAGAAAATATTTGCAAACAACATATCAGATAAAGGGCTAGTATCCAAAATCTATAAAGAACTTATCAAACTCAACACCCAAAGAACAAATAATCCAATCAAGAAATGGGCAGAAGACATGAACAGACATTTTTTCAAAGAAGACATCCAAATGGCCAACAGACACATGAAAAAGTGCTCAACATCACTCGGCATCAGGGAAATCCAAATCAAAACCTCAATGAGATACCACCTCACACCAGTCAGAATGGCTAAAATTAACAAGTCAGGGAACGACAGATGTTGGCGGGGATGTGGAGAAAGGGGAACCCTCCTACACTGTCGGTGGGAATGCAAGCTGGTGCAACCACTCTGGAAAACATTATGGAGGTTCCTCAAACAGTTGAAATTAGAGCTACCATTCGATCCAGCAACTGCACTACTAGGTATTTACCCCAAAGATACAAATGTAGGGACCCGAAGGGGTACGTGCACCCCAATGTTTATAGCAGCAATGTCCACAATAGCCAAACTGTGGAAAGAGCCAAGATGTCCATCGACAGATGAATGGATAAAGAAGATGTGGTATATATACACAATGGAATATTATGCAGCCATCAAAAGGAATGAGATCTTGCCATTTGCAGTGACGTGGATGGAACTGGAGGGTGTTATGCTGAGTGAAATAAGTCAATCAGAGAAAGACATGTATCATATGACCTCGCTGATATGAGGAATTCTTAATCTCAGGAACAAACGGAGTGTTGCTGGAGTGGTTGGGGGTGGGAGGGATGGGGTGGCTGGGTGATAGACATTGGGGAGGGTATGTGCTGTGGTGAGCGCTGTGGGTTGTGCAAGACTGTTGAATCGCAGATCTGTACCTCTGAAACAAATAATGCAACATATTTTAAGAAAAAAGAAAAAGAAGAAGATAGCAGGAGAGGAAGAATGAAGGGGAGTAAGTCAGAGGGGGAGACGAACCATGAGAGATGATGGACTCTGAAGGGCAGACTGAGGGTTCTAGAGGGGAGGAGAGTGGGGAGATGGGTTAGCCTGGTGATGGGTATTAAAGAGGGCACATTCTGCATGGAGCACTGGGTGTTATGGACAAACAATGAATCATGGAACACTACATCAAAAACAAATGATGTAATATATGGTGATTAACATAATAAAAAAATTTTTAAAAAATTTTTTAAAAAGTAGTTCTTCTTTCTACTTGCTGCAGTGGTGTCCAGAACTTAACAAACTTTAAAGAAGCTCCATGTTTATCTACTGATAATTTCTATATCAAGCTATTTTCAAGCTATCAAGATTCATAAATTTCAGGAGAATATACTATATCAAGCTCATAGAAAACCAAAATATCTATGCCAAAACTTGCCAAGAAGGATAATGTAGCTTACCAATAACAGGAGATACACAGGGGAAAAAAATCTTTTCTTTCATTCAGTTTCTTTTTTTTTAAAGATTTTATTTATTTATTTGATGGAGAGAGATAGCAAGAGCAGGAACACAAGCAGGGGGAGTGGGAGAGGGAGAAGCAGGCTCCCTGCTGAGTAGAGAGCCCAATGCGGGGCTTGATCCCAGGACCCTGGGATCCTGACCTGAGCCAAAGGCAACTGTTTAATGACTGAGCCAGCCAGGCAACCCTCATTCAGTTTCTTGATTAAATGTCATTTCCGGTTTAAATGGTAGGAGGGGGATTAGTCAGAAAATTCAATACAGGGGCACCTGGGAGGCTCAGTTGGTTGGATGTCTGCCTTCAGCTCCGGTCCTGATCCTGGGATTGAACCCTGCATTGGGCTCCCTATTCAGTGGGGAGCCTTCTTCTCCCTCCCCTCCCTGCTTATGCTTTCTCTAGCTATCTCTGTCGCTATCTCTGTCTCTCTCAAAATAAAAAATTAATCTTTTTTAAAAAAAGACCACTACTCTCTTAAAAAAAAAAAAAGAAAATTCAATACAGAAATAGCAAATTCAAATACCATATTTACCAGTATGCCATCTAAAAGAGAGCAGCAGTTGAAGTTGCAGACATATAGATGAAATTGTATCTGAACCTTGGAAGGGTCATTTCTCTCAATTTTCATCAATACAATGTCCATCTGAGATAAACAGAGTCACATAAAATTTGTATTTATGAAGGTAAGTCTCATAGCACAAAGATGAGCTGAGAAACAGTAAACTTGGGAAATTAGGAGACTATTAAAATAGATCAAGCGGTTCTGCTTCTAGCCAAGATGGAGTCAGAGGTACCAGATTTACCTTCCCACCTAAAACAACTCAAAAACTAGATAAAATATATGAAACAACACATATGTAAGAGGAAATTATGTGAAGTCAGGAAGCAACTATCCATAATAATCAGAAAAGTTCCTGTTGTTCACATGAGGCTGAAACAGTGACTGTTCCAACTAGCCGAACTGGAGAAACTCATACTTCAAGGAATATTGGATAGAGTTCTCAGAAGGATTCTGCCTTAGTTGTGGGGAATAATTAGCCCATGATTAAATACTGCTCTGGTACTGCCTAACAAGTATTAATAGCAAGACCCAAAAGGATCACACCATTTTCAAGTAACTGTCTCATAACAAAGCTCAAAAATACTTATGGGAACACAAAAATATCTAGCACAACACAAAATAAAATCAAAATGTCTATCCTTTAATTAAAAAATACCAGGTACACTGAGAAACAGAAAATTAGAACACATGATGACAAGAAAAATCAATTAAAACCAAACCAGACCACAATGGGATACTACGTCACACCTATCAGAATAGCTAGAATCAAAGAGTAGATGACAAGTGTTGACAAGGATGTGAAGATATTGACACCCTCATACACTGTTGGAGAAAATGTAAAATGGTGCAGCCACTTTGGAAAACAGTTAGTTTGGCAGTTCATCAAGTGATTAAACATAGAGTTACCATAGGACCCAGCAGGTATATACTCCTGGGTATATACCCAAGAGAAATCAAAGCAGATATCCGTGCAAAACTTTGGACATTAATGATTATAGCAGCTCTTATTCATAATAACCAAAAAGTGGAAACAACCAAACGTTCATCAGTTGATGGGTGGATAAACAAAACGTGATAGATCCATAAAATGGAAAATTATTCAGCTATTAAAAAGGAATGAAGTAATACTAATACATGTCACAACATGGATGAATCCTGAAAACATGCTAAGTGAAAGGTTACAAAAGACCATGTATTGTATGATTTCAGTAACATGAAAATCCAGAAGGGAAATCTATAGAGACAGAAAGTAGACTAGTGATTCCTTGAGGTTGAGAGGGGGATAGGGTGATAAGGAATGATAGCTAATGAGTCTGAGGTTTCTTTTTAAGGTGATTAAAAATGTTCTGAAGTTAACGTGATGCTTCTACATATCTGAATATACTAAAAACCATATAATTATACAATTAAATAGGTAATCGTATGGTGTATGAATTATACCTCAATAAAGCTCTTTTTAAAAAACCAACCCAGAATGGGCACAAACATTACTAGGAAACAAGTGCATTAAAACAGTCATTATAAGAGGGTAGAAAGATTGCAGAGGAGTAGGGGACCCTAATTTTGTCTGGTCCCTGGAATTCAGCTAAAGAGTTATCAAATCATTCTGAACACCTGCAAAACCAACCAGAGATCTGAGAAAAGAATCGCTACAATTCTACAAATAGAAAACAACCACTTTTTGCCAGGTAGGAGGTGTGGAGACGTGAATCCAAGGTGATATATTGGCAGATAAACCGTCAGGGGAGAGGGCCTCCATAAGCCAGGTACTGGAAAGTGTTATAACCAGTAGAGGGTAAAATCGGAACTTTTAGAAGTTTGCCTGTAAGGTGCTCAGGAGACAAAGTAGGACAGAATCCCAGGTGGGACAGCATGGTCTCAGGATTCCAGGGTCACAAAAAAAAGGGGGGGTGCCTGAGTGTGGCAGAGTTCCCAAGCATTGGAGTTCGGGAAGCTGGTTGCAAACAGTGAGCCCAGGCACCAATTTTCTGCTTGGTGTTGCCATAAACCATGAACTACTGCATGGTCAGGCCACTGCTCTCTGAGCAGGGGCCCAGCAAAAGGCAGAACTACAGCAATAACCCCCTTCCTGCCCCTGGAGGAGCGGCCCAGGTGCATACCCCAGGAGTCCATAAATGTTGGAGACTTGAAAGGAAATCGCATGCCTGAGATAAAAACACTAGTAACAGGCTGGATGAACACAGAGTTCGGACAGAAACCAGGAAGACAAGAGTGATGGCTTTTCTGTGAGGGTTCACTGAAGACTGGGGGTGTGAACTTTCAGCTCCGGGGCTAGAGATCAGGGTGCTGCCATTTTCATCCCCACACCTGCCCCAGAGCCGCTTACACTGAGCCTGGCCCCCTGGCAAAGGGGTGCAATTCCACCGGGGCAAAGACACCTGAGAATCAGCACAATAGGACCCTCCCCCAGAAGACCAGCAGGAACTTCTGGCTAATACCAAGTTTAAATTTCATATAGAATTGCAAAACTCCAGCTCTTGGGGAAAGACGTATATAGCATTTGTGGTTTTTTCCTTATTATTCTTTAGTCCTTCTGTTTTATATTTTATTTTCCTTTTCAGCTATTTTCTTTATCAATTATTTTTAAGTGTTTTTTAATTTTCATTTTTACACTTTTGTGGGTTTTTTTTTTCATTTTTGGCTTCCTTTCATTGTATTCAACTTCATTTTTGTATATATATGTTTTTCTTTCTTTCCTACTTTGGGATATAGTTTCTTCTAACAAACAGACCAAAATACACCCAGGATCTAGTTTATTGTTCTTTTCAACTTCTTATTTGATTTTATTCTCTTTTTTTTTTTCTTTTCTTTCTGCTTTCTGTTCTCTTCTGATTTGTGTAGTATGTATGTTTCTGGTGTCATTGTTGCTATTATAGTATTTTCCCTCTCTTTCATCTATTCTTTTCTGGACAAAATGACAAGATGGAAGAACTAACCCCAAAAAAGAGAACAAGAGGCAGTATGCCCTGCCAGGGATTTAATAAATATGGATATAAATAAGATGTCAGAACTAGAATTCAAAACAGTGATCATAAAAATACTAGCTGGTCTTGAAAAAGCATAGAAGACACTGGAGAATTCCTTGCTGAAGAAATAAAAGAACTAAAATCTAATCAGGTTGAAATTAAAAAGGCTGGTACTTAGATGCAATCAAAAATGGAGGCTCTAACTGCAAGTACAAACAAGGCAGAAGAGAGAGTTAGTGATAGAAGACAAATTGATGGAGAATAAGGAAGCTGAAAAAGAGATAAACAACTACTGGATCACAAGGGGAGGATTTGAGACATCAGCGATACCATAAAGCAAAACAATATTAGAATTATTGGGATCCCAGGAAAAGAGGTAACAGAGAGAGAGGGGCAGAAGGTTTATTTGAACAAATAATAGCTGAGAACTTCCCCAATCAGGGGAAGGAAACAGGCATTCAAGTCCAGGAGGCACAGAGAACCCCCCTCAAAATTAATAAAAGTAAGTCAACACCTCAACCTACATAGTGAAGCTTGCAAATCTCAGAAATAAAGAGAAAATCCTGAAAGCAGCTTGAGGCAAGAGCTCCTTAACCTACAAGGCTGGCAGCAGACCTGTCCACAGAGACCTGGCAGGCCAGAAAGGAATAATTGAGGTGCTAAATGAGAAAAATATGCAACCAAGAATACTTTATCCAGCAAGTCTGTCGTTCAGAATAGGAGAGATAAAGAGCTTCCAGGACAAAAAAAAAAAAAGAACTAAAAGAATCTGTGATCACTAAACCAGCCTTGCAAGAAATATTAAAGGGAATCCTTTAAGTGAAGAGAAAGCCCAAAAGTAACAAAGACCAGAAAGGAACAAATATAGAGAAACAGTGACCTCACAGGTAATACAATGATACCAAATTCACATTTATTGTGCTAATGGACATCAAAAGAAAGCTGAGGTAATAATCCTTATGTCAGACAGATTTTATTTTTTAATAAATTTTTTAAATTTAATTAATTAACAATGTATTATTGGTTTCAGAGGTACAGGCCTGTGATTCATCAATCTTATATAATACCCAGTGCTCATTACAATCATGTGTCCTCCTTAATGTCCATCACCCAGTTACCCCATCCCTCCACCCTTCTCCCCTCTAGCAACCCCCAATTTGTTTCCATATGAGTCTCTTATGGTTTTTCTTCCTCTCTGATTTTGTCTTATTTTATTTTTCCCTCCCTTCCCCAATGATCCTCTGTTTTGTTTCTTAAATTCCACATATCTGTGAGATCATATGATAATTGTCCTTCTCTGACTTATTTCACTTAGCATAATACCCTCTAGTCCCATCTACATTATTGCAAATGGCAAGATTTCAAATTTTTGGTGGCTGTGTAATATTCCATTATATATATATATACCACATCTTCTTTATCTGTTGTTGGACATCTGGGCTCTTTCCATAGTTTGGCTATTGTGGACATTGCTGACATAATCATTGGGGTGCAGGTGCCCCTTCAGATCACTACATTTGTATCTTTGGGGTAAATACCCAGTAGTGCAATTACTGGGTTGTAGGGTAGCCCTACTTTCAACTTTTTTTTTTTTGGATTTTATTTATTTATTTGACAGAGAGACAGCAAGAGTGAGAACACAAGCAGGAGGAGTGGGAGAGGGAGAAGCAGGCTTCCCGCCGAGCAGGGAGCCTAGGGCTTGATCCTAGGACGCTGGGATCATGACCTGAGCTGAAGGCAGACACTTAATGACTGAGCCACCCAGGCACCCTCTACTTTCAACTTTTTGAAGAACCTCCATACTATTTTCTGGAGTGGCTGTACCAGCTTGCATTCCCACCAACAGTGTAGGAGGGTTCCCCTTTCTCTGCATCCTCACCAACATCTATCATTTCCTGACTTGCTAATTTTAGCCATTCTGACTGGTGTAAGGTGGTATCTCATTGTGGTTTTGATTTGTATTTCCCTGATGCCGAGTGATGTTCAGCATTTTTTCATGTGTCTGTTGGCTACAGATAAATTAGATTTTTAAACCAAAGTCTGTAATAAGAGATGAGGGGGGTGTTGTATCATAATTAAAGGGTCTATCCAACAAGAAGACCTAACAATTGTAAATATTTATGCCCCTAACTTGGGAGCAGCCGAATATATAAATCAATTAATAAGAAAAAGAAACACATTGATAATAATACAATAATAGTAGGGTACTTTAACACCTGACTCACTGCAATGGACAGATCATCTAAGCAGAAGATCAACGAGGAAACAAGGGCTTTGAATGACACACTGGATTTCACAGATATATTCAGAGCATTTCATCCTAAAGTAATAGAATACAAATTCTTCTCAAGTGCACATGGAACTACTGGGTCACAAATCAGGTCTCAACTGGTACGAAAAGATTAGAATTATTCCCTGCATATTCTCAGACCACAGTGCTTTAAAACTGGAACTCAATCACAAGAGAACATTGGAAGGAACACAAATACATGGAAGTTAAAGAGCATCATACTACAGAATGAATGGGTCAAAGAGGAAATTAAAGGATTTAAAAATTCATGAAAGCAAATGAAAATGAAAATACAACAGTTCAGAACCTTTGGGATGCAGCAAAGGTGGTCCTAAGAGGGAAGTATATAGCAATATAAGCCTTTCTCAAGAAACAAGAAAAGTCTCAAATACAAAACCTAACCTTACACCTAAAGCAGCTGGAGAAAGAACAGCAAATAAGGCCTAAACGGAGCAGGAGAAGAGAAATAATAAATAGTAGAGCAGAATTCAATGTAAGGAATTCAGCAAAGTGGCAGGATATAAAATCAAATCACAGAAATCAGTTGCATTTCTATACACTAACAATGAGACATAAGAAAGAGAAATTAAGGAATCAATCCCATTTACAATTGCACCAAAAACTACAGGATACCTGGGATAAACCTAAACAAAGAGGTAAAGGATCTGTAGTCTAAAAACTACAGAACACTTATGGAAGAAATTGAGGAAGACACAAAGAAATGGAAAAACGTTCCATGCTCATGGATTGAAAGAATAAATACGGTTAAAATGTCTATGCTACCCAGAGCAATCTACACATTCAATACAATCCCTATCAAAATACCATCAACATTTTTCACGGAGCTGCAAAAAATAATCCTAAAATTTGTATGGAACCAGAAAAGACCCTGAATAGCCAGAGGAATGTTGAAAAAGAAAACCAAAGCTGGTGGTATCACAATTCCAGACTTCAAGCTCTATTACAAAGCTGTAATCATCAAGACAGTATGGTACTGGCACAAAACCAGACACATTGATCAATGGAACAGAATAGAGAGCCCAGAAATGGACCCTCAACTCTATGGGCAACTAGTCTTTGACAAAGCAGAAAAGAATATCCAATGGAAAAAGGACAGTCTCTTCAATAAATGTTGCTGGGAAAATTGGACAGCCACATGCAGAAGAATGAAACTGGACCATTTTCTTACACCATACACAAAAATAAACTCAAAATGGATGAAAGACCTAAATGTGAGACAGGAACCCATCAAAATCCTAGAGGAGAACACAGACAGCAACCTCTTTAACCTTGGCCACAGCAACTTCTTGCTTTACACGTCTCCAAAGGCAAGGGAAACAAAAACAAAATGAACTGTTGGGACTTCATCAAGATAAAAAGCTTTTGCACAGCAAAAGAAATAGTCGACAAAACCAAAAGACAACCTACAGAGTGGGAGAAGATATTTGCAAATGTCTTATCAGGTAAAGGGTTGGTATCCAACATCTATAAAGAACTTATCAAACTCAACACTCAAAAAAAACCCAAAAAATCCAGTTAAGAAATGGGCAGAAGACATAAACAGATATTTCTCCAAAGAAGACATCCAAATGGCCAACAGACTCATGAAAAAGTGCTCAACGTCACTCGGCATTGGGAAATCCAAATCAAAACCACAGTGAGATACCATCTCACACCAGTCAGAATGGCTAAAATTAGCAAGTCAAGAAACGATAGATGTTGGTCCAGATGCAGAGAAAGGGGAACCTTCCTACACTATTGGTGGGAATGCAAGCTGGGACAGCCACTCTGGAAAACAGTATGGAGGTTCCTCAAAAAGTTAAAAGTAGAGCTACCCTACAACCCAGCAATTGCACTCCTGGGTATTTACCCCAAAGATACAAATGTAGTGATCTGAAGGGGCACCTGCACTCCATTGATTATGCCAGCAATGTCCACAATAGCCAAACTATGGAAAGAGCGCAGATGTCCATCGACAGATAGATAAAGAAGATGTGGGGTGTGTGTGTGTGTGTGTGTGTGTGTGTGTGTGTGTATATAATGGAATATTACACAGCCATCAAAAAATTGAAATCTTGCCATTTGCAATAATGTGGATGGGACTAGAGGGTATTATGCTAAGTAAAGTCAGTCAGTCAGAGAAAGACAATTATCATATGATCTCACAGATATGTGGAATTTAAGAAACAAAACAGAGGATCATAGGGGAAGGGAGGGAAAAATAAAACAAGAAAAAATCAGAGAGGGAGACAAACCACAAGAGACTCTAAACTATAGGAAACAAACTAAGGTTGCTGGATGGTAGGTGGGTGGGAGGATGGGGTAACCTGGTGATGGGCATTAAGGAGAGCATATGATGTAAGGAGCACTGGGTGTTATAGGCAACTGATGAATCCCTGAACTCTACCTCTGAAACTAATAATACACTCTATGTTAATTAATTGAATTTAAATAAAATTTGGAAAAAAAAACTTATGGGACAGTGTCATACGGTCTAACACATGTGTAAGAAAGTTCCAAAAAAAGTGGACAAATAAAATATTTAAATAAATAATAACTGAAAATTTTCCAGGTTTGTCAAAAATTATTAATCTACAGAATCAAGAAACACAATGTACCCCAAGCAAGATGAGAACAAGAAAACTACATCAAGGTATAATATAAAAATAACATATTATATAATATATTAAAAATATAAAAAACCAATAATAACGAAGAAGTCCTAGAAGTATTTGGGGAGGAGAAGGGAAATAAAAAGATGCTTGACATCATTAATCATCAGGGTAGAATAAATTTAAATTTAACCACAATGGGGTACCACTAACATACCTGGTAGAAACAGACTGATCATTTCAAGTGTTGATCAATGTATAGAGCAATCAAACTTTTCATAACATACTATTTCACAAATGTAAAATTATATAAGCAATTTTTAAACATACATCTATAGTATGATACAGCAATTTCATGAATATGTATTTAATCAAAAGAAATAAAAACACATATCCATAGATTGACTTATTAAGGAATGTTCATAGCAATTTATTCCAACCAAAACATGAGAACATCCCAAACAGGAAAATAGATAAACATACCTATAGATAGCTTATATCTATAGATATACATGTTCATGCAACAGAATATTATTCAGCATAAAATTAACTACTAACACCAAAAATTTAAATGAAAATCCAAAACATTATGCTGATCCCCCCAAAAGAAAGCCAGAGTAAACACTGTATGACTTTATTTACATGATGTTCTAGAAGAGACAAAACTAATACATGGCTATAAAAAATATAGGTTGTCTAGAATGGGGTGGGGAAAAGGAGGAATTGATTAAGCTTTCACTAAGGGTGGAGTATTAATAAATACCTAAAAACATGGAAATGCCTTGGAATTAGGCAGTGGGTAGAGGTTGGAGAACTTTGAGAAGCAAATGGAAGAATAAAAGGATATGCTCCTGATATCTTTTGAACTGGAATGTTTATAACTATTATCCTATGCCTATCCCACCATTATATTTTCAGAGGAGGTGACTTGTTTCTTGAGTTTCACAGGTAAACAAATGGAGAGGAATTCTGTCCTAGGATGGATTATACCAATAGCCTCACCCATACTGAATACAGAAAATTTAGATAATGGGATTTATACTTTGGAGCTGATGAGATTTTAGACTGTAAGTTGATGCTATAATTGGTTGAGACTTTGGAGGACCTTGTGATGGGGTGAGTGTATTTTGTATGTGAGATGAACATGAGTTTTGGGGGGCTATAAGGCAGCATGTGGTAGGCAGAATAATGGTCCCCCCAAAGATACTCATGTCCTCATTCTTTGAACTTGTGAATATGTTATCTTACAGGGAAAAAGAGATTTCGCTGATGTGATTATTTTTCCACCTTTATTGAGGTATAATTGACAAATTAAAATTTTATACATTTAAAACATACAACATGATGATTTGATGTACATATACATTGTTAAAGGATTACCACAAAGAAGCTAATTGAGACATCTATTGCTTCAGATAGTTACCATTTTTATGTGTGGTGAGAACACTTATTTACTCCCTTAGTGAATTTCAAGTATACAATACAGTATTAGTATTATTTTTTAAAGATTTTATTTATTTGATAGAGAGAGACACAGTGAGAGAGGGAACACAAGCAGGGGGAGTGGGAGAGGGAGAAGCAGGCTTTCCGCCAAGCAGGGAGCCTGATGAGGGCCTCGATCCCAGGACCTTGGGATCATGACCTGAGCCGAAGGCAGACGCCCAACCATTGAGCCACCCAGGTGCCCCTACAATACAGTATTATTAACAGTAGTCACCATGTTATACATTAGATCCCCAGAATTTATTCATCTTAAAACTCAAATTTTGTACCTTTTAACCAACATCTCCCCATTTCTCCTATCACCAGCCCCTGGTAACTACCATTCTAATCTGTTTCTATGAGTTTGACTTTTTAGATTCCACATATAAGTGAGATCATATGGTGTTTGTCTTTCTGTATCTGGTTTATTTCATTTAGCAGAGTGTCCTCCAGGTCATCACAAATGGCATTATTACCATCTGTTTTATGAATGAATGATGTGTGTGTATATATAATGCATATATATATGTACAAATATATACATATATGCAGACATATATATTGCATTTTCTTTATCCATTCACCCATCAATGGACAGTATGTCTTCTTTGGAAAAATGTCTATTCACATCCTTTGCCCATTTTTGCCATTTTTTTGCTATTGAGTTGTATGAATTCTTTATAAATGTTTTGGAGATTAACATTTTTGTGGTTAGCAAATATTTTCTCCCATTCCATAGGTTGCCTTTTCATTGCACTGATGGCTTCCTTTGCTGTGCAGAAGCCTTTTAGTTTGATATAGTCCACTGTAGTTTTTCTTTTGATGCCTGTGCTTGAAATGGAGAGATTATTCTGGATTACTAAAGAGGAAGGGGGGTCAATCTAATCACATGAGTCTTTAAGAGCAGAAAACCTCTCCCAGCTATAGAAAGAGGATGATGTTACTGTCTTTAAAGATGCAGATAGCAAGGAATGAGCCAAGGAACATGAGAAGCCTCTAGAAGCTAGGGAAAAATAATTCTTCCCTAGAGCCTCCAGACAGGAACACCACCCTGCTGACACCTTGATTTTGGTCCAGTGAGAGGCAAGTTGGACTTTTAACCTACTAAACTCTAAGATAATAATTTTTTGTTTTTTTAAGCCACAGGTTTGTAGCAAATTGTTACAATAACAAATGATTACAGGTCTTCGAACTCCGGTATTAACCAATAATACTTAATAATATGGTGCTTTACCTATGACTATCTAATCCTTATTTTTTTAAGATTTCATTTATTTATTTGAGAGAGAGAAAGAGAATGAGAGATAGCGAGCACGAGAGGGAAGAGGGTCAGAGGGAGAAGCGGACTCCCCACTGAGCAGGGAGCCCAATGTGGGACTCGATCCCAGGACTCCGGGATCATGAGCCGAGCTGAAGGCAGCCGCTTAACCGACTGAGCCACCCAGGCGCCCTCTAATCCTTATTTTAAGTGTAATTATAACAAATTTAATTAGTTCCACTGGCCAGGTATGGAATTGCCTGATACAATTATGTGTCTGGTTTATGTAAGAAAGTAAGGAATTCCAATCACAAATCCCTACACAAGAAATAAGCCTTGGTCTTATCTGAAAATATTGGCCAACAGAAATATGTTTATGTTTTATTCAAGTGAAGTACTTATTGTACTATATACCATTATTATAGATCCTACTTTTACCAACATTTTCATTGAAGATAAACTGTATTTCCCAATCATATTGAACAAAAAGAACTTCCATTGAATTATTAGAAATAGTACACTGATAACAGCAAAAAATAAGGTTGAAGATCCGTGGGTGGGTGAAAGGGTTATGGAAAAATCTTAATATGCTCAAAAAAATAAATATACTCAAAGCATAGAAATCTGGCAATGGATTTTGGGAGCACCTGATTATATTACTATTTTTCTATGTGATACAATAACTAACTTTTATAATGACAAATATGAGTTACCAAAAAAATTGAGCTAAGGCTTTCACATGTACCAAAGAAACAGAAACTTAAATAAATTTTTAAGAGATTTTCATTAAAACTGCCAACATCAAGTAAATGTTGATTCTTCAAAGAATATTTGATGATTGGAAAATTCCCTTAAGAATCCTAAAAACAGAAAACAACTAGAAAAACAACAACTAGAAAATATTTTCATCAGCTATTGGCAATACCAGCTAGTGCCAAAATGAGACTCTGCCTTCATATTTGCAAGTGTAAGAGGTTTAGAACAAATTTAACTAATTTATGAGTTTATCATAATATTTTAAATGATATATTAGTTTTCCATAGGCCTGCCCCCCAAATCTTCTACAAAAGAATATTCATATACTTGAGGTAGCACATTTTTCAAACTCAAACATACATATAATATTTTCAAATACATGACAGGTCAGATAAAATGTTATATTTTACACTAAGAGAAAATTTAAATGAGTATTTATTAAGGAGCTTTAGTGACATTAATAATTATGGAAAAGGCTTTTTTCTTTTCAATTTAAATAGAAAGCTTTTAATGTCTCTGAAATATCAACTACATTGAAGTCATTTGTTATTCTGGGTTTTAGTGCCATGTTTCTGGTAAATAATGGTTTTGTCATTTGTTACTTTTATGGCATTCTTTACTAAATCTGTACTGAGAGAAAGAGGACAGCAGGCTATCAGAGATAATAAAATAAATATTTTGAGAAATGAGATTTGCAGCCATTTACAAAAGAAAGAAGAAAACCCTAGACAAAAAGTTTAACAAACTGTCAGCTTTGACTAATTTCTAAGTCACCTTAATGACTTCAGTGCTGATTATTCTCCCTTCATTTCTCTAAATAGATTACAAGGGAAGAGAGTGGAACGATAATCACAATTCCTTTTCAAAAAAAATCCAACTAGAAGACTTGGGCAAGAATTTTCACCCCACCCATATGGCAGAGAAATAGACAGAGACACAGAGTGAGTGCCATGTCACTCTCAAGAATTTTCCTGGTAACATGGGTGGCTCAGATGGTTAAGCATCTGCCTTCGGCTTCAGGTCATGATCTCAGGGTCCGGGGATCGAGTCCCGCATCGGGCTCCCTGCTCAGCAGGGAGCCTGCTTCTCCCTCTGCCAGCAGCTCTCCCTGCTTATGCTCTCTCTCTCTCTCCCTGACAAATAAATAAATAAAATCTTTTTTAAAAATCTTTAAAAAAAAACTATTTTCCTGACACAGACGTTAAAAATTCATGCACTTATTCATTCATATTGCTGGTGATTAGAACCTGTTTTGGGGAATCAGTTCACAGCTCATTGCATCATTGGCAATTTTCTCCTGACACGGAAACCAACTGAAAACATTACACAAGAATAGATGCAGATGAACTCATAAGGTCATAAAGTACAATGTGAAAAAGACTGACTTTTGAATTGAATTAAACAGTCCTGGGTTTGAATCCTAATCCCAATCCCTACTAGTTATGTGAACGTAAGCAAGGTCCTCTGTGAGACTCTCTGAATCTCTTTTTCTTTGTAAAAGAGCTCTAATAATATTTACTAGAAACTATAATAATATTTACTATTAATATTCACTAAAAGTATAATATTTATTAGAATATTTATTGTAGATAATATTTGCAGTTAGATTATTTGCAGGAAAACAGGTCTTGGTGAAATATGAACTATATTTCCCTCCCCTCAAATTTATTTCTTCTAAGTTCATAATCATAATCTGTGAGAATCATGTTCTACGCAATATAAATGGTACCATGAAAAAAAGTACAACAGCCCAAAATTTCCAAAATGCTTAAATGTTTAACTTAATATAACGTTAAATATAGACAAATAATGCTTGAATGACTTCTTCAACTTAAACATCAAAAATATAGATCTACAATTCTTAAAAGTCTTATGCTTTTTATAGCAAGAAAGCAAGAACCTCATTCAAAAGCCATGTTCAGTTTGAGTCTCTCATATCTTAAGGTAATTGAAATAAATAACAACAGAAACCAGAAAAGTATAGGAAATTAGGAGCAACGAGGAAAGACAAGAAAACTCAGCATTATATAACCTAAAAAGTAAATGATGGAAAGGTAATATGTAGGTATTTTCCACTATATTTCAATTCAAAACTGCTGTCTTTTATGGAGTATATTAACATTCTTTTCATTCATTTTCTTTTTCAACTTCCCATGAGCTGCACAAGAAGATTTTTTAAATCTAAAGCAGTAACTTTATTCCCCCACTAAGGAGGATATGTAACTGTAAATGCAGGGAGAAAAGTCTACTGTGTGTCTACCACTCAGAGAATGAGGCAATGGAGAATTTTTTTTAATTTTATTAGGTTATATTAATCACCATACATTACATCATTGGTTTTTGATGTAATGTTCCATGATTCATTATTTGCATATAACACCCAGTGCTCCATGCAGTATGTGCCCTCCTTAATGCCCATCACCAGGTTAACACATCCCCCCACCCCCCTCCCCTCTAGAACCCTCAGTTTGTTTCTCAGAGTCCATAGTCTCTCATGGTTCATCTCCCCCTCCGATTCCCCCCCTTCATTTTTCCCTTCCTACTATCTTCTTTTTTTTTTTTAACATATAATGTATTATTTGTTTCAGAAGTACAGATCTGTGATTCGTCAGTCTTACACAATTCACAGCACTCACCATAGCACATACCCTCCCCAATGTCTATCACCCAGCCACCCCCTCCCTCCCACCCCCCACCACTCCAGCAACCCTCAGTTTGTTTCCTGAGATTAAGAATTCCTCGTATCAGTGAGATCATATGATACATGTCTTTCTCTGACTGACTTATTTCGCTTAGCATAATACCCTCTAGTTCCATCCACATTGGGCAACGGAGAATTCTAAGTCTGAGAGTTATGTAAGCAAAATTCCTAACCCTCTAATCTGAGGCAGTGGGACTTCATATTTCATTTAAAGTATTCTAGATTTTCTTATCAAGATTAACTTTAAGTAAAATACAAAATCATATTGCAAAAACAAGAGTTTTTTGGGGGGTAGAAAATTACATTATTTTGGATTATCTAAGGCACTGGTTCCCTCCAGTAGCATGGACAACTGAAAGCTGACTTACTACAACTGAAAATATAGTCTTATTATTGAATACATGCCTTTAATGATAGCAAGAAATATGGGAGTTACTCATAAAAAAGATTTTTCTGACTAGCATGCTCTTCCAAGTAGATTGTTAAAATTTTCCTTAGAATTCAAGAAAATGCATTTTCTAGGATTCTTTAAGAAAATAATTTTCACTAAGAAAATAAAATGATAGGGATGTCTGGTGGCTCTGTCAGTTAGGCGTCTGCCTTTGGCTCAGGTCGTGGTCCCAGGGTCCTGGGATCAAGCCCCAAGTTGGGCTCCCTGCTCAATGGGGAGCCCGCTTCTCCTTTTCCCTTGCCATTCCTCCTGCTTGTGTGTTCTCTCTCCCCCACCTCTCTCTCTCAAATAAGTAAAATCTTTTTTTAAAAAAAAAGAAAATGATAAAAATACTTTAGAAATTTCCCCTAGTGTTAAGACAATGATTTTAGATTTAAAGAATTCTTTAAGGAAACTATTCATTATGAAAACGAATTCTCTAGAATTCTTTAAGAAAAATTTATTTTAATTTTTTAAGAAAATTTCCCTAGAATTCTTTAAGAAAATTCTTTAGGAAAATAGGAACCATATTTTTTATTTATTTCATTCCAAGAGGCATGTGGACAAAATCTTTAAAAGATCTGCTTAGCTTATGATTTACAGATCTTAAGATGCCCCAAAAGTCTACTCCCTTATTTGATCTCCATATGAGAAAGAAATACCCTTCTGAAAGTTTCCCATCTGTAAAACATCTTCTTATTGATGGAACCTCATATTTTTTACTTGCATCATAGAAAAAAAACTGAGGGAAGGGGAAATGAAAAAACGGAGAGAGAGAGAAAACAAATAAAGCATGGATAGAAGGAAGGGGAACAGAAGGTAGGCTCCAATTGTGTGTTTCCCTTGTTCAGCTGCCCTTATCCAAAGTGACCCTTTCATTCTTTGAAGATAAAAAATTAGGGCCATGCCTCTCTTGCCTTCTTTTAGTAGACTAAATACCTAGAAAAACAATTCTTTTGGTCATGAATACTATTCCATTGTGTATTTTGTTAGGACCGCTTTTTTACGAAATGAAATTAGTCCTGACCCTTTTTCAGCAGTGAAGAGAGGCAGCCTGGCAAACATCTACCTTTTCAGATTTGATTTTTAGATCCATTGTTTACAGTGGTTGTTTAGCTTGATAGGGCCTACCACTTAAGGAGGTATATCCTCCCCCCCGCTTTCAAGCATGCAGTAGAACATGAGCTTTGTGATAACTGTTGGTTTTTCCTTCAAAGTAACAAAATCGTTCATAAAAAATGCTGTTTTTGACTCACTACAATCACCTAAGATATGATCCCCTTGTGTTTTCTATTTTTCACCAACAGTTTTATTATATTTTATAATGGCATTGGAGCACAGCAGTTATTGCTTAACCCAGTTTTGTCTTAAACAAGACAGCAGACTTGTCAATTGCTTGCTTAACCTTAGCCCACATCTCTACCATCCTTTCATCCACATTCAAAGGAGTCTCATGTAATTGTATTTCAATTGAAGACATTGAAGCTTTCTCTTTAAGAGAACCCATGTTACAATGTTCCCGTTAAATCTAAGGCCTTGGCCCACTACTCTTCACTATTCTATCTCCCTTTTCTCCTCTCCCTTGCTCCCTATAGCCACAGTAACAGTCAGTGATAACAGTAATATGCACCCTTTGTTTCAGTTCATCCTTTTCAGAGCCTTCTCAAGGTGTTACTTAATCAAGATTATGAGTTGCAATAAACAAAATCCACTTCCAATATGCATAAACAAACAAGAAGAATTTATTGGAAAGGTGCTAGGGTATCCCACAAAATGAAAGGGCAGGAGATAAAGCCTGGCCCCATAAAAGACAGGGACCACGGGAAGTAATAACCCAGGTTACCACTCTATTTTTGCCTCTATTTTGTGTTTACTTCTTTTGTCTCTTCCTCTCTTCATACCTGACTTAAAGGAGTCAGCCTGCACATTGTCCTCAGCTGCCTTGTCTCCAGTTCTTAAGAACTACTAGTGCTTTTCCAATCAAATTCCAAATTCTGAAAAGTAAAAACCTGGTAGTTGTCCACCCCAGTCCATTGACTATAACCAAGGATTCAGAGTCACATAGTTCAAATGTGGCTATCAGGGTCCCATCTTGGGACACAGGTAAATGGGTTATCAGAGAAAAGGGGTATGTGCTGGAAAGAGCCCCAAAAATGTTCCTACTACTAAAATACAGGTTCTGTCAAATTAGCCCCATTTTAAATATGTGAAAACTAATGCATGTGTTATATAATGGTCCAAGAAGCCTACAAAAGACACTCCCTATCATTCAGAAAATTCTGAGGAACCAGGATCAAAAACCAACTGAATTTTTTATTGTATAACATTAACTCATTTAATTCTCAAAACAACCCTTTGAGGTAAGAATAAAAATTTTCAAAATTTTACAAGGTGGTTGAGTAACTTGCCCAAAGTCCACACAGCTAATGAATAGACAGAGAATCTGACCAGATCCTGTTTTTTTATTTTTTTTTGTTTTTGTTTTTGTTCTTTTTTATTATGTTATATTAATCACCATACATTACATCATTAGTTTTTGATGTAGTGTTACATGATTCATTGTTTGCATATAACACCCAGTGCTCCATTCAGTACGTGCCATCTTTAATACCCATCACCTGATCCTGTGTTTTTAAATGATACATACCTTCTCCTTCAGTTATTTGGCCCTTGTTTAGAAATCTGATCAAGAAACTACATGCCCCCATCTGTCACCCTACAACACTTCACTTGTGATGAGCATAGCATAATGTATAGAGAGATTAAATCACTGTGTTGTACACCTAAAATTAATGTAATATTGTGTCAACTACACTCAAATAACTCTTTTTAAAAAGATCTAAACAAAAATAATTACATGCCCCAAATTATAAATAATTCTTTGACTTACCATGTAATACTTTCCAACTCAAAGATAACATTCTAGTCTTTTGTTTTCAAAAGAAAAAGGACTTTAAATCAGGGCTGTTTGTCATCTTCTTCCCCTTAAAACCACAGTTTTAACTAAGTTATAAATCTTTGCAAAATGTGGACACAATAGCTTCACAGCCACTATCTTCAAAGTGACTCAGTACAAGAATGTGGTAGGCATCTTTATCCAACATACTGAATATGGCATTGGTCAGAATGATTAATTCTAGTCACTGCAATAAAACTGCCCCAAAATCTCAGTGGCTTAACAATACAGATTTCTTTTTCACTTGCATAAAGTCCAGTGAAGATGGGGTAGCACTCCTCCAGCTGAAATTCACGGATCCGGGCTCCTTACCTCATGTGGTCAAGCCATCCTGAAGTCCTTTACTTCCAAGCACACAAGTGAAAGAGAGAGCACTTGAGGAAGGTGAACCAGATACTGAACCAGATACTTAAGTGGCATGTGTCACTTCTGATCATATTCTATTGTCCAGAACTACTCAGATGGCCAATTTAATCACAAGGAGCCTGGAAAATGGAGATGCAACACGTGAACATTGCTCAGCATTTTTAGTAGTCTCTGTCACAGTCTGTACTTTAGTTACCAAATATCCATTTGATCCCTCCTTTTACACCCCCCCCCACAAGTAGCCAATCCAAAGACCCAGCCCCCTTAAATACAGCATCCAGTGTTCTTTCACTAGCTGTGTGGGCATGTTACTTACCCACACTCTGCTCTGTAAAATTGGGAAAAATCATTGTTCATACCGTAAAAAAGTTATGAGAATCCTGTCTCCAAATCCTATCCATCGGATCCAGGCCCAGTATTCCAGGTTCTTCTATGAATTGAAATGCAGGTTATACATGCTCAGTATACAATGGTAATACAGAGACAGGACAGTAGTACTGGATGCTCCTTCAGAAAACAGAAAGCAGTAACTCATCTATAGCAATTCTGAATTCTGAGGAAGAGACTGTGGAGTCTCTGCCCTCACAGGATAGAAACTTCTCTGGTATTGTTGCCTTCTGCCAAGAACTGCCTTGTCTGCGGTTCTCTGTGACCTATCCTAAAACTCTTCTAGGAGCTATACAAAATTGTCAAAGTTACCTTCTATTTTTAAAAGGCTGGAGTACAATGATTTTAAGTCTTGAACAGTAAAATATTTTTTATTCCATGTTCTGAGTTCCTCTGGCAATATCATTCCTCCAGAAACCTAGTAGGCTTCTTGTTCTTATTGCAACTAGTTCTGTGTGCTAGTAGCCACACTCAAAGTTTATCTCAGATATAATTCTGAACCTGATTTATTTTTCTCTTTGCTGGTTCCTACCATATGTCTTCTAACAGTTTCACTGTGATTACCTGAGGCTATCTAGCACAGTGGATGGGAAGACCACATCCTTAGTCTCCTCTGCACTGAGACACTTAATTCAACTGAAAAGTTTACAGAGGTTTTGTTTCTCCTATGGGGGCAGGAGGGCAGGAAGAGGAGGGATCTAGAAGCAATTAGTTTTCAAATCCTTGAAGGCCCTGAATTACTGGACTGTATTTGCCCTCCCTTTTTAAAATAGCTTTATTGATCCTTTACCTCTTTGGTCAGGTTTATTTCCTAGGTATCTTATGGTTTTTGGTACTATTGTAAGTGGAATTGATTCCTTAATTTCTCTTTCTAGTTACATTGTTAGTGTATAGAAAAACAACAGATTTCTTTTTTTTTAAGATTTTTATTTATTCATTTGAGACACAGAGATACAGAGAGAGAGAGAGCATGAGCAGGGGGAGAGGCAGAGGGAGAAACAGGCTCCCCGCTGAGCCAGAAGCCCGATGTGGGGCTCGATCCCAGGACCCTGGGATCCTGACCTGAACCGAAGGCAGACGCTTAACCATCTGGGCCACCCAGGCACCCCAGAGCAACTGATTTCTGTGCACTGATTTTGTATCCTGACACATTGCTGAATTGCTGTACGAGTTCTAGTAATTTAGGGGTGGAGTCTTTTGGGTTTTCCACATAAAGTATCATGTCATCTGCAAAGAGAGAGAGTTTGACTTCTTTGCCAATTTGAATGTCTTTTATTTCTTTTTGTTGTCTGATTGCTGAGGCTAGGAATTCTAGTACTATGTTGAACAATAGTGGTGAGAGTAGGCATCCCTCTCGTGTTCCTGACCTTTATAATGAATCCTAACAGTATTGCTTTGTATTTGAAAAAACACCAAATAGTACTCAGACTTGAATTATTTCTAAATTTGAAAAATAAAGTAAAAAATTGTATCATGCTAAGTACAAAATGCAGATTCTGGGAGAAAAATAAAAATAAAAACTGACAATTCCAAACAATAATAATAATCACCCAATAATTCTAGTATCATCAAGGATAAAATATTTAAAGGATAATGGGAAAATTACTTGTTTGGAAAGTATAAAATGATGGTATATATCTGGGGTCTCTATGATAATTTAAAAAAAAAAAACATAAATCCATCTCTGGGGCTCCTGGCTGGCTCAGTTGGAGGAGTATGCAAACCTTGATCTTGAGGTCGTGACTTTGAGCCCCACATTGAGTGTCGAGATTACTTAAAATAAATTAAAAAAAGATAAAAAAATAAATAAAATAGCCTTATTGAGGTATAATTGACGAACATTAACTGTACATATTTAAAATACACGATTTGATAATATTTGACATATTTATATACCCATTAAACTACCACAATAAATATAAAAGTTGGACTTCATCAAAATTAAAAGCTTCAAAACATACGGTTAAGAGAATGGAAATACAAGCCACAGACTGAGAGAAAATATTTGCAAATCACATTCCTCATTAAGGACTTGTATCCAAAATATATAAAGAACTCAAAACTCAATAACCACAAAGGAAAAACTCGGTTAATATAGAAATGGGCAAAAGTTTTGAACAGACATTACTCTAAAGAGAAAAAAAAAGATATTAAATAAGCACATAAAAAGATGTCAAACATCATTAGTCATTGGGGAAGTATGAATAAAAGCACAGTGAAATACAGCTATACTCCTATTAAAAGGGCAAAAATTGAAAAGACTGACCATATTAAGTGTTAATGCAAGTGTGGAGCAACTAATACCTGAATACAAAGCCAATATTGCATACTTATAAAAACCTCCATGTCTAGTACCAATTTCTGTTTTGGTCAGCTCTTTAGCTGCTATCAAAAATAACCTCCAAATCTCAGTGGCTTACAACAAAAGTTTAGTTCTTGTTGATACAAAGTCCTATATGGTCTAGTGTGTCGAAGTGTAGCCTGGTGGCTCTCCTCCACTACTGACTGGGAACCAGGGTTCCTTCAAGCATGTGGTTTCATTCTCCCATAATTCTTTCTTCCTGACCATACAGATAGGAGAGAGAGTGGGGCAGAAATAACAGTTAATGAACCATCTTGTCACACAAATCACTTTGGATTACATTCCATTATCCAGAACAAATTACATGGTCAACCTATAGTTTTTTGCTACAAATAGTTAATAATTAATTGTCTGTTATATATTTTCCCTGCCTGTGCTCTGCAGTCTATCCCCTTCAGATTTCTGAGAACCTTTGTTCCAAGCTTCATTCTCTCCTTTTCTAATAACTTCAACTGTTGAATCATTTCCACTTTCCAGATTATTGAAAACATTTGGATTGGCTCCATTTTCCCTTAAAACCACCTTCCTCTTTTTAATCCCAGCATTTTACGGCTTCACATTAAATGAATGTTCTGTCTATACACTCTCACAGCCCGAAGCCTTACTCAGCACATTTAGATTGCTCTCGAACGACATAAGGGCCCTTTCCTAAAATTCAACCATTCTTATCCCGCTCTCATCCTACCCAATGCCTACTGCACTTTTCACAACTCCCTTTCCTAAGTGCGTATCTTTGTTTTCTGGTTCTCCCCTACCTCTTCTGGCATAATCTCCCCATAATACATTCCTTCTCAGGACTCTTAACTGTGGCCCAGTGCTTGCCCCTTTACTCCTCTCTCTTCATGGCGTTAACTATCACCTTAACTGATTTTTTTAAAGTGTAATTAACACCAAAATAATTCAATGTATTTCTATAAATATTCTCTCCTTGCTATAGAGAGTTACAGTTCTGGAGTTAGAAAGATTGCACTAGCTAAACATAGAGTCAGAGATGTGTTGGAGGACCCCTCCAAGGGTTGTATTTTGACTAGAACCTTTCATTTTTATTTTATTTTTTTTAAAGATTTATTTATTTATTTGAGAGAGCGAGAATGAGAGAGAGAGAGTACATGAGAGGGGGGGAGGGTCAGAGGGAGAAGCAGATTCCCTGCTGAGCAGGGAGCCCGATGTGGGACTCGATTCCGGGACTCCAGGATCATGACCTGAGCCGAAGGCAGTCGCTTAACCAACTGAGCCACCCAGGCGCCCTACAACCTTTCATTTTTAAGGCAACAATATTCTGTGATTTGACCAAGATCATACCAGCTAGCTCTCAGGAAAACTGAGACTAGAACCCCATTCCCTAATATCCTATGCATTAAACTAGGCTGATTCCCTGATTTTTATTAATTCTTCTCTGTTTGTTCCCACTGATTTTCAATTTACTCAGAATAAATCCCAGATAGTTAAAGATACAAATCTTCTGCAGAATAAAGGCATCTGAGTAAGGAACCAAATCAAAGGCAAGTGTTGTTAATTATAAAACACTTGTGTTGTTTATTTTTATTCTAGGGAGAAACTCATTTATTTACCTCATTTAAAATTTTAATTTATAAGTTTTTGAAATTTTAGGAGTATGAAAGTTTGAAAAAACACTTTAATACTAGATGGCACCTTCTTCTGATAAGCAGGTTTAATCAGTTTTTTTAACATAAGAATAATTCTCTTGAAGTGTTATTAATTGGGATTCGATTAGTTCATTTTATATTTAGTTTAATTTGTCTTGTTGATCTTTACTGTTTATTATGGCAAGTAGTGCCATTCATTTCTTTTCTGAAAGGCAGCTATTCTAAAGAAGTGGCCAATTAGAAATCAACGATTCCAGTGGAGATTTTCCACATATGAACACAGTAGAGGCCCTATAAGGATAAGTTTCCAAGTTCCCAAAATATTAATTGCTTTGTATAAATGTTGGGGTTCAATGATACAATGTTGGTGTTTTTCTTCTTTTGAATTCAGCGGTTGTATTCTGGAGACACTCAGAATGTTGTTAATTTGAAGCAATTTATTTGACAATTTTTAGAGACTTCCTTATGCTATTTCTCCCAAATATCTTTGTCAACAGGGATGGGATCCTGTTGAACTGAAACCAAAAGTAAGAAACAGTCTAGAAAGTACACACTTTAATGGATGCATACTGAGAGGAATAAATAAGTCAGAGGTACATGGGGGAACAGGTACAGAGAATAGGTTTAGCTATTAGGTTATGTACTAATATACCCGCAGCTTCAGAATTGAAGTACAACCATTTGCTTTTTGGAGACTGAGGTTATAAGATTCCAGTTCCCCAAAATATTATATTGGAAAGACTCAATTCACCCAGATTAAGGCACAGCCTAACAAACCAAATACTTTATAATAAGACAGTTTATGGTCTTCCTTGTTCTGCCCAAGAAATTAGAAGAATCTAATAAAAAAGTTAATTGAACACAACAAAATTATAGTATTCTAAGACAAAAAGGGAAATTGGTAATAGTAAGTGTCCATATGAAGGATGAGTAATTAACCAGGAAATAATCTGAAGAAATTATTCTATAGATAGAGTGTAAAGAGAGAAAATTACACTATATTCTCAATTTTTAAGATTATCTTTAATTTAGGTTCTATGGATGGGGGAAGTTTCTTACATGGACAATTGGTCAAATAACAATGAGTTAGGGCTGAGTAAAGGAAACTGAAGAGAAAATTCAGTTATAAGTATGATTTCAAAATAAGGAAAATTAGAATTAACACTTTTGTTTGTTGCTTTCTACTTTGAAGTATAAGGTCCATCCTCCATCCTTAGGAAATTGTAGGAAAATATTTGCTGCGTCTTACATAGGGCTTCTAATACAAGAAGAGACCACATGGTGCAAGCTGGAGCTTAACCAATGGTGCTGACAGGGGCTCGGGATGGTCAAGTAAGGGATTAAAGAGCCCTCTATATTTTGGATCTGTGTCCATGTCCATTCTAAGGACTCGTTCCTGATATCCTTACACTTGCCAAATTCTCCCTATGGTTCTTGGAGGAAGATAGTTGAGCAATATGGTACACAGAAAGAATCGTTTTCTTACCACCTTGATTGGGAAATAGACCAGT
Organism: Zalophus californianus; assembly: GCF_009762305.2. NCBI lineage: Eukaryota > Metazoa > Chordata > Mammalia > Carnivora > Otariidae > Zalophus > Zalophus californianus. The sequence continues at coordinate 74,968,856 of NC_045603.1, forward strand.
TTAATACATTTAAAAACTAAAAGTAGACTTGGGTGAGAAAATTGATTAGAACAGCCTCTAACTGTTCTCCCTGCTTCCTCCAATCTATTCCCCACATTGGAGCCTGGATTATCTTTTGAAAATGCAAGTTTTACCACATCCCTCTCTGCTATAAAGTATCAGTGACTCTCCATCGCTCCCCAGCACAACCTCCCTTCATTGTCTAGCTCCTCCTTAACCCCTCAGCCTCACCTTTCACTGGCAGTCCTTCTCCAGCTTTCCTGATCAGTTGTGATGAATACCTTTCACATCCCTGAGTGCCCCTGTTCTCTGACCCATGCCTTTGAATGTGCTGAGCTCTCTACCCAACACACTCAGCTCAAACCTCATCAACCCCTGCTCCCCCTTCTCACCTGATAACACCCAGGCTCCAGAAAGCCTTCCCTGATCCTGAAACTAGATCTGGCCTCCCAGATTCCATAGCATCTTTAAGTAAGCTAAAACACTACCAAAACAAGTTCAGTCTAAGACTAAAGTTCCAATTAGGAGTTTCTGTTCAGAAAGCCATGGACAAAGTATTCTTGGAATCATGCCTCAGTTAGAGACAGGGATGTTACATTCTTTTATATAGAAGTTGAGATGGAAGTTTCGGTCAAGATTCTAAGATAATAGGGGAAACTGGGAGGCTTAGTTGGTTAAGTGTCTGACTCTTGATTTTGGCTCAGGACATGATCTCAGGATCATGATCTCAGGGTTGTGAAATGGAGCCTCGCATCAGGCTCCATGCTAGGCAAAGAGTCTGTTTGTCCCTTTCCTTCCCCCTCTGCCAATCCCTCCTCCCCTCTGCCCCCCACTGGTGCCATCTTTCTCTCTCTCAAATAAATAAAATATTTTTTAAAAAAGATTCTAAGATAATAGATAACAAATGCCAAACAGAACAAAAACACAGACCATTCTGCAGGAACTTTCTGGCCCCCTTGCCTCTCCTTCCTTCCTTAGTACTGGCTGCAACCCCTAGGGGTCAGAAATAGTAACTAGTGGTTCAGAGGTAAAGCAAAAAGAAAGAAGCTTCCAGCCACACCCCCTTCACTAGTCATAGATGTCAAGCCTACAACATGACCTAAGTGATAAGAACTAGCATGGTCAAGCCTCAAGCCATGGTGGGTCCTATAATTGCACCAGGTTGTGGAGTCCACACTGACATGGAATTAATGGGTAGGTTGCACAGTTTAAACTGGATGCATCAGGCAGAAAAATCCAGATTATACCATATTATGTGAGTTCACTAAACTGAGAAAGTTTTAAAAATTCTCCCCGAGTAATTTCCTAGAAATTCGTATTTAACTCAGCATATAAGGACTTCTGATTTCTTGAGAAGTGAGAGTTCTTAGGAGCCTCTTGCTACAGCATTGTCATGAGTTCTTTTGGACTTGCTTTTCTTCTCATTCATTAAAGTCTCTTTAGACAGTTTTATCCAAACCCACACCTTTATTTACCATCTAGACCATGATGGCTCCCAAATGTGTATTTCCCAGTCCAGACACTTCCTCTGATCTCCAGATTCATAATACATTCAAGGGTGTGCAATATGTAAAGTCATATAGGACTCTGTGCTTAGAACAGCAGCCCTTTGGTTTACTGCTTTACTGCTTTGCTACGTGTTGAAATAATTAATCTTTTTTAATAAAAGGCTCCCCATATTCATTTAACACCAGACCCTGAAAATCATATAGCCAGTCCTGCTCATAGCCTTCATTCCATCTCCATAGGAAAACCTAAATACAGCATAAATACCTCTCAAGCTGATCTAATTATCTTCCCCTCAGATGTGAGCAAGGTTTTCTGGGGCAGTGGTGGCAGCAACATCTATTTTGTTGAACCCCCAGAAATCTCAGAGCCATCCTTGATCCCTACCTCTATCTTACCTCTCATCTCAGACAGGCCTGTTGACTTTCTTTCTATACCTCTTTTTAATCTTCTGCCTTCTCTCATTATCACTGCTTCCACCCTCATCCAAGCTGCCATCCTTTCTCAGCTAGATTATTACAAAAGCTTCATAGCTAGCCTGCCTTCATCCACCCAAATCCTTTGTAATCCCTTCTCCTTGTAGTATCAAGAATGGTTATTTTAATGCAGATCTTATCATGTCACACATATACACTATCAAACACACACACACCCTCGCAATGCTTAAACCCTTTCTTTTTTTTTTTTTTAAAGATTTTATTTATTTATTCATGAGAGACACAGAGAGAGAGAGAGTGAGAGAGAGGCAGAGGGAGAAGCAGGCTCCCAAGGAGCAGGGAGCCCGATGCGGGACTCGATCCCAGGACTCTGGGATCATGACCTGAGCCGAAGGCAGACGCTTAACCATCTGAGCCACCCAGGCGCCCCTGCTTAAACCCTTTCAAAGCCTTCCCATTACTCCTAGGTGACATCGGACCCCATGGCCTGGTCCCTTACTACTAGTATTTTTTAATATGTTTACTTAATAGTCATTCTCCTCTTTCTCCAACCCCACCTACATCCTAAATGTCATGATTATAAAAACTGTATTTTGTCTTGCTTATCACTCTATGTCAGGACAAGCATGACACAAAGTAAGTATTCACTGAGAAGCTGATTAATAAATGAATGACTAAAAAAATGCAAGAAAGAAAAGGGAGGCAAGGAAAACTGGAGAAAAGGAGTATAAAGAAAGAAGGAGAAAGGAAGAGAGACAGGAAAGAAGGAAGGAAAAGCAGCTGATGGCAGATATACTAAGGCTTATTTTATTTTTTTTAAGGATTTTATTTATTTATTTGACAGAGAGACACACAGAGAGAGGGAACACAAGCAGGGGGAGTGGGAGAGGGAGAGGCAGGCTCCCCGCCGAGCAGGGAGCCGGATGCGGGGCTCGATCCCACGACCCTGGGAGCATGACCTGAGCCGAAGACAGGTGCTCAACAACTGAGCCACCCAGGCGCCCCCCCTACGGCTTATTTTAAATCTTTATCCTAATTCATCAAATGTTCTGGGGATTTTTTTTTTCTAACATGGAACTTATAACTAAACAGATACAAACCTACCAGTACAGGTTCTTTTCCACAGAAAATTCAGAAATATTCTGAAGAGTTTTATATCAGACATGGAAAAAATGACGTTGAGTGTTGTTTAGAGATGAAAATACTGCAGACTAGCTAAGAGTCTATACCATGGGTGGCAAATTCAAATGTCTCCATGGGCTAGGTAACATAAATGATTGAAAGCAACCAAATGTCAAAGAATTAGGTGTGGTGAGGGCTATTGCTAGCTAGAAAAAGGAGGCAACCACTACTCTGTATTGACCAACTGCTGCTCAATGGGAAAACAAGTCCAGTAGTTCCTGGTGTTGCTACTCTGTCAAGAGAATCTAGAATTCTGATAAAAAGTGTAAAACTTCTCTATCAAAACAATATGCAGTCCCCTCTGAAAAACAAACTGAGGGTTCTAGAGGGGAGGGGGGTGGGGGGATGGGTTAGCCTGGTGATAGGTATTAAAGAGGGCATGTACTGCATGGAGCACTGGGTGTTATGCACAAAGAATGAATCATGGAACACTACATCCAAAACTAATGATGTAATGGATGGTGATTAACATAACAATAAAAAATTAAAAATAAAAAAATAAAATATCATGTTTAAAATGTAAAAAAAAAAAACAATATGCAATCCAAACAAAGCACTTTGTTTGCAGTATGAAGCCTTCTGGTTTATAGGGTCTAGTAATAGACCCTATAAATACCTTAATAACTAAGGTATTTAAAGTCATCAGAACCTCCATATCAGTGCTCGATAGTCTCATACTTCCTTGGGAGATTAAATTATAAGAAGAGTAAGTTTGGATTTATATGTTGGACTTATAATAAAGAATCACAAGAAGGAAAGAAATGTTCTTCTACAATATGTTCAAATGAGAGCCAACTACCTGGAATTTTGAAGTACAGCTTGGAAAATCTGGCACACTTGCACCAAATTTGTGAAAATGATTTAAAAGACTGAAACTTACTGAGCTTTGAGGGCTCCCTAAATGCTATTGGTTCAGCTAATGAAAACTAAAAATGATAGAGATCCTGAGTAAAAGAGTACCACAGGTATACCTCATCATCTTGAAGCTGAACCCATGAGAGGAAAGATATCAGTGGGTAGGGATAAACCGGTTTATCAATTCTAGCTAAGGGAATTGGCAGTTTCTCTATCCCTTGAGTCAATGTAGGGTTCAGCTTGGAAACAGGATCCCCTGATCTACTTCAAGTATGGCAATGTTGATCGTGTTTTTTAGTACCCAGATATGTCTCCAGTCATTTCATAGTCTCCAGCAGGGGCGGGGATAGCTGTACACTGGCCACAGTTGTGACAGAAAGACATTTAGTGGCAATCTGAATCTTGAGATTTTAACCCTAATTATAGAAGTAGAACCCCTAAAGGAGGCAAAAATTAAATCTTAGAATGAATATATTGGCTCCCAGACATGCCAGTAAAAACTGATTGTTATAACCATACTAAGCCTGGCAATATCTTCAGATGAAACAGAAAAATCTCATTCACCTCAGGGAAGGAGAAGAAAGGGATATTGGACTGTGAATGGGAAGGGACCCGGTAAGGCAAAATAGTATGCTGTATACTTCTCTATGGGATTCTTGCTACGAAGATTTTTGCTAAGGGAAAAATGTAATGAGGTGGTGAATTGTATGCAACAGAATTCAGAGGGTTTAGGGGGCCTGATTCAAACAAGGTCCGCAAGTGATAAACCATGATTGCCAGGGAGCTATTGGATGGAAAAGAACAATTATCAGGGGCATGGGGAGAATAAGGAAAGAAAGAGAGGTAAAAGCAGCAAAATAGTGAGAAGGCTAAAGAGGGGCAGAGGGAAAAACATTTAGCAGCCGCCCTGAGTGGGAAACTTTGGGCAGAGTGAGCAATATCTGAAGATGTTTTTAGGAAGACTTTTAAGTGTTAAGCTATATAAAATTACTATCTTGCTGCTTTGAACAGATCAGCCATAAATGTCTATGCTGTTCTTTAACTTTTTAACCTTTTGTAAAGACTTTTTAAGACTAAAACTCGTAATGAGGGTGTTGGGTTGGGGGAGCTGAAATGGCAGGCAGGTGAAGAGGAAGACCAAGCAACCCACTTACAATCAGGGTACATTTGAGAGGCCTATTTAGGATCAACATTTAAAGTGAAATCTCCAATTCATCTATGGTAGTACTGGAATTTAAAATACATATTTTGGGGGGCACCTGGGTGGCTCAGTCGTTAAGCGTCTGCCTTTGGCTCAGCCCCTCATCGAGCCCCGCATCGAGCCCCGCATCGGGCTCCCCGCATCGAGCCCCGCATCGGGCTCCCCGCATCGAGCCCCACATCGAGCCCCGCATCGGGCTCCCCGCTCAGCAGGAGGCCTGCTTCTCCCTCTCCCACTCCCCCTGCTTGTGTTCCCTCTCTCGCTGTGTCTCTCTCTGTCAAATAAATAAATACAATCTTTAAAAATAAAGAAATAAATAAAAATAAAATGTGTATTTTGGAAAGTATATGAAGAGGAGGATCAAAATCTCTGAAGCCTTGGAGATATCCCCTCCTAGCACACATCAGGCAGGATTCCTCTACAGAATGCGATGTTGTGTGGGTCATTATGGCGAGCGACCCAGGGCAACATTGCCCACAAGCACTGGAAATACTTACCAAGGAGGGATTTTGATGTCTACTTATTGAGAGGCACCCACTTTGCAAGAAGTCTCAGTTCACAAACTAACAAAGTTTGACATGTTTGTTCAGTGCTGCTGGGTATAATTGATTTTGGATTATCCTGATTAAAGCAAGTCTAATTTTCAAACTGTTGTTATATCAAAAGTCCCTGTTGAAAAGAATCCCTGTGAGGAGCTTCTGACAGTTTTGGCTTAATTACTTTCCTGAAAATCTCCCTGAAGTAGAAGAAAAGAACAGAGGATATTCTAGCTTATGAACGAAGGTTTTAATAGTCTGACCCACGTGACAATGGGGAAAGCTTGATATAGCAAATGATAATTTACAAAATGTATTTTCCTCTTTTCCTCAGTGGAAATAAAATATAGATTATTACTGTTACTTAGGGAAAGAATTTGAACCCCTTGATCTGATTATAGACAACTATCTGGGGGACAAAAATGATATGGGTGATGGTTTAGGAAGAAAATTACTTTTGAAAGAGGTACTTCACAATAATTATTATCATTAGGATAGTTGCATCATGCAACTCGGCCACTGTATTCTTCAAAAGGAGACACACTGCTATTTCCAGACTCCTTTATTTATAGATTGATTCATTTCCTGTTTTTTGAAATCTAATTTATCAATTATTAATCCCACTTTGACACAGTAAATGGAATCATAAAAGCTTGAAAGGGTTAAAGCATCGCTTCAAAGGTGTAAAAAGCAACCCAAAAATACCTCAGGAACTAAAACAGTGCTCAACTGTGGCTGCACATTACATCAGTTGAAGTGCTTTGTGCTTGATCTTAGCCAAAAGGCCAAGAAGTGATGAAAAAGGACTTTAAAACAAAGAATACCAACGTCCTAGGCTCTCTCCCCAGAGTCTGGGGTCTGGGGTAGGAATCCACATTATTTTATATAAGCTCACCAAATGAGTCTGATATACAGCCACATTTGGAAACCACTGAATCAAAAAAAATTTAAAAATCAGTGAACAATCAACAACTGGCATTTATCATGAGTTTTAATATATTAAATGTGATTCAAAAGATTAACTCAACACCAAAGGATGTTCACCTAGTAACTGACAACTCTCTGAAGGGTTAGTAGCATAATATGTAAGTCCTACCAGTGCCATAATCTAGAACTCTGCATATAACTGCCTAGATGTTCCAAAATTGGGAATTGCTATTTTGCATGATGCATGAATATAAGAGAATGTATCATTATTTCAGCTTATCAGTTATTCATATCAAACTATGAAAAAATACCTCAATCATCAGTATAAAAGGACATTTTCACAAATAACAGGCATACCTCAAAGATATTGTGGGTTCAGTTCCAGACCACCACAATAAAGCAAATATCACAGTACAGTGAGTCAAATGAATTTGTGGTAATTGAAGTACTTTCAAATGAATTTTTTATTTGCCAGTGTACATAAAAGTTATGTTTATACTACTATGTAGTCTATTATGTGCACAATTGCATTACATCTTAAAAAATGTACACTTTAATTAAAAATATTACTAAAATTCCAACTATCATCTGAGCTTTCGGTAAATCACAAACACTTTGCTGGTGGAAGGTGTTACCTCAAAGTTGATGGCTACTAACTGCTCAGGGTGGTGGTTGCTGAAGGTTGGGGTGTCTCTGGCAGTTTCTTAAAAATAAGACAACAATGAAGTCTCCCACATTGATTGACTCTCCCTTTCATGAATGATTTCTCTGTGGCATACAATGCTGTTTCATAACATTATACCCACAGAACTTCTTTCAAAATTGGAATCATTCTTCTCAAACCCTGCCACTGCTGTATCAATTAAGTTGATGTAATATTCTAAATCACTTGTTGTCATTTCAACAATTTTTACAGCATCTTCACCAGGACTAGTTTCCATCTCAAAAAAAAAAAAAAACACTTTCTCTGCTCATCTATAAGAAGCAACTTCTCTTCTGTTAAGGTTTTATCATGAAATTGTAGCATTCAGTCACATCTTCAGGCTCCACTTCTAAATTCTAGTTCTCTTGATATTTCCACTACATCTGCACCTCCTCCCCTGAAGTTTTGAACCCCTCAAAGTCATCCATGAGGGTTGCAATCAACGTGTTCCAAACTCCTATCAATGCTGATATTTTTTACCTCTTCCCATGAATCACAAATGTTAATGGCATTTAGAATGGTGAATCCTTTCCAGAAGGCTTTCAATTTGCTTTGCCCAGATTCATCAGAGGAATCACTACCTATGGCAGCTATAACCTTACACAATGTATTTCTTAGATAATAACACTTGAAATTCAAAGTTACTCCTTGATTCATGGGCTGCAGAATGGATATTATGTTGACAGGCATGAAAACAACATTAATCTCATTGCACATCTCCATCTGAGCTCTTGAGTGGCCAGGTGCTTGGTTAATGAGCAGTAATGTTTTTAAAGAAATCCTCTTTTTCTAACCAGTAGGGTTAAAATATTTAGTAAACCATGTTGTGAATAGATGTGCCATCATCCAGACTTTGTTGTCCACTGATAGAGCACAGACAGTGTAGATTTAGCATAATTCTTATAGGTCCTAGAATTTGGGGAATAGTCAATGAGCTTTGGCTTCAACTTAAAGTCACCAGCTGCATTAATTTCTAACAAGAGACTCAACCTGTCCTTTAAAGCCTTGAAGCCAGGCATTGGCTTCTCTAGCCGTGAAAGTCCTAGATGGCATCTTTCGATGTAAGACTGATTCATCTACGTTGAAAATATGTTTAGTGTAGCCATATTTATTAATGATCTTAGCTAGATCTTCTGGATAACTTGCTGCAGCTTCTACATCAGCACTTGCTGCTTCACCTTGTTTTTTTATATTATGGAGACAGTGTTTTTCCTTAAACCTCATGAATCAACCTCTGCTAGCTTCATACTTTTCTTCTACAGCTTCCTCACCTCTATTTTGTTGTCTTGATTTAGTCATATTTCTCATCTTTAAACGAATGATTGGACCGGTTGTTATTTAGATTCCCATATAGCTCTAATTCTACATTTTAATATTAACATAGCTATATTATAGATACATTGTAATAAAAATTGGTTAGGGAGTAGGGTTTGGGAGAGTGGGAAAATATCACAAGAAAAAGAAAATATGACACCCAACCTGAAGATCTTTTGTAACCCAGTACGTACAAGCATATTTTTACTCAGGCCTAATGGGAATTTCCAATGACTAAGTACACAGCTATGAAGTTTCACATTCTTGTCTTTTGAATCATTGATCTGACTGAAATAACTTGCATTTTCTATATTTTAATTTACACGTATTTTATAATTTTGTGTTGCTCAGAAAGTCTACACAACTGCATAATTGAAATCTGGGAAAAACAGAGTCAGTTGATTTCACTTTATATTTTTCGATGTGGTGCATTCCTAGTATGCATATGATTAAATAATTCAGAGCAGTTTTGCTTTGGATGTAATCAAGACAACATAAAACTCCTCAGCAGTAGATGAACTAGAAAAACTGGCTGGCTGTGGGAGACCCCTGGGGGAGATCAGTGTTTTATTTTGTCATGTTTGGTATGCAGCTTCATTTTGATTTTTATTACATTAGGCTTTTCTTTTTGACTTCTTTTACTCCAGCTCCTTTGTGAAGGTAATATTACAGGGTCTTTAAAAGTAGCATATTGAACAAAGGGAAAGGAATAAGGCACCACTGTGGGATGGTGATTTGGCTATAAAAATCTTCTTTGAGCCAGATGATTGGTTTACGACTAACTTTATTCAGATTTAATTTAATATTGACACAATTTCAATTAAAAATATTTCTTTCAAAGGAGGCTGTTAATTTATAATATGCTTAAGAATTGCCAGTGAGTTTGAGGACAAAATTATATAGGGTATTTCAATGTGTCCATCCATCCTCTGACATGGAATGGGCTGTGGAAGTCCAGACTGTTCTTCATGCAGGGTACAGAAAGCTATTGGATATCATCTTGGACAACTACGCAGACTCTAGAGACATTATAGTTTCAGTAAGAATGCTTAAATAAGGAGTGGGGGACAGAGAAGGATGCTGGGGGATATGAGTATTCTTTCTGCACTTTTGCGTTCATGTACGCAGGAAATCCTCTAACACGGATACATTCATGCAGTACTTTCTGTGTGTCAAAGCACTGTGCCGTATACCCCATTGTTATCTAACCCTTCCCATAGGCCATTGAGCCCTTACAGAGCTCTCTCTGTAACCAGAATTGCCCCCAAATCTTGCCTGTCTGAGGGTACAGATGAGGTTCTGTTAACACTAACACCTAAACTGCAATGGCACTTAGTCCTCCCTGTGTGACAGCCACCCTTACAGGCTCTCCCTATGGGTGTCTCATGTGGCTTGAGAGCAAGGCTACTTCCATTCCTCCACTCTGATTCCCACACTGATGGGACCAGCACCAGTTCTTTTGGGAATGCTCTCTCCAAGCTTTCCTGCCAGACAGAGCTACCCTGGGTTGAGAGCTACCCTTGGATCCCTCAGCACAAATCTGAATTTGGGATCAGTAGTACCATGAGGTGCTGTGAGAGGGTTGTAGGAATTCAGGGTAAAGGATGGCTTTATACCCATCTCTGTGCAGCACTTCACCTGGACCTGAAGTTGCACTCATTGTACCATTAGTATGCACACACACCCAACTCCCACCTCACTGATTATTGCTTCATCAACTTCTGTTCGTCACTCCTCTTTCCACTGGGGCTCAAGACAGACCCCCAGGCCATGTGAAGAGACAGAGAGACCATGCCCCTTCATTCTCCTCATATTGCCCTTCCCTTCCTTCTTTCAGGTATCACAGCACACTCCTCCCCACCCATCCCTCTTTCTTTAGAAACCCTTACACATACCAGTTCATGACAGTAGACATCTAAAGGGACCATGTATCCACCCATTCCACACACAGATGGCCAGACTCTGAAACCCATTTTGGAATCAGCTGGAGCACCTAGCTAAAAGTCCCTGTGTGGCACCTGAAACACAGGAAAGTAGGATTCCAAAGGGTTGTGTTCTTCAAACATTATACTGCTTCCCAACACACGGGCCTAGAGTTTGCCTTGTTTCTGACTCAGTGTGCTTTAGAAGATTTGTCACCGAACACCATTCTCAATAGCTAACGTAATGATTTTGAGCGAAAGAAAAATAAGAAGTGTAGAGACTATATTCTGAATTTTACTACTTAAAAAGTTCATGTTATGGGACACCTGGGTGGCTCACTCAGCTAAGTGTCTGCCTTCAGCTCAGGTCATGATCCCAGGGTCCTGGGATCGAGTCCCACAGTGGGCTCCTTTGCTGAGTAGGGAGCCTGCTTCTCCCTCTGCCTGCTCTGCCTGCCACTCCCCCTGCTTGTGCTCTCTCCTTCTCTGACAAATAAATAAAATCTTAAAGAAAAAAGTTCATGTTATTTGAAAGATAATCATATGCAGGGGTACTAAAAGGCATAACACCAAAGAAAATTGAATCTGTCAGGGGAAGCTTCCCATTTCCATGACATTTTGAAGGAAGTAGTGATTTATTATTTTCAGATGTATGATTGTTTTTAATGTTTTTAATTGTACTTTTTTTCTGTACTGAACAATGCACATTAATCTGCATATTTTAGTTTGCTAGAATTCCTGAGCTTGCCTCACAACTCAACTCTCCCAAGTTTCATGAAGAACACTGTGGGCCGCCCTGATCTCTGGCCAAAGCTGTGATCAGTGCTGTACTCTGAAGCTCATGACTGAGGTTCCAGATGCATTTGTGGTAGAGAGGCCAACAGTAGCTATAACTTCCTTCTCTTCACTCCTTGGAAAATGTTTGCATTGCAACTGTCACTCTTTCTCCCACTGTGCTTAATGTCCCTGACAAAACATTAAGGCACCAGAAATCCCACTGTTTAATAATAATACAGATTGTAATATTTTATTCTTTTAACTTTTTAAAACATTTTGCTCACACAATCATTTTATGCTGATAACAGTCTTTTCAGAGGGCTGGAGCTGAAGTCACTAGCTAGCTTATACATGTTGGACAGAGAGGAAATTGTTGAGAGGTATGCCCAGTATTATCCACTTTGTGGGTGTCTTAACTCTTTCATTGGCTTCTGTTGACTTTAACACATATGATCAGAGGCCTTGATGTAATGACTCTGGTTATGTTTTTATGATTTTGAAAAGCCATTAACATTAATAAAAATTGAAAGTGAATTTTTATTCATTCACTTTTATATTCATCCATTAAAAATATTTATAAACACCTATTCACACCTATGGATCTAGCTAGGGGAAAAAAAAAAAAAAACAAGCCAGATCTTATAGCTGGACTCCTCAGAAAACCAGGTTTCTCTGTATCCAAAGACTGCTTTCCTTTTAGCCCCCAGATTGTGTTGTGAATAAAAATAGTTCTTGTCCTTTTATTTAAAAAAACAAAAAAACTCCACTCTCATGGAGTTTATTTTCTAGGAAGCAGGGAGTCCATAAATAAAACAAATAAGTAGGCTACGTATTGTGCAACATGGTGATAAGTGCTAAGGAGACAAAGCAAGAAGGAGTTGGCAGTGGGCTGCATTTCAGACAAGGTGCCCACAAATGGCCTCACTGGGAAGATGACATTTGTGTAAAGACCCAAAGGAGAAAGACACTAAGGAAATTAGGTTCATATAGTTTATTTTATAGCCCACAGCTTTTGAATTGCTTTCATATTTATAATGTCATTTCAACCTCACCAGGGAGAATATTACAGATGAGGAAAATGAACCTCTAGGATTTGCCCAAAGTCATGCAACCAGTCAGATTTTAAGATGTACCCAGAACTTAAAAAAAAAAAAAAAAAGATCTCTAGTCACTGTTGTTTCCACTGTACAAACTCTCCCTCTGGAAATGAAGACTGAACATCTTTTTCAGGTCCATGGAAAAATGGGTTTAATAGTGGATTTTAAAATTTTATTGTAAAACTATTTTAATTTGAAATGTAGAAGTGAAAGTTTTTAAGATCTTTTATCACACTGCAATCATATTCAATTATTCATATTTGGTACAACTAATTGCTTTAACAACTTTTCATTTTGTCTACTTAAATTCAGTTAAATAAATTTTATTAAGTACCAACTATGTGTGCAAGAAAGTGTTCTGTTTTGTGGATTAAAGAGCCTGAATAGTCAAATGAGCTGTCAAGGAATTCATTCAACTATTTTTTGTGCTTGTGACAAAGGTCCTGGTTCTTGGACGGAACTGTTTCTGGCGATGGCATATAGGACATGTAAGTCATATTCCATATCCTTTAGTAGGTATAAGTCCTCATGAGGTGGATCCTTAGTTCTGATTTTCAAAAGTCTCAGAAATATGGGTGGCTAACTGTTTCTATTAAATTTTTCTTAAAATAACTGGAAAACAAATGCACAAAGATGCTCCCAATCTCTCAGACCCAGAGGGCAAATAATGGTACTTTGGTAAATAAAAAGTCTCATTGATTGCTCTTCTCATTCTTACGATGGAAAAGAATGAGAAATGTAGTTATAGCTTTCTTTCCACCACACTGAGCATTTAATGCAGATAGCATTTAACACAGATTTTCTTTTTTAAAGCTAAGTGAATGGCCAAGTCCTACTGGACTTGTTTTACATTGCTCAGAATTTTATGATACCCAATAGGCAGCAACTAAGGTATAGTGTGCTAAATTTCAGAGTGGTGGTGTTTTCACCCTGCCTCATCACCAGTCCTTTGGGGTAACCACCAGTAAACACAGGGGGTAATATTAGACTCCTATGTTGCAGTCACAGTAGCTGCAAATTGCATTTTCCCAGGCCCCTTTGAAAACGACCACTTCATTAAGCAATGGACATGCTCATCAACATCATCTCTGCCTCCTATAGTTCTCAAACTCTCTTGGCTTTCCTCTCTCCCTCATAATAAAATACGCAATTTTCTCTAACTATGCTCATTGTTGTCTCTGTTTACTGAATTAGAGTTTCCAGGTTTGGTAATTGGTCTCCTGCAAATGTTGCAGCCACAAGTGGTTCTCATCACTCAACTGCAGCTGTTCCCATGGAAACTGATGTGTTTACATTCACAGTGTTATTCAACTTTATTTTTCCACTTCTGCAATTCAGTAAGAAGAAATGTGAAAAGGAAAGATATTGCCATAAAAAGGGACAGGAAAGGAAAGGACTTTTAATTATAGGAATTAATAAAATATTCAACACCTACATGTGTATTTGAATATCTTATTAATATTCAAAGAAAAGCATGTTTGCTTTTAGAGGAAAGTAATGAAGGCAGGGACTGGTGGCTTTGTGAGAAGCACTAAAATATTTTAAAATCAGAAATAAATATACATCTTATTTCAGGCTTGGTTGTAGAGAAAATTATATTTACTATGAAGGTAAGAAATGAAAGTTATATGTGAAGACAATGGTTTTCACAACTTCCTGTAAAGTTTTTTCTCCCTAATCTTAAGATCTTTTGGGCCTATTGTGGACTGAATGTTTGTGTTCCCCCGGATTTCATGTGTTGAAACCCTGACCCCCTTTGTAACGATATTTGGAGTTAGGACCTTTGGGAGGTAATTAGGTTTTGATACGCTCATGAGGCTAGAGCTCCCCATAATGGAATTACTGCTTTTATAATGAAGAGGAAAAGACTCCAGAGCTTTCTCTTTTTTTTTTTTTAAGATTTTATTAATTTATTTGAGAGTGAGAGAGAGAGTGCAAGCACAAGCAGGGAAGAGAGGGAGAAGGAGAAGCAGATTCCACACTGAGCAGGGAGCCCCACATGGGGCTTGATCCCAGGACCCTGGGATCATGATGACCTGAGCCAAAAGCAGATGCTTAACCAACTGAGCCACCCAGGCACCCCCAGAGTTTTCTTTCTTTACATACATTCACCGAGGAAAGGCCATGTGAGCATACATCAAGGAGGTGTCTACAATCTAAGATGGGTTTCTTACCAGAACCCAACTATACTGGCACCTGATTTCAGACTTCCAGCCTCCAGGAATTTGAGACAATAAATGTGTTCAATCCTCTCATATATGGTATGTTGTGATAGCAGCCCCAGCAGATTAAGACAAGGCCCTATCATTGAGCCTGCAGTAATGCATTGTTCAAGACTCTGATGCTTCAAACATTGTAAAGCAGAATGAATCCTATTTCTCTGTGAAACATGTCCTGTCGATATGTTCTGTGTGTCCCCATAATTTACTCTAAGGTGAGAAAAGCTGCAGTTTGAGGAAAGCCCTAGTCATACTTCGGGTCTGAAGTCTTTCTGCTCAGTTAAACATGGAAATAGAAGCTGAAACCCATTTTTATCCCTGTAAGTGTCCTATAGCTGACGTATGGGAAAGTTGCAGGCAAGACAGTGTCATCAAATCATTCCATGCAACTGGCCAAGAGCTAAATAATTTTAAATATAAATAAGCTATTTATATTTAAATATAAATAAACTATTAACCTCCACTTGATTTATTTTCTAAGGAAGTAGGATCTGGGGAGGATTCTTTGGTTTTATTGAGTGAGGTGGTGAAAGGGAAAAGCAAAGACAAGGGGTAGAGTGCTAGGTTATAGACCTACCAAGAAGAATAAGGTCCAAGGAAAGTAGCAAGGAAGAAGACACATAGTGGAGGAATAAAAAGAAAGGTAGGCTGAGAGCAGTTTGCGGGTATTTATAAAGGGAAAGAGGGAAGTGATTTGAATATTGCCACATGTAGTGAAACTCTGGGGGGAATGCAGGAAGTATCTAAAGAGGGCTGTAAAATTATTGTATTTACTATGTCATATAATCCCCCCCCCTTTGCTGACTCATCAAATGGCCTTCGTGAAGACCTAGATTATTTTTCTGTTTTCTAAGTTGAACTTGAAGTTTTTTAGTTATGACATGATAAACTTTAAGTTTTACTTGTCTAAATTAACTGCCAAAACTTCTTGGCATCCTGCATCATGGGACTTAAATGACTCAATTACCCACCTTAGATGTGGATATTTCAAAATCAACATGTCAGGCCTGGATTTTACACGGTACTCTTTCCATCATAATCTTAGTCTACTGCCTCTCTGTCTCCTTCTGCTCCATTTCTGAAATCTCAGAACCATCCTTGAACCATCTGCCTAACCCCTACCTATCCATGTATCTTCTCCATTTCATTAAAAGGAATTAACATCCACCTGATAGTCGAATTCCCATCCCAAATAATCAGTTTTGTGGTAGAAAACCAATGTCTGTAAATTCTTTGGAGCTCTTCTCATCAAAAGGTAGAATCTACTTTCCAATTCCTGGCATCTGTACTGGCTCTGTGATACTCTGCCTAGTAGAAAGCAGTAGAAATAGCGTCGTATGACTTCCAAGCCTAGGCCTCAAGAAACCTTCATCTTCCACTCACTCACTCACTCACAGTGTTTCTCAACTTCAGCACTATTGACATTTTTGGACCAGATAGATCATTCTTTGTTGCTGTCACTGTCCTGTACAATGTAGGATGTTGAGCAGCATCCCTGGCCTCTACCACTAGATGCCAGTAGCATGCATCCCCACTTGCCACCTCACAGTCTTCACCCTTGCTAAATAAACTTATTAATCTTAATATTAATATTAATTGTAGAATCTTTTATATTTTTAACATATATAACCAAATTTGTACAAATAGTCTTCATAACGTATTTCTTTTTATTGCCTTACTTCACTGACTGGGAACTTAGTACTTTTTTCCAATCTCCAAGAGAATGTTTTAAACATATTATCAAGTATGATATTTGGTATTGGTTTCTTATAGATATATTTTAACTGATTTCTTATAGATATACTTTAACAGATTAAGGAAATTATCTTTGATTCCTAGTTTAGTAATAAGCTTTAAAATGTTTTCTGAATGTATGTTAACTTACTAAATTTTTTCTTTTTCTAAGCAAGGGAGGGGCAGAGGGAGAAGGAGAGATAGAATCTGAAGCAGGCTCCACGCCCATCAGGGACCTGCCGTGGGGCGGGATCTCACCACCCTGAGGTCATGACCTGAGCCAAAATCAAGGGTCAGATGCCTAACCAACTGAGCCACCCAGGCACCTCTGAATTTTTAAATCTCATCTGCATTAATTGAGATAATTATATGATTTTTCTCATTTGTTCTGTTAATGTGGTGGATAACATTGATTTATTTATTTTTTTTTTTTAGAGGGGAGAGAGGGAAGGGTCAGAGGGAGAAGAAAAGAGAGAATCTTAAGCAGACTCCATGCCCAGTGGAGAGCCTGACATGGGGCTCAATCTTACAACCCTGAGATCATGACCTGAGCAGAAATCAAGAGTCGGATGTTTAACTGACTGAGGCACTCAGGCACCCCTGATTTATTTTTAAATATTAATTTTGCTTTCTTGAAATAGGCTCAATTTATCTGGTTTTATTATCCTTTTCATATATTACTAGATTTAATTTCCTAGTAATTTTAGGGTTTTTTTCATCTATGTTTATGGGTATGGATGGTTTGTAATTTTTCTTTATTGAAATATCCTTATAAGTTTTATTACCAAAGTTATGCTGGCCTTATAATATGAATTTGAGAGATGTTATGATTCTTTTTTCATTTGCCCCCCTCTGATCCTTCCTTTGACGTTTTATATATTCAGAAAGTTTGACTGCTAAGAACAAAGTCACCCAGGCTATCCTGCTCTCTGCCTCTTATTTGCATTTGGGTGTGGGAGACAAGGATTTGAAAACAGATGATAGGAGGAGGAGGTGATTAGAGTATTTATTCTTCCCACTATCTCCAGGTTTATTTGTGGCTGCTTTTCTTTTAAACTACAGATTCTGGGGCACCTGGGTGGCTCAGTTAAGCATCTGCCTTCGGCTCAGGTCATGATCCCAGGGTCCTGGGATCAAACCCTGCATGTTAACCATGTTAACATTTAACTCTGCTCCATGGGAAACCTGCTTCTCCCTCTCCCATTCCCCCTGCATGTGTACCCTCTCTCGCTGTGTCTCTCTCTGTCAAATAAATAAAAAAATAAAATCTTAAAAAATAAATAAATAAACTACAGATTCTGCTAGGAACCCCTCCTTGTGTGGCTCTACCTGTCATGGCCTTTGACAGCTAGATTCACCTTTCTTGCTCCTTTAGATCTAGTGGCAGTAGAGGCTCCCCACTGTTGCAAGTCCAGGAATGCCTTACCATCTTTTGTTTGTACTCTTAACCATTGTCTACACCTTTGTAAACAGTTCATTCCTTAAATTCTCTTCAGTTAAACCTTTTTATGTGTGCCATCTTTCTACCAGGATTTTGACTGAAAATAAGTTGGTTTAAAAACTGGACCAGTGTTTAGAAGTAGTGTCAAAATAGGGTTCTGAGTTTCGGTTGTTCACATGCTTAATGAACCCATGGATAATCTTGCTGGAGAAAGTGTGGCACAGATATTCCACGGCATACAGCAGCTTCACAGTTATTTAAATTATCATTGCTAGGGGCATGGGATAGAATACTAGAAGAGGGCAAGGTAATGGGATAGTGGCTCTGGGATGTAGTTGCTATGGTGACAGTGTTGATTGCAAAGATACTGAGGTAGGCTAGTCATTTATGAGTACCCTGGAGAGCTTACAAAGGTAAAAGCACAAAATGAAAATTAAAATTAAGGCTTTGGATTTCCAAGTAATGTCATGAATGAAGAATCATAAAGCTTTCATGATAATCTTAAAGAATTTCCTTATCTTATGTGGCCACAAGGTAGACATTGCTGATCATTAGACCATACATCTGATTGTAAGGTTTACAGAGTTGTAAAGCATGTTAACCTTGCTAAGTCCTCTATGCTAGGAAAACTGATTGGAAGGAGTGGCACACTACTTGGAGGGGAAAACTGGGGCAGATAAAGACAAGGGTGAGAAATTTGGAACCCATATTATCTTGAAATTTTTTTGCTCTTGAAATTTTGAAAGGGTTACTCCATCTCACTTTGTGCAATTACTCCCTTGCATGAAACACCTTCAGTGAGTTCAGGTGGACAGGTATTTGCATCCCACACATCTGTCATTGTCTTGAGGCTTGTAATGAGAGTTAATGTCCAGCCTAGCCCAGATGGGGAAGCGTAAAGTCTATTCTTAGGAAGAGATAACATATATACTAAAGGAATTACAAGATCTTGCCAATTTGCCTCTATAGGAGCTTAGAGAATAGGCACGGAAATGGATTCTAGACTCCTTAGTTCTTTCTTCATTTATTCTCAGCCATAAAAGTAGTTCTGCATCCTGTGTTTGTTCTTCCTGTATTATTTAGAGTGCTTTTTTTTAATAGTTCACCACCTTTTAAAGTTAATGATTCTTTTAATTAAGTTCTCTCTGTTGAAGTTATTAGAGTGGTTTCTGTCTCCTGATTAGACCCTTGACAGACAGTTTTGTAGAGCCTGCAGTAATATCATTTGAGCCTGGTCTTTATTTATGGAAGATTTTAAATGACTAGTTCAATTTACTTAACAATTATGTTCAAAGCATCTTTCCAATCTTTTCTTACATCTTCTTGCATTATTATATTTAGTAATAATAATAATGGTACCTACCTTGTAGGTCACAATTATTTTCCTTTTACTTGATATATATATATATTTTCGAAATTCCTTTGTACCACTTCTGTAGTTACTGTTTAGTCCAAACTGTCATCATTGTTTACTTTACTCTTCATTCATCATTGGACCATGACACTAACCTTCTAACTAGACTTCTTGCCTTCCTTAAACTTACCCTTTAACTACCAGAGTTATTTTTTACAAATATATGCATCAGATCATATCACTTGCTTGTTAAAAAAAAAAAACTGAAAGATATCAAAATCCATTGTCCAGAGGAGAGTTAAGATGGCAGAGTAGCAGGAGGACCCTATGCTTGCCTCATCCCTTGAACACAGCTAGTTAAATATCAAATCATTCTGAGCACCCAAGAAATCGATCTGAGGACTGAGAGAACAAACTGCAAAACTAGAGGGAGAGAAGAGGCCATCTTGTAGAAGATGGGAGGTGCAGAGACATGATTTGGGGGAGAAAAAGATTGCGGGTGCTACAGCCCTGATCACAGAGAGAAGAGATAGAGCGAGCAAGCAGCATACAGGGATCACGCAAGTAAAACACTTCCCCAAAGCCATTGCCTGGGAAAATGAGAGGCAATAAGCCTCTCATTTTCAAGGCAACAAAAACTTATTGTGAGTTTTTACAACCAGCAGAGCTCAAAGTCTGAAGTTTTAGAAGTCCATGTTATGGCTGGTGTTGCGCCTGGTGGGCACTGCAGTGCTCCTGTGGAGAAGGAGGGCAGAGGCCCTGGGAGTGGACAGCATGATCTGAGGATCCCCTAAGATGCACTGGGAGAGACAGTTCCCCCTTCTTGGAGTGCATATTGGAGAGGTGGCATTGCCTCTCAATGGACAAAAGTGGGCACCATTGCACTCCCCCCACTCCTTAAGCATGGGGCAGAGACACCAAGTGAGGGTAACCAACCTGGACGCAGGCTTTTTGCTGTGCTTTACTCTAAATTCTAGGCTCCCTTGTGTTGGTGCAACTGCCCATCTGGAACAAACTGACACCAGCCCCAGCATGGCAAGACCCTCACCCAGAGGACCAGTGTGAGTCTGCACTGAGCCGGGTCCCCAAAATTTGGAGTTTTGAAACTCAGCCAGCATGCCTGAGATAAAACACAGGTGCACTGTACTGCCAGGCAGGCAGAGGGCCCTTACACAGACAGGATGAAGGCAAGGGTCTAAGGGATGCCTGGGACACATGATGGAAGATTGTTCACTCTTCTGTGAGGGCTTCCCAGAGTTTGCGCAGCAGGCACAAACTCCCCTCTCTAGGGATGCGGGAGAGGGCTGGCACTATTTTTCTATACTACCATCAGCAGGGACTGACTTCAGTGAGCAGACAATGCTCACACTGGAAGCCTGAGCTGCTTACACCAAGCCCTGCCCCCCTGCACTCTGCAGGTGCTTCTTTACTATGGCAAGTGTGCCTCAGAACCAGAGCAGTGGGCCCTCCCCCAGAAGACCATCACAAACACCCCCCCACACACACACACACACCAAGTCTACTGACCATAGAGTGCTACAAAGCTTCATCTCTGGTGAAAATAGCATCAGGCCTCTTTTAACAAGCAGACCAGAGCACATCTAGTTAAAACTCACCATACTCTGGACAAGGTCCAAACACGCCCCACTGCAGGCAAGGCGCCCCTGGATAGACCCCTTTATTATGATATAGTACCCTTCTCTTGTTACAGTCTTTGGTTTAAAACCTAGTTTGTTTGATATAAGTATGGCTACTCCAGCTTTCTTTTGACTTACATTAGCATGATAAATTATTCTCAATCCCCACCCTTTCAATCTGCAGGTGTCTTTAGGTCTAAAATGAATCTCTTGTAGGCAGCACATAGATGGGTCTTGTTTTTTTAAGATTTACTTATTCAAGAGAGAGTGAGTGAGAGAGAGAGCCTGAGCATGGGAAGGGGCAAAGGGAGAGGGAGACAAAAAGACTCCCCGTTGAGCAGGGAGTCCAACTGGGACTGGGGCTGGATCCCAGGACCCTGAGATCATGACCTGAGCTGAAACCAAGAGTTGGATGCTTAACTGACTGAGACACCCAGGTGCTCTGATGGGTCTTTTTTTTTTTTTTAAATCCATTCTGACACTCTATGTCTATTTATTGGAGCATTTAGTCCACTTACATTCAGAGTCATTATTGATAGATATGAATTTTGTGCCCTTGAATTACTTGTTAAGTTGTTGTTTCTGGAGATTTTCTCTGTTCCTTTCTAGTCTTTGTTGCTTTTGGTCTTTCTTTCCCACTCAGAGTCCTCTTTAATATTTCTTGCAGGGCTGGTTTAGTGGTCATAAACTCCTTTAGTTTTTATGTATCTGGGAAATGTTATCTTTCCTATTCTGAATGACAGGCTTGCTAGGTAGGGTATTCTTGGCTGCATATTCTTCCCATTCGGCATGTTGACTATATCATGCCACTTTCTTCTGGTCTACTAAGTTTCTGTGGTGACATCTGCTGCTAACCTTATTTGTCTTCCCTTGTAAGTTAAGGATTTCTTTTCCCCTGCTGCCTTTAGGATTTTTTTCCTTATTTCTATATTTTGCAAATTTTACTACAGTATGTCTTGATATGGATCTGATTTTGTTGATTTTGTTTAGGGGTCTCTGTGCCTCCTGGATCTGGACATCTATTTCCTTCCTCAGATGAGGGAAATTTTCAGCTATTATTTTATGGCCCCCTTTTCTCTCTCTTCTTCTTCTGGGACTCCGATAATATGAATGTTAATACATTTGATGGAGCACTGAATTCCCTAAGTCTATTCTCATTTTGTATAATTCTTTTTTCTCTCTTTCGTTCAGCTCGATTACTTTCCATTACTCTTTGTTTCTCTGCTTCTTCCAGCCTGCTGTTCCTTCTGTCAAGCGTGTTTCTCATTTATCTCTGCTATGTTATTCCTTATCTGTGTTAATGGTCTCACTGATGTCCTCCACTCTTTTCTCAAGTCTGGTGAGTATCCTTATGATCATTGCTTTAAATTCTCCAGCAGGCATGTTACTTCTCTCTGTTTCACTTGGATATCTGGCCGTATCTGTCCTGTTCTCTCATTTGGGACAAATTCTTCTGTCTTTCTCATTTTGTCTAAATCTCTGTGCCTGTTTCTGTGTGTCAGGAAAGTCAGGTGTATCTTCTGTTCTTGAAGGTAATGGACTCATGAAGAAGAGGTCCTGTAGTGCCCCGCAGTGTAGTGTTCCCTCCTCCCCAGGGTCTGGTGCTTCTGGGAGCATCCCCAATGTGTGCTGCATGGACTCGGCTGTTGTTTCCTGGCCACTTTATCCTTTAGGCCAGTCACTGGCAGAGGCTCTCATTGCTTGTGAGGGCAGTGTTTGGTCCCCAGCTTGAATGGGGTGTGTTTTAACTAGATGTGTTCTGGTGAAATGAGACCTGTTGCTGCCTCCACTGGAATGGAGGCCTCGCAAAATTCCCAGGTAGGGAGAGGTGGTGTTGGTAGGAGTTTGGGCTGGTATTCTGGGGAAGAGGGACACCATGCTGGGACTGAGGCAAGAATGACTGGGAAGGGCAGTTCTTCCAGAAACATTGGGGGTTGGGGTGGTAGGGGATAGGGGATGGGGCTTAGTGTAAGCAAATTAGGTAGCCAGTGTCAGTGATGCACTGTTCCCTCAGGTGCTTATGCTGAGAGGCAGGGGAGGGAAATGGGGCCTGTCAGTTCCTTCATTCCCAGAGGGTTCTTTCCATGAAGACTGCTTCTCTGGGACACACTAACCTCCCCAGTGCATGCCCCAGGAACTCTACAGATCACTCTTTCCATGTTGTATGTCTGTGGGCTGTTTGCCCTGCCTTCTCTCCAAGAGCAGCCCCGGTACCCTCCAAGCTATCCCTGAGCCAAGCACACTGACCTTTATAAGTCCAGGCTTTCTACATATTATATGATTTCATTTATATAAATGTCTGGAATGGGCAAATCTAGAGAGACAGAAAGGGAATGCAGATGATTGCTGATGGGTATGGCATTTCTTCTGAGGGTGATTAAATGTTCTGGAATTAGTGGTGGTGATGGCACTACCTTGTGATTGTACCAAAACCACTGAACCTACACTTTATATAGTGAATTTGTAGTATGCAAATTATATCTCAATAAATCTTTTATAAATCAATCAATGAATTAATCTCCAGGCTGTAAGCCCTGCTGGTTGCAAGAACTCACAAAATTCGAGCCCTCTCAATTTCCAAGCCCATTGCTATTGGGATTCGTTTTCCCCAGGTGCTCCCCCGAGTGTTAGTCTGTCTCTCACCCTTCTCCACAACCGCAGCTTTCTCCCCACTGCAGCAGCCATGATCCCTTTCTCTCCCAAGCCATGTCTTTGCCGCTTCCTACCTTCTTCAATGTGGCCTCTTCTTTACCTTCAGTTATAGAGTTTGTTTGCCAGTCTCCAGATTGATTTCTGGGGTATTATGGATGATTTGATAGTTATCTAGTTGTATTCATGGGATGTAACAAACCAAGGGTCCTCCTATTCTGCCACCTTCTCCCCCTCCTACTTAAATGCTATTTAAAAAGTATTATTTGAACTAAAGAAGAGAGGTGTTCTATATAGGAGGAGCATAGATCAAAGCCATTGTTAAGGAAAGCCACTTTTCCTCCGCCCTCCTAGGTTTAGTGACAAGGCCTTTGATTTTATAATAACAAAAGATGGATTAATAGGACAAAAGGCACACAATTTTTATTAATATTTATGTGCACAGGAGTTTATAAAAAAGAAATGAAAGTCAAAGAAGTAGTTAGACTTACGGTTTACCATTTTAACAAAAAAAAAAAAAAAGAGGGAGTTTGGGCTTCCAGGAATAATAAGTTATGGGGAAGTGACTACAAAATATATGGAGAAGGGGGTGCCTGGGTGGCTCAGTCGTTAAGCGTCTGCCTTCAGCTCAGGTCATGATCTCAGGGTCCTGAGATGGAGCCCTACATCGGGCTCCCTGCTTGTCAGGAAGCCTGCTTCTCCCTCTCCCACTCCCCCTGCTTGTGTTCCCTCTCTCGCTGTGTCTCTCTCTGTTAAATAAATAAATAAAATCTTAAAAAAAAAAAAGAAAATATATGGAGAATAATGGAAGATAAAAATTAAGTTGTTCAGACTTACCTTGATTCTGCCTCTCTGCCTTGGGTGATGAGTTGCTCTCTTCTTCCCATGACAGGAAAAGGGAACACCTTCACAAAAGGAATTTATGCCCTGCTTGTAGGTGGGTAAGGGGAAGGCAGAGAACCATTCCTGCATCTGTGGACTCTCAATTGCCTTCAGCTCAAAATAATCCTTATGCTAAAGTTGCATATCTTAGGGTAGCATACCTTGATCTCCTCCACAGTAGGTCAAGTCAATTTTGAATCTGTGTCACTTTGCTTCTCATTTAGTTTAGCCCTTTCAGATATGTTTGTGTGTGCTTGATTAAGTAAAATTAGTTATATTGTTAGCTGTAATAACAGAACAATATTGGGATAAAAAAAAAACAGGCTAGTAATCAAGCCAACAAAGGAACTCTTCAACGACGTTCCATCATGCTCAGTTTGTAACTGGGATAGAGTGTTCTGCTGTCCTGGCTCAAAGGGTATTTCAAACTGGTTTTGCCTTATCTCCTGGATGTCAGGGAATGAGACTTTCCTTTTAAGTCAACACCATTGCATTAAGTATCTGAGTCCTCCACTTTGTTCTGGACAACAATGAGTTTCCAGAATGAGTGGATGGTAGATCATCCCCTCAGTATATCAGTAGTATGTGGGTGTTTATTCCAAAAAGCACAGGGTTTGTGCATCCATTCCTTGCTCTCTTATTCATGTGATTATTCCTCCAGCTCCTTCTCCTCTCTTGTTCTCAGTTCACTGCCCTTTATATAATCACCCCTGGACAGACAACTTCACTCTGCATATGTGCATGGGAATTTTTCCATCTTGGGAAGGCTTTCTTCTTTTCCTCAGCAAATGATTTGATGTAGGTTTGGAGGGGAGAGATTGAGAGGCCTTTGGAGTGATTTAAAGAACTTCATGACTACATAAGGCACCAGGGTGCCTCAGTCAGTTAAGAATATGACTCTTGATCTCTGCTCAGGTCTTGATCTCAGGGTCAAACGTTCAAGCCCCACACTGGGCCCCAAGCTGGGCCTGGAGCCTATTTAAAAAAAAAAAAATTTTTCATGACTGCAAGTATTGGGGAATGGGAGGGTGCTGGTTGAGGGAAAAACAAATAAGTTAGCTATATCTTTCTATGTCTAAAAATTAAGCTCCTTCCCCTAACCTGCAGGACACTCTGACCTGGCTCTAGCCCACCTCTTTACACATCAGATTTTGTACTTTCTCTTACTTCCCTGGAATAGGCTTCTCCTAGATCTTTGCATGACTGACTCCTTAGTGTCATTTACTCTCAATTCCAGTGATGTCTACTTATAGACATCTCTCCTCAAAATCTAATCAAAAGCAGCCCTGCAAGTCACTATCACATCATAGTACTTTTGTTTACTTCATGGCACTTGTCACCGGCAGAAGTTGCTTCATTCACATTTGTTTACCTGTATATTGTCTAACTCCACTGGAACATGAACTCCAGGAAAACAAAGACTAGGTATCTCCCTTATTTACTGCCCTATCCCCAGTACCTATAATGTTGCCTGGCAGTAAGTCCTAAATAAATATTTGTGTGCTCAGTGATTGTCGACTGAGTAAGAGAATAATTTGTTGAAGTATGTGAAAGGTAAGGAGTTCACTTAGAGCAGCTGTTTACAGATTTTTTTCTCCAGGATCTCATCCCCCTCAAAATTATTAAGGATGACCAAATAACTTTTACTTATGTGTTGTATATATGATACTTAATGTATTAGCAATTAAAATTTTAAAATTATGTATCAATACATTTATAAATAACAATAATAAGTCCATTACATGTTAACATTAAAAAAAAACACCCTTTTAAAATAGAAAGTATTTTCCAAAACAAAATAATGAGAAAAGTGGCATTGTTTTACATTTCACTAATCTATTTAACATCTGGCTTAGTAGAAGACATCTGGACTTTCATATCTGCTCTACAATCAAAAGGTGTGATACGTTATTTTGGTTAAAGTATATAAAGAAAATCCAAGCTCCTCCAGTTGTGCAATTGGTAAAAGGAGGGATATTTTAATAGATTTTTAGATAATTGTGGCTATTCTTCTCTGTACTAACAAAGCTTGATAAGTGATACTTTGTTAAGGTTAATTGCCATGTGGAATCTGAAACTATATCAATGAACTTTTTGTACTCTGTTGAATTAAAATCTTATTGGTCTATCTTATACTTTGAATGGGTGTGTCTTTACCCATGTGTGATTTTGTAATGTATTTTATTGGCCATTTGTAAAATATTAATTGACTGAGTTATGCACATATTCTAAATGTTGATACATTTTATTATGTAGCCTATAAAAAAATCACATTTGTTAATAATACCCCTGATATTTCCGAAGAGTCTTTAAGTATTGAGAAGCTGTCAAGTTAATGGTAGCAGATATAAGTTTTCAAATTTAATTTTTGCTTAAAAACTTGAATCTGTCATTGGCAACAAGTACTTGCAGTGATTTTTCTTGAATTGATGAGCACACTTTATTCATTTTTCAAAAAACTTATGTCAAATACCCAAGACTGGGTGCTCATAGTTTGTCATTCTTTTAAATAAGAATCATTTTTTATGGAAAAAAAGTGACTAGTTCAGCTTGTAACTCAAGTGATTGCAAAAAAATATTTTTTTCTTGAGACAACATCTTACCTCAGTATGCAGCAAAAATATTTATGTGTAGCTATAGCAAAAGATATTTAAAAGATGTGCACTCAAATGTTGAGATTTAGTAAAATTTTTTAGTAAAATTCTACCACCTCATCAATTTTTAATCACTGTTAATTGTAACAGGTGACTTTTTTTTCTGTGAATGTATGGCAATAAAGAATACCATAAATACTAGAACTGTATGGTGACACTGCCTTGTTTCATGCTGGCTGGGACACCTGTAGTTTTCCCCACCATTGTTCCTGCACTATCAGTACAAATTTTAATTCTTTGTAAAAGAGCAAAAAAAAAATTAGTATTATCATCAAAATAATGTTGACTTAATCTACCCCTTGAAAGGGGACCTTCCCACCCTCCCCCAAAGATGTTCTAGGGCCATACTCTAAGAAGTACTACTTTAGTTCATGGTTGCTGTAGGCCAGAGATAAAATATAGAAGAATAGTTGACATACCTTCTCAACCCAAACTTCAATCCAATTGAATCTGCAAATACTAAGTTCAAATAATGTTTTCTTCCTACATTCCCTTATCTATAAATATCTACCCAGCAATGAGCACAAAGAACAAGGTAGCAAGTGTGAGGTATCTTATACAGCTAAAGACTGCAATTATGGAGGCTTATTGCTCTATTATTATCTAGGCATTGCTGATCTTCTACATAGGAGACAGGTCTTACATTTGTGCTCTATGTCTTAGAAACATTTCTGTCATCTTCTACCTATGGATGGGTAGAGTATGAAGAGAGTGAAAAAGGTTATAGGTAATAACCCATAAGTTTTAAAGCTCTCTCCCTAAAATTGTTCTGCCAGAATACTGGCCAAACTTCTCAAAGAAATTAGAATGACCAGTTCTGATGACAGGACATCATTTAAAAACTTGAAGTTTCTTTTTACCCTATGAGAGATTGCTTAGGCCACTTGCTTGCACAGATGGCCATGTAAAAGTTTTAATTTTATTCTGCTTTGGGCATGCTTTGTATTTCCACACGCTTGCTATTATATTGCAAGTCTATAAGCAAGGCTCTTTTATCCATACTTATGAGCATCCAGGAAATGCTGGGAATTCAGCACAAGGAACAACCCTCAGCAACAAGGGTAGGAAATGAATACCGAACTTCCTGGTCCTTCAGTAAGATAATTCTAAGTTCCTGAGAGCATCTGCAGCTGGACTGAACCCCATTGTCTACATAGGTAACCCATCTCATTCCGTGCACCCTTTAGTGGCTTTTCTCCTTTCCCTGTCTCACTTCAACTTCACTCGTGCATCCTGGGATCCGCTAGATAAACTACCTACACCCAAGTCCTCTTTTTTCAGGATTCACTTTTGAGAGATCAAAGACAAAACCTTCCTTCAAAGTCAGTGGTAATGAACAAATCTGATGGTGGGCTTAGTTGGGAGGCAGAGAAGGGAGGAGGGAAGTAGTGTCACCTTTTACTTAACAGCTGAAATGTGTTCTAGTTATATGTCATTGACATACCATTATGTTAAGAAAATTTCATACAGGACATACTCTCCATTTTCAAACCATGGAGGCATGCCTGGGTGGCTCAGTAGGTTAAGCATCCAACTCTTGATTTGGGCTCAGGTCATGACCTCAGGGTTGTGGAATTGAGCCCCATGTTGAGCTCACAGGGATGTTTTCAGGCATGGTTTCTGGAGCTGTATCTCCACCAACATATTTTTCTCATGATACTTGATTTTCAGAGTCACTAAATTTGTCTGTGGACTCTACTCTTTGTTATCTGGCAAAGCTTATAGATTTACAAGTCATATTTCTATATTGCTTTCCCCTTTACTTTCTTTAGCTACTATCAGTCTGGCTTATAATAACTGTTAATATATGAGTGAATACAGAAGGAAGGACTGGAGGAAGGGAAGGAGGGAGGGAGAGATAAAGGAAGGACCACTGAATTTTAAAATGCATTTGGTGCTACACCATTCAGTTCTAAAGGGCAGGTTTGATTTATTCTGCATATCTAAATAACAGTATTTGCAAATTACCTGGTTATCTGTAATTTTTAACAATAAGCTCAGGTACTCCTTAATGTCAAGTGAGAAAATAAGTTTCACATATCAGAAACTCAGGAAAAGCACTGAGATCTGGGAAGCATTCTTCAAAGGAAATTAAAGTCTAAACACCAAGGCATAGTTCAGTAGAGGGAGTCAAAACAAGACATCCCAAGTTCTTAGCAGAATGGTTTAGTTCAAGGATATTTTACTCCATTCTAAAGAAGAACAAATAATTCAGAAATCAAGCACACATAAAGGAAAACAAGGTGCATGAAGTTCTGGGTCCTTAAAAGCATAATACAAATTAATCTACGTGAAGATGTAGTGAATGATGAGACATCTTCTGAAAATTAAAGTAGTGATACTCTTACCACGCAATTGCACTGCTTGTTATTTACCCAACAGAGTTGAAAACTTATGTCCACACAAAAACCTGCACACAAATGTTTATAGCAGCTTTATTCATAATTGCCAAAACTTGGAAACAACCAAGATGTCCTTCAGTACATCAATGGGTAAATAAACTGTGGTCCATCCAGACAATGGAATATTATTCAGACCTAAAAAGAAATGAACTACCAAGCCATGAAAAGACACGAAGAAACCTTAAATGCTATTACTAAATGAAAGAAGGCAATCTGAGAAGGCTACACCCTGTATGATTCCAACTACACGACATTCTGGAAATGGCAAAACTATGGAAACAGTAAAAAGATCAGTAGTTGCTAGGGGGAGGGAGAGATAAATTGTGGAACACAGAGGATGTTTAGGGCAGTGAAACTACTCTGTATGATGCTATAATGGTGGATACATGCCTGTATACATTTGTCCAAACCCCTAGAATGTATACCAAGAATGAACCCTGTTATAAACTATGGACTTTGGGTGGTAATGTGTCATTGTAGGCTCATCAGTTGTAACAAATAAACCACTCTGGTGGGAGATGTTGATAATGGGAGAGCCTATGCACATACAAAGGGCAGGCAGTTTCCTGTACCTTCTGTTCAGTTTTGTGGTGGACCTGAAACTGCTCTAAAAAATATTTTTTAATATTTTTTAAAAAATATTAAAGTAGTATATAATTTATTCTCACCAGCAATTATCTATGTTGAACCGACACATTCAAGATTGTTCTTAAGAAGTTATTTCTTTTGGGATGCCTGGGTGGCACAGTCGGTTAAGTGGCCTGATTAGTTCTGATCTCAGGATCATGAGGTAAAGCCCCACATCGGGCTCCGTGCTCAGCACTGAGTCCACTTCAGATCCTCCCTTCCTCTGCCCTTCCTACTCATGCTTTTTTTCCCTCTCTCTCTCAAATAAATAAATAAATCCTTTTCAAAAAGATTTTAAAGAAGAAGTTCTTTCTTTCTCTATCCCCCTCAAAAGGAAATCAAAATAAAGAGAAAAATAATCAATCTTGAAATGCTTATGACTTTTTATTTTCTCCGTACCACTCTCTCCAAATCATATTTTTACAAAGGGCCTGACTGTGCAAAAATGTTTATAAAAATATTCTCTGTAAATTCCAGTCCAACCACCTTGGAATGTGTGTGATCTTTTACTTCCTACTTCAAGAATTAGTCTTCCTGATTTTCTTTCCAAGACAAGCAGGCTTTAGTTCAGTTGAGGAAATACAATAAGTAATTCATCCAGGCTATAATTTCAAACCGTTGGGCTTCTGGCAACTTGCCCCTCCTCACCATTCTTTAGACCCTCCTCCCCTCCTCCCTTTCTCCTCTTCACTCCCACTCACCCACAGCCCCCTGATATCCTCCATGGAAGCAACAAGTTTGCAAACTGGAATGATGGGAAGGCTTTGAAGTCGCTCAGGCATAATAATTTGCTTTCTCTTTTTAAAAACAGATCTACTGGTAAAATAAATCAAGTGTCAGGCAAAGTGGTATAATCAAATGTTGTGTTTTGTGCCTCTTTCTGAAGAACAAATAAAATTTTCCCTCCATAGGGATGAGAAATGATTTAAAGAGTTGGAATAAACTTCACCTCTCTGTCCCCAAATTCTTGATCTTCAAATATTGACTATCTCGGGGAGAAATGCAGATGATCCCCAGCAGGTCCAACTCAGAGAGAGCGCCAGGAAGGTTAATATGTGGCTGCTCAGTAACTGAGACAGCAGCGCCTCTAGGTTCTTTCCAATTTTCCGGCCACAAACTTGATCCCTTATGGTATGTATTATATTCACAAGTTATAGTTCACAATTATATAACCTAGTCCTTTGCTGCTTCTCTGCCTGGTTGGAAAGGAGGGATAGGAACTGATAAATACCAAAGTAAATCCAAGCTAGTAGCGGGAAAAGAAATACTGTTTCATTATATATTTATAAATGTATACCCCAATACTGCTTATGCCAGTTTCCTGTTTATCTTAAAGATGGGGCCACACTGATCCCCTTGTAGTCGTTTTCAGAAAAGGTTAATGCTAAAGTCAAGCTCCATGCAACACAACTTATGGGAATTAAATACCATTCCCACAGTAATGTCAGCAAAGTCCCATGATCTCAGGTATATCAGTGATGAAGACCCTCTTCTTGACCAACTCTCAAAGCATAGCTTCTAACAGCTTAAAGATGTGTCCCAACGATGGCATCCACCCCCTCTTAAAATGCCTCCTGAAAAAGCTTACAATTAGAAATCTTTTCTCTGCTTCTTTGAGATATAAATATTCTACCACCCAAAACTGGCTCTTCAAGGACCTAGGAGCCATCTCTTTGAAATAAAACACTGAAGGAGATACCTCTCCCTCTGGTTCCCCGACCCTGTGAGGGAGGAAGGGCCTAACTTCAGTGGACACCAACTTGCACAAGCACCGCCAGTCATAAATACACTAGAAGTTTCTTCCGCCTCTGGGTAATCACCGATTAGCCAGATGGCCTAGTTACAGGGACCAAACACCTCCTTCACGCTCTGCATTGACTTTCTTTTGGCACACCTCAGTACTTTAAAAGTCTTCTTTTGTCAGGAACCTTTTCCTAGAGAAGAAAACTCTATGTAAGAAGCAAAAGAATCAGGACAAAGGCAAAAGAACCACAGAGTTAGATAAGTTGCCACCTGCACCTGTCCGGACACAAAAGAGTTCAAGAGCAGGTGCGGAAGAGAGAAGCCTCAGGTCCCGTGACTCAGGGGGGAGGAGAAAGAGATTAAAAAAAATGAACCCAAAGAAAAAAACCAAAAAAGGCATGATTTGGACGAGGAAGAAAAAGGCCGTAAAGAGCCAAAGGGATTAAAGACATTTAAGGAAATCAGAAATGCATTTGATTTACTTAAATTAACTCCAGAGGAAAAAAATGATTTTCCTGAGAATAATCAGCAAAGAGAAGAAATACTAGATTGTAAAATCACAGAAGATCACGAAACCAAGGAAAACAAGCAGTTACTTAAAGAAAGGAGCAATACAAGAGATGAAACTGATACTTGAGCATATATAGCTGCAGAAGGTGATCAAGAGGTTCTAGACAGTACGTGCCAAGCAGATGAGAGTTCTGGTATGTGTGTCGTCATTTTGCAGTATTTTTTCAGGGTAAATGCTCCATATTATTTCACTCTCCTTACTCTTCTCTCCCAGTACAATTCTGATCAGAAAATAACGGAGTAGATTTTAGTGATCTCCTGACATTTTTTAATACATTTTTATATTGAAGACTTAAGTCATTCTGTGATTTCTAAATTCATTGAACAAATATTTCCTGAGTTCCTATACTGTGCTCAACACACTTAGAAATTATAAAGATTTTGGTTTTCTACATTACCTACTCTTGCCGAGCAGTCTGTTTCTACATCTTACTAGATTTCTTTCAGAAAATTATCAAATACAGGCTTATTTGTATTCTGCCCTTTTAATTTTGCAGTAACATTTGATAAATAAGATTATATTATCAATGCTGTCCTGGGGATGTTGGAATGGGCTGCCAAGGAAGGGAGAATCATGTGTAGAATACAGAGTACAATAGCTGTAGGGGAGAGTAATAAAAAAGAGTGGTGTGTTTGTGTGTGTGTGTGTATAAAACTGGGACAGAATAAACAAAAGAGTTTAACCGGAAAAAATTTTTTTAAAAAAAGTCTTCTTTTGTTTCAGCAGAGTTGAGCTCAGGGTTCTCTTCCCTATTGCAATAGTTATTACTGAATAAAATGTCTTTATCACTGTTAACTAGTGTCCAACTTTAT
This sequence comes from Zalophus californianus, assembly GCF_009762305.2. NCBI lineage: Eukaryota > Metazoa > Chordata > Mammalia > Carnivora > Otariidae > Zalophus > Zalophus californianus. The sequence continues at coordinate 75,002,038 of NC_045603.1, forward strand.
CTTTGACATCAGTCCCAGTTCAGTGAAGGAAACAGTAATCACTCTAGGCATTTCAAACAGAAGAAATGTAAAGAAAAGTAGTTAGGTATTTACAAAATCTTATTGGAAGGATTGAAGAATTGGAGGTGCGGTTACTACATTTACTATCTAAATTAGGAGACATTTTTAGAACGAGGTGGGCTCCATGAATAATTACACCGGCATGATGGGTATAAATCAGGACTGTTCTAAGCATACAGATAAATAATCAACCTAAAGTCAGGCGGTCACTGCCATGTCAAAGTCACACCAGTTTGCTGCTATTCAGAGTTTTGAAGCTTCTGCCCCTACTGCTGCTGTCACGACACTGAAAGGCTCACATCCACAAAGCTAGAGGCTAGAGGCTAGAAAGGAAAAGGCTGAGGTGAGTCCCCACCAACTTCAACCTGAGTGTGCTTGTCAGGAAGACAGTCTTCTCCTGAGCTCCTCTAATCGGCAGAACCTGATTCACATCGGGACCCCTCCCTGCAACTGAGTCTGGAAAAGTCATTGATAGTTTTCCAGTCTCTCCACAAAAGGGGAGGATGAAATGCAGGTTCAGAGAACGGATAAAGGCATCTACCGTAATCTATCATACCAGACACACTATTTGGCCATGATATCAAATTGAAAAATATGTCTCTGCCATGTCAGAGCTCTAAAACTCTGAAGTATTAAGATATCCCAGTCCTCGGGGTGCCTGGGTGGCTCAGCTGTTAAGCGTCTGCCTTCTACTCAGGTCATGATCCCAGGGTCCTGGGATCCAGCCCCGCATCGGGCTCCCTGCTCCGTGGGAGGCCTGCTTCTCTCTCTCCCACTCCCCCTGCTTGTGTTCCCTCTCTCGCTGTGTCTCTCTCTGTCAGATAAATAAATAAAATATTTTTTAAAAAAAGAGATCCGAGTCCTCTCAAGGTTGCCTGAATGAACTCTGAGCAACCTGACTCAGGACCATTCATTTGTTTTACCCATTGTTAAGTGCTCATCCTAATTCTACCTACTGTGAGAAGGAGGCAAAGATGAGGAAGAAGTGTTTTTTGCCCTGAATCTGTTAATAAGTTATTGATACATTAATATTTTTTCAAGGCAGCAGACAGAGTTGTTTTCTACAAGTATAATGAAAAGAGTGTAAAGGATCTGTGTGGTCAAGAAGAGGGCTTCCTGAGGAGTTATAAATACAGTGATACTTTGATTGGGTTTATGTTCCAGCTGCTGAGTGTTTTGTGGAATGTTTAATAAATCAGTTACTTGGTTTGTCCTTTGGGTGTTGCTATGATAGATACTGAGGAACATCAGATAGCATCTACTGAGTAAGAGATAGAAGAGGGGGAGAAAAACAGAGAAAATGACCAAGAGTCAGTACCAGAAAAGACCCAGAAAGAGACAAAAAGACCCAGAGAGAAATGGAGAGACGAAGGCAGACACGTGCACCTCCCTCCCCATGATACAGGTGTGTACGCATGTACATAGGCACACATGCACACCCTAACAATTAGGGGGTGGGGCAGATGAGAGAAGAGATGGAGAAGTGAGTACACAAAAGCAAAATCAAGAACAAAAGTAAAATCAAGAAGATAAAAATATAAAGATTGAGAAAAGTCTTTATAATGCTGAAGCTATGCAGAGAATTGGTACAACACAGGAACACATTTTAGAGATTTGGGGTTTATTATTTATTTTGTTCCTGCATTATTTTTGATATTTTTGTTTTGTTGCTAATGAAGAATGTCACATGAACATACGTTCTGATTATGAAACGAGCTTTCATCCAGAATTAAATTGGTGAGGTACAAATTTAAGAGATATTGAGAGGAAATATTTTTTGAAGTTTTCAAATTTGTCATCTGTGCTTCCTTCATCCCATATTTCTACTACGTAGATAATGTGAGCACCTGCTTTGCTGTAATAATTTTGATGTTGAGTCATATAAGTATTCTCCTTTAGTGTGGATGAAATCCCAACATATCTCCCTGATTCTGTAATTTGAGTCATTATCTAAAGTATTATTGCTGATTTTGTACACACTCATTACTTTTTCTTGCACTTCACTATTTCCTCCAAATGAAAAGAAAATCTTTTAATGAAGAGTATTTTTCAAACAGATTAGTTGGTGAACCATCAAAGACAATTTTATTATTATCCGGAATTACACAGATTTGTCCACTGTCACCATATTGTTCAACATTGTTTTGAGGTTCAAGGTCATTTAGCAAAACAAGAAAAAGAAATAAACTGCATAAATTTTGGAAAAGAAGAGACAAAATTATCATTATCATTATTCTATGCAATCTGATTTAATAGCCCCAAAATATAAAAGATTCAACTACAATATATATTTAGAATTAAATTAGATTCCTGGAGACAAGAAAGATTTTAAAAATCAATAGCTTTTCTATATGTTAAAATAACCAGTTAGACATCAAAATAGAACATATGTTTTATTCATAACTGTGGTAAAAACTACTAAATATCTAGAAATAAATTTAGTAAGGAAGGCATAAGAGCTCTGTGAAAAAAAATTGTATCACAGGACATAATGGGAGACCTAAGTGAGTAAAAAGAACATCCACTATTCACAGTGAGAAGGCAGAATGTCTTAAAATGCTAATCCCACCTGAATAGATCCATAAACACAGTGAAATCTAAATTAGAATATCAAAGCAGGATTCTGAAACTAAGAAAAGTCCAAATGTCAAATGATAAAATAAATATGAAGAAATTACTGAGAAATGTTTGATAAAAAAGAATCACAAATAGATACATGTCCCACCAAATATAAAAAACATAAAAGCTACTATTAATCGAAACACTGTGGTATTAGTACAGAAGTAGATAGATCTAGGTATATATAGAAATGCAATATATGACGAAGTTAACATTACAAATAATTTGGGAAAAGATGAGCCATATAATAAATTGTATCAGGACAACTAATTGTGATTTGGAAGAATTTTAAGTGAATTCATAATCTCTCAACATATATAAAAATATTAAATATTAAAATGCTAATGAGGCGGTGCCTGGGTGGCTCAGTCGTTAAGCGTCTGCCTTCAGCTCAGGTCAAGATCCCAGGGTCCTGGGATCGAGTCCCGCATCGGGCTCCCTGCTCCACGGGAGGTCTGCTTCTCCCTCTCCCACTCCCCCTGCTTGTGTTCCCTCTCTCGCTGTGTCTCTCTCTGCCAAATAAATAAATAAAATCTTTAAAAAAAATAAAATACTAATGTTAGTAATATATCTCTTAAAATGTTAATACATACAGATAAAACAATATTCTGCAACTTTTTGGTGGGTGATTTGGGAAGCATTTCTAAACTCAGAATTAATAAAGAAAAATTGGACAGACTTGACTATATAAAAAGTTCAATCATGAGTTATATCATGAAGATTTCATTAAGAAAGTTACCTAAGGGGCACCTGTGTGGCTCAATCGGTCAAGTGTCATGATCTCAGGGTCCTGGGATTGAGCCCCATGTCGGTCTCCTTGCTCAGCAGAAAGCCTGTTCTCCCTCTGCCTGCCGCTCCCCCTGCTTGTGCTCTCTCTCTCACTCGCTCTCTTTCTCTCTCTGTGTCAAATAATAAATAAAATCTTTAAAAAAAAAAGCAATTTACCTAATGTTAGGCAAGGAGAAAAACACCGTATTACATATTAACAGACAAAAGGCTAATATCCTTAATGTATAAATAATGGCAATAATTTAATAAGAAAAAGACAAGCCAGTGGAAAAGTGGGCAAAAAATACCAACAGAAGAACAAGTACAAATGGCTTATAAACCTAAGGAGGCTACAATTGAAATAAAAACAAGAGAACAATTTTTAAGAAGATAGTAACCAATATTAGCAAAAGTGTTGAGCAACTGGAATTCTCATAATATAAATTAATATAATTTATGGGAAAGTAATTTGTCCAAGAAATCGTAAAGTATGTATTCCCTTTAACCTAACATTTCTTTTCTGGGACTCTAGCCCACAGATCTAATATGAATGGCAAAGCAATTATCATAGCATGATACCATTTCTGCAAAGTTATTTGTGCAGTTCTGTGTGTGTGTCTGTATGTTATGTATGTATCTATAGCTGGTTCTATATAAAATTAGGACAAGGGCGCCTGGGTGGGTCAGTCGTTAAGCGTCTGCCTTCGGCTCAGGTCATGATCCCAGAGTCCTGGGATCTAGCCCCGCCTCGGGCTCCCTGCTCAGCGGGAAGCCTGCTTCTCCCTCTCCCACTCCCCCTGCTTGTGTTCCCTCTCTCACTGTCTCTCTCTCTCTGTCAAATAAATAAATAAAATCTTTAAAAAACTAAATAAAATAAAATCGAGGACAAGTTTGGGATAAATAGGCACAAATAGGTACTTTGGGAAAATATAGTCAAATCGGAGGAAAAGAAGATTTTCAATTCTTTATAAATTTTCATTTTAAAAGTAATGCTTGTAAACAGACAAATGGATAAGGAAAATGTGGCATGTATAAACAATTAAATATTACTCCACCTTTAAAAAAAGAAATGAAGGAAATCCTGTCATTTGTTTTTTGTTTGTTTTTGTTTTTTTTTAAAGATTTTATTTATTTATCAGAGAGAGAGAGAGAGAGAGGCAGGCAAAGGGAGAAGCAGGCTCCTTGCTCAGCAAGGAGCCCGATGTGGGACTTGATCCCAGGACCCTGGGATCATGACCTGAGCCGAAGGCAGGCACCCAACTGACTGAGCCACCCAGGCATCCCGGAAATCCTGTCATTTGTGACAACATAGATGAAACTGGAGGACACGTGGCTAAGTGAAATAAGCTAAACACAGAAAGACAAATACTACATGATCTCACTTAAACATGTGGAAACTAAAAAAAATGTGAAATATTTGGTAAACAGACTAGAATGGTGGTTACCAGGAGTTGGGGGTGGGGGGAAAGGGGAGGTACTGATCAAAGGAAACAAATTTTCAGATATAAGACGAATAAGCTCTGGAGACCTAATGTGCAGCATGGAGACTATAGTTAATAATAATGTATACTTAAAATTCACTGAGACAGTAGACATCAAGTGTTCTCACCACACACATAAAAATGGTAACTATAGAGGTGATAGAAATCTTAATTACTTTGATTCTGGTAACCATTTTACCATGTATATATTCAACAAAACATCACATTGTACACCTTAAATATATACAATTTTTATTTGTCAAAAATACATTTAAAATTTGTTAAAGTGGTAAATTTTAGAATAAACAGAATGGTAATTTTAGGTACATCTATGTTGGCTCTTATTTGTAAACTGAATAAAGTATTTGACTTTAGGGTGCCTGGGTGGCTCAGTCATTAAGCATCTGCCTTCAGCTCAGGTCATGATCCCAGGGTCCTGAGATTGAGCCCCACATCGGGCTCCCTGCTCAGCGTACTTCTCCCTCTCCCACTCCCCCTGCTTGTGTTCCCTCTCTCACTGTTTCTCTCTCTCTGTCAAATAAATAAATAAAATCTTTAAAAAAAGTATTTGACTTTAAATTATCTCTATTTCTTTCTGTAACAGATGTGATTTTATTCAATTCTCCCACAATATTCTTGTTTTCAGCTCTATTTGTCACATCAGTCACTCAATAAATATTTGCTGAACAAATGAATTAATAGCCAGACATTCTCCACCCTTTATCTGTCTGTGGACCTCTTTTTCCTTCCTAAATACAATAGCTAGTTTTGATTTCTGTTGAGCTGATTTAGCACTAATTATTCATCAGATTTTTCAGTATTATTTTTTTAAATTGCTTTCATCTTCTTAGGGCTTTAGTTACCTCTCAATTCCTTGTGTACCTTCCACCTCCCACTTCTCCTCCACTCTCAAAGTAGAAAGCATGCACTTGTTGGCATATTCTGTCCATGTGCTCCTTTTTTTTTAAGATTTTTTTTTTTTTTTTTAGAGAGAGAGATCAGGGGGAGGGAGAGAGAGGGAGGATCTCAAGCAGACTCCACGCTCAACGGAGCCTGATGCCAGGCTGGATCCCAAAATCCTGAGGTCATGACCTGAGCTGAAACCAAGAGTAGGATATGATGTTTAAGTGACTGAGCCATCCAGGTACCCCCATATGCTCATTTTTAATCATTGATTTAGATATCATATAAGAAATGAATACATTTTTTAAATTAAAAGACAATTATGTGAAACTATTTGAAGAATTGTTTCTTCCATTTGAAGAATAAATTACGGGGCTCAATCATATGGTTTATTATTCTAGATAAAAAGAAAATAATTCCCCAATTAACCAGAGGGGGGAGGATTAATTTAATTGTGAAAATAAAGAAATATATTCCCATAATAAAAGCAAAATGTGTTGGTTCAGTTCAGATTTTCTACAGTGATAATCAAAATGTTCTTTGTTCACAGTCTACATGAAGTCCCTGATTCTCAAATCTGAAATCGGTTTAGGACGAGGCCCCAGTCAAACTGATAATAAAGACTGTTAATGCTTCTCTTGAAGGTCTGGCTGCCTTTATCTAAGTAACCTGCAGGGAGAAAGATTTCATAGGTGTAGTTATGTTGTCATTATTATTGTTTATTGTTTCTAATTACTCTCCCTAAATCATCTAAGGCTAAAAGGAAAAATTAAATAATATTTATTAAGTCCTTTGGAGGTATGAGCTACTTGGTAAATGCTACCTCATTTAATTCTGAAAACATATAATTAAACAGCCATTTTTATACCCACTTTAAAGATTAGGAAACAAACTTAGGGTTATAACTTGACCAAGATCTCACAGTTGGAAATGTTAAATTCAGGACCCAAACTCAGGTCTATCCAACTCTAGAGTTTGTGCTTCTTACACCAAAGCCACACCCATGAAGTCTTAAATATTGCTCTCAGTCAGAACATTATTACATGAATCTTCAAGTAAGTGTCGCTTTTCCCATTTCATATTTCATAATGATCAAATTTCAAAATGATAATTTTAAATACGAGATTCATTGTTATTTAAAACGTAAATTGGAAACTTAATTACTTCTTTTAAGTAGACTTTATTTCTGTCTATAGAAATTCTCTGCCTGTTGGAAAAAGACGCATTAAGAAGTGACCAATGTTCTGATATAATTATGTTCGTTTGTCTCTGGGGTTTTTCTTAGCATTTTAAGATGAGCTAATAATGCAAACCAATTAACAAACAAAATGAGATTACATTCAAAATCTACAAAGCCAAACACATTCCTAGTAAATACAAATATTAATAATTAGGGTTTTAATTAGAATAAACTTTAAACCAAAGGAGGTATAAAAATAAACATAGCAAGCCAACATCATCACAAGCAACAATTCTGGCAGAAAATATATAAGTATGCAAGTAAGCTCTATAAAGTCTTATTACCCTCCACCTGACCATGCTTTTAAAAACCTTTGTTTCCAATTTTGGATACAGACATCAAATATCAAAGTTTTCAAACTGAGCCAGCATTGGTTCACACTCAACTTTGCAAACAGTCGTTACAACCACTCCAGTTCTTTGCTAACAACCATAATGAAGAGGAAACAGAAAATAATGAAGTCAACTGTCTGGAAGTGTTTTCTTCATGTAGAAACATCTTGAGTTTTCTCTGGCAAGACTTAGATCTCCTTGCCCTATTTCAGGGAATAACTACTATAACTTTAAAAACCCTCAAAAGACACATTCTGGACCTGACATTTAAAAAAAAAGTAAAAAGATTGCAACATAAAATAAATGAGCAACATAAAATAAATCACATAATTAAGAGGGTGATTATGAATAGTATTGATACTTATATGCTCAAACCAGGGATGGAGTCCCTGTTGTGTAAAGTGCAGTCAATGAGAAATTAAGGGATACAGTGTGTTATCCTAACAAGAAGTCTAATTTGAGACTGAGTCTCCCGCAATAGGAAAGCCAAACTATCTTGTCCATGGTGCTATAATAGACAGTTAGGTTTTTAAAAATGTATAGGATCAATAGGGCACTGGGAAGGAAAGTCCATACAATGTAAAACTATGCAGGCATAAAAGACTAATGAGGGAGGCTTTTATGACTGATATAGAAAGATGTCAAGATAACAATATTAAAAAGAAGAAATAGGCAAAAAAGCAATGTGTAAAGTATGTAATCATTTCCTTTAAAAAAATTTTTTTTAACTTTAAGAGGGGATAGATTGAAAATATTTGGATTGTTTTTATATAAAACATCTCTGAGGGGCTTCGGGTGGCTCAGTTGGTTAAGCGGCTGCCTTCGGCTCAGGTCACGACCCCAGGGTCCTGGGATCGAGCCCCGCATCAGGCTCCCCTGCTCAGCGGAGAGTCCGCTTCTCCCTCTCCCTCTGCAGCTTCCCCTGCTTGTGCTCGCTCTCTCTCTGTGTCAAATAAATAAATAAATCTTAAAAAAAAAATCTCTGAAAGGATAACATTGGATAGCTGGGAGGAAAAATGAATAGCTGGTGTGGGACAGAGATTTTTTCATTGTATATTTGTTCATTCATTTTACTAAGCATATACTGTGACCCAGGAACTGTCTAGCTAAAAATTTTCTCTATGGATATAAACATATTCCAAAATACAAATTCAAAACAATATTCACTATAGCAAAATTATTAATGGGAGAAAACTTGAGAAAACCTACAACTGCATCAATGGTTGATCGCTTATGTAAATTGTTGTAGATCACCAATCTACTGGGTATAATTAGCAAGGAAAGGAGAATACCTGTGTACTCTGAATAAAACTGCCCCTCTGTCATCGCAGAAGCCTAGCTCCTATTTGCTACCCTCAGGTGAATCTTAGGGAGCCTCTGTGATAGTATATTTGGTCATTTGGGGTTTAGAAAGAAAAAAAATCCAAGAGAAACACTACACTAGCATGTCAAGAACTTCAAAGGTTCCTACATTTTACCCTACCGGCAAGCTAACAAACTAGTTTGTTCGCCACAGTTTTAAGGATGTTTGCAGAAGACGCAAGACTCCAGAAATAGAGCACTTTACTATTCACAGAATGCTAGTAGCCAGAGTTTCAGCTTTCTCTCATGCTTGTCCCTGAGCTCCAACTCCAAAAGGGTAACACAAAAGGTCCAGGTGACACCTACACACACAGTGGGTTGTAGTACAGGAGAGGAACTTAGAGCTCAGAGAACACAAATCTCTTATAATGGCCAGTAAGCATGCCTGCCCTTTACTCCAGAGGGAGACACTGTCCCTAGATTCTAAGATTGTACTTTGCTCTAGAAGGAGATATTATCTCTGTCTTACAGGATTACTTGCCACACTCAAGTCCTTGAAAAGACAGTCCATAACAAAGGTAGTCATTGTCTCTGTTGAGAAGATGGGCAGAACTATGAGAGACCCAAAGAGAATTGTCTCCTGACAATATCTACCTCTCATTTCTACACTCTAGTGGATTCTAGTGAATTTTCCAATGAATATACCACCATATCAACCACTCTGATTTGGCAAACAGAGGCTAGGACCTAATCCAGTCAATTTTTCTCACGCAGTAATAGCCTTAACTAAGACTATCAACGAGACTCTAAGGCCCAGTATAAGGCCAATCTTCAGGATTGACCCCAGTCATGCCTGGCTGGGTCCAGGACTTAACCAGCTCAACAAATACCATAAACCATCAGCCTCTACATTAGAAATCCAGATGGACTTTGCCTTAAGCTTCAGTATTGACCTCTCTGCTTGGCTGGAGACATAAATTTAGGTAGAACAAAATACATTTGCACTTTTTTATTCTCCACCTCAGGCCCCCACAGCAGGAGTCTTAGGTGATTCTCTTACCTATAAGAATGCTTCCTAGTGAGTTGAAACTATTCTGAATGCCTTTTAGCCCTGAGTTGGTACCATTGATCAGTTTGGTGAAAATGAAAAACAAATTTCATACCACTTTTTCTAGTTGAAGGACCATCTCATTGTAGGGATAGCTATCTACAAAGTGAACACAAATAAGTTAGTTATCCTTCTGGGAAGCTCCCGAAAGTAACCAGGAGTAACTTCAGTTTGGAGGGTTAACTATAGTCAACTATGGGCAACAGAAATAACTGAAGTTTTCCTTTAAATCCTTGAAAGTGTCTTATGACCACGTCTAAGATGCAAATCACTATTTGTGGGATGGAAGCAAATTAATGCCTGGCTTCCACACAAGAAGTACCTTTCCAGGGGTGCGTTTGGTGCCCTTGGGAAAAAAAAGTGTTGTTTACATTTTGGGGTTCCCCAAGAGGAGCTTACATCAGGCTAGGTACCCAGGTTGACAGTGTCTCCAATGTGCCTGTCAGCCAGCCAGTGAGCCTTAAGATTCCCAGTTCAGTTCAAATAACTGAATCTGTTTTTGTTTCCGGAATGGCTGTTCAAGGAAGGTAGTGTAACCTGTCCTGTTCGTCTAGGCCACCAGCCAGGATGGCCCCTATTTCTGAGCCTCTCACACAGAAATCATCCGTCAGTATCTCTGGATGTTTGATCACCCTCATTCTCATACCTGTTGCCCAGTCATTTGACTGGATAGACAAATGCCACCTGATTGGTGTGTTAAAAGGTTTGGGTTTCACTTGTTCCACAGAAAATTACCAGGAGGAAGAATAGTAAACTCTAAGAGCACAGACTCTGGAGCTAGGATGCCTAGATATGGATCCTGATTCTGCCACACGTTTGTGAATATTACCACTGATCTTATCAGAAAAAAAAATCTTTAAGTGCTAGGAAGCTGTCAAGCTCACAGTACCACACATGAGTTTCCAAACTCTATAAAGTTTGAAAGTTCAAATTTTATCATTGGCAACAAATAGTGTCAGTTGTGTTCCTTGAAGCAACAGGCTCACTTTGTTCATTTGAGAAAATGTCTGCCAAATTACCAAATCTGAATAACTATAGTTTATCAGCCAGTCATTTTTTCAAGTAAAAATGTTCCATGAAAAAGCAGTTAGTTCGACTCACGAATCAAGCAATCACACAAGGGCTTTCTTTCAAGACAACAATCATACTACATATATAGCAGAAGGGCTTGATGAATACTTCCAGCTTTGTCATATAGAATATTAAAATGATGTGTAATCAAAAAGTGATATTTAGTCAAATTAATCGTTTGTACTCCTTTATCAAAGACAATCTTAAGTGAAACTCATTTGGTGATTGACAGGGTTTAGAACACACTGGGCCTAAAATGTGGCACTTTGGCATAATGAATATTTTAAACTGAAGGGATCTGAGAAACAACAGGTGCAAGAAGGACTCTCTCACATCCCCCTTCTCCCCTAAAATAGGTCATAAGACCGTCAAGTGAGAAGTGCCCTCCCAATACCTGGAGGAAAGGAGTATCCTTATCTCCAAAGATGGAGGGATATCCAGAGGAATCCAAACAAAATTTAGCCTTGCTAAATTTTTTACAATTTACCAGCCCCCCCAGATCATATCCCTTTTTGTCCTGTCATGTTTTTCTACAATTTTCCATTATTCATCAAACCTATTATAAAAATGCTCAGGCTTAGCTACTTCTTTTATTTCTTTTGTCATTCCAGCTTATAAAGCTCCAGTCTGAGAGCCTAAGATGAATAGATGACAAAATTTTTCTCCCTTACTCATTGAAAAACAAAATAGCTATTAGTACAGTTTGGTGCCATAGACCTAATTTGTGCTCAGGACCAGCATTTTTACCTACCATTGTTATGCACCGTTAGTGCAAATGTCAACATAGTGGAAAAGACAAATAACTTCCTAGTACTATTGTAAAACTAGGTTGATCTCATGGAAACTTTCAAGTGTTTTGGAGATCCAGGGATTTGCAGACCACATTTCGAAACTGCTGGTCTCTGTGAACATGGTAAACTCCTAAACTAGGGCAAGTACAGTAGAAATGGAAAAGCAGGGCTGGGTAGGAAAGAAATTTTTGAGTAGAACACACAGGATTTAGTGACAAAGTATATGAGAAGTATAAAAGAAGGGGTCAATCTTGATGAAAATTGACTGACTACCTGATATTAACATAAGGAACAAAAGAAAGTTGCAGGAAGATCAAGCAATGGGTCTATCTATATGAGGTTTTCGAACCTAATTTTTCCTATGACCAAAGAAATACAAGGGGAAATATTTTGTTTAGAGACAGTGATCCCAAGTATAGATGGGTTAATGACTGAAGTTATCATCTAAGCCAGCTGCCACTGGAACTATGACAACTAGGGGTTGAAAGAATTATAATTATAAATCTAGATATAACTAAAAGAGGTGTTTCACTGAATTCCCATGTAGGTATCAATAATAGAAGAGTCTAGCTACATTGGAAGTTGGGACTACAAGAACAAAAGGTGACACTTTTAGTGCAAACACAGGGTCCTTGACATCAGATGGCAAACTTGGCTAAGACATTAGTGAATCTCAGCAAACAAGGGGCATCTTAACAAGGATATGTGGTATCACTCATTGTCCCTGGAGCAAACATCAGCAGTCTCAACATCAGACACCATACTCCTTGGAATAAGCTTCAAGGATCATCAGTAACATTGACAGGAAAGCATTCAGTGGCCATCAGCAACAGAGCTACATATGGGGTTTGCAGCAAGAGAATCTCAATCTGAGCCAGAGTAGGAAGAGTGGGGTACATGATAATCAAAGAACTAGTTCAAGGAGAACATGAGAAACT